>NC_087178.1:11358469-11733469 GCF_035594125.1 Scylla paramamosain
ACTCCTCTCCTACTGACTGACTGTCTTCAGCCTCTCTCTCATCGCCGCAATATTGCATCTCTAGCTGTCTTTTACCGCCATTTTCATGCTAAATGCTCTTCTGATATTGCTAACTGCATGCCTCCCCTCTTCCCGCGGCCTCGCTGCACAGGATTTTCTTCTTTCTCTCACCCCTATTCTGTCCACCTCTCAAATGCAAGAGTTAACAAGTATTCTCAATCATTCATCCTTTTCTCTGGTAAACTCTGGAACTCCATGCTTGCTTCTATACTTCCACCTTCCTATGACTTGAACTCCTTCAAGAAGGATGTTTCAAGACACTTACATCCTGTAATTTTTTACTTCCGCTTTCGACTCTGTTCAGAGAACAACACATCAGTGGGGCTTTTTTTTGTTGCAGTTTTGTTGCCCTTGGCCGGTGCCCCTCCTACAGAAAAAAAAAAAAAAGACCTAGTCATGCATTCATCACATTTCATTATAGACTGCTAAACTACGCATATAATGCAGCTATAAAACCCATACAAACAACGTGCATAGCTGAATACCCAGGGAAATAAAGGTCCTTGTATACTGTTGTAGTATAAAACTTAGTTACTCATATCTGAACTTTTTTCCCCAGTTGCTGAATCATTTTTAATCTACATAATACCCGCTTGGGTCTTTACGCTCGCCTCGCTGCCTGAGGCAGGTGCTGGGCGGGGGCAGGGTGTACTCCTGTATTTTAGATTTAGGCCACAGGGAGGCACCTAACATATTCACCTGCTCCGCTTGATCCCCCTGATAGGTTCCGATATATATATATATATATATATATATATATATATATATATATATATATATATATATATATATATATATATATATATATATATATATATATATAAGAGGGACACTGGCCAAGGGCAATAAAATTCCAATAAGAAAAAAAAAAAAAGCCCACCAAGATGCCAGTCTCAAAAATGGTCCAAAGCGGTAGTCAAAAATTGAAGGATAATTGTCCTGAAACCTCCCTCTTGAAGGAATTCAAGTCATAGGAAGGTGGAAATACTGAAGCAGGAAGGGAGTTCCAAAGTTTACCAGAGAAAGGGATGAATGATTCAGAATATTGGTTAACTCTTGCGTTAGAGAGGTGGACAGAATAAGGGTGAGAGAAAGAAGAGTCTTGTGCAGCGAGGCCGCGGGAAGAGGGGAGGCATTCAGTTAGCAAGATCAGAAGAGCAATTAGCATGGAAATAGCGGTAGAGGACAGCTAGAGATGCAACATTGCGGTGATGAGAGAGAAGCTGAAGACAGTCAGTTAGAGGAGAGGAGTTGATGAGGCGAAAAGCTTTTGATTCCACCGTGTCTAGAAGAGCGATATGAGTGGAACCCCCCCAGACATGTGAAGCATACTCCATATATGGATGGATAAGGCCCTTGTACAGAGTTAGCAGTTGGTGGGGGGGGCGGTGAGAAAAACTGGCAGAAACGTCTCAGAGCACCTAACTTCACAGAAGCTGTTTTAGCTAGAGATGAGATGTGAAGTTTCCAGTTCAGATTATAAGTAAAGGACAGACCGAGGATGTTCAGTGTAGAAGAGCGGGACAGTTGGGTGTCATTGAAGAAGAGGGGATAGCTGTCTGGAACGTTGTGTCGAGTTGATAGATGGAGGAATTGAGTTTTTGAGGCATTGAACAGTACCATATTTGCTCTGCCCCAATCAGAAATTTTAGAAAGATTAGAAATCAGGCGTTCTGTGGCTTCCCTGCGTGAAATGAAAAGAAGTGGAAAAGTGCAGGGTAGTATCATCAGCATAAGAGTCGATAGGACAAGAAGTTTGGTTTAGAAGCTCATTGATGAATAATAAGAGAGTGGGTGACAGGACAGAATCCTGAGGAACACCAATGTTAATAGATTTAGGAGAAGAACAGTGACCGTCTACCAAAACAGCAATAGAATGGTCATATAGGAAACTTGAGATGAAGTTACAGAGAGAAGGATAGAAGCCGTAGGAGGGTAGTTTGAAAATCAAAGCTTTGTGCCAGACTCTATCGAAAGTTTTTGATATATCCAAGGCAACAGCAAAAGTTTCACCAAAATCTCTAAAAGAGGATGACCAAGACTCAGTAAGGAAAGCCAGAAGATCATCAGTACAGCAGCCTTGACGGAACCCAAACTGGCGATCAGATAGAAGGTTGTGAAGTAATACATGTTTAAGAATCTTCCTGTTGAGGATAGATTCAAAAACATTAGATAGGCTGGAAATCAAAGCAATAGGACGGAAGTTAGAGGGATTAGAACGGTCACCCTTTTTAGTAACAAGCTGAATGTAGGCTAACTTTCAGCAAGAAGGAAAGGTAGATGTTGACAGACAGAGCTGAAAGAGTTTGACTAGGCAAGGTGCAAACACGGAGAACCAGTTTCGGAGAACAATAGGAGGGATCCCATCAGGTCCATAAGCCTTTTTGAGGGTTTAGGCCAGCGAGGGCATGGGAGACATCGTTGCGAAGAATTTTATTAGGTAGCATGACGTAGTCAGAGGAGTGAGTGGAGTAATCAGTGGAGGAGACGGAGGAACAAGCCCAGAATCGTCCAAGGTAGAGTTTTTAGCAAAGGTTTGAGCGAAGAGTTCAGCTTAAGTACCTTTTGTGGACCATCTCTCTATCATGTATAGCACGAGAACAAGCTGTGTTAAACCAAGGTTTGGAAGGTTTAGGTGGAGAAAAAGAGTGAAGAATGTACGCCTCCAAACCAGACACTATCACCTCTGTTATGCGCTCGGCACACAAAGACGGGTCTCTGACACGGAAGCAGTAGTCATTCCAAGGAAAATCAGGAAAATACCTCCTCAGGTATCCCTGAGTAGCAGAGGCAAAACGCCAGAAGCACCTTCGCTTAGGGGGATCCTGGGGAGGGATTGGAGTGATAGGACAAGATACAGATATGAGATTGTGATCGGAGGAGTTCAACGGAGAAGAGAAGGTGACAGCATAAGCAGAAGGATTAGAGGTCAGGTAAAAGGTCAAGAATGTTGTGCGTATCTCCAAGTATAGGGGCAAGAAACGATATTTCCAAAAACGTGTCTTTTAATTGTTTAAGAGAGTGTTAGGCACTAAAACGCTGAAAAACATGGAAAGCACCCTATATTGGAAAACGAAACAACATTAATAAAAACGTGTCTTTTGAGTGTTTTTGAGTTTATTACTTATGAAAAGTGTAAAACGCTTTCAGAACACCCTTTATGGAGAAACACAATAATAATAATAATAATAATAATAATAATAATAATAATAATAATAATGTTTTTTTTTCAGAATCACGTACAAAAAACGTCAAAATGGAAAGTACACTATATGGGGAAACAAATGATCATTACGAAAAACGTGTTTTTTTTTCTTTTTAGGTATCAAAACGCTAAAATGCCCAAACAGCACTCCATATCGAAAAAAAAAAAAAAAACAGACCAACATTACCAAAAGCGTGTATTTTGAGTGTTTATGAGCATGTTATTCATATCATCGGTAAATATCATGGAAATCACCTTATATTGAAAAAAAAGAACACAACATTACCAAAAACGTATCTTTTCATTGTTTTTGAGCTACGTAACAAATCGTTAAAAAGCGTGCAAATCACTCTTTATGGAGAAAGAGAATAACATTACCAATAACAAGTATTTTCAAAGTTTTGAGCTTGTTACATAAAAAGACATTACAATGCATGAAAAGTATCCTTTATATATATATATATATATATATATATATATATATATATATATATATATATATATATATATATATATATATATATATATATATATATATATATATATATATATATATATATATATATATATATATATATATATATATAAACAAGAGTTTTTAAGCTTATTACGTAGAAAAATGCTAAAATGCATACAAAGTGTTCTATATGAAGAAGAAAAAAAAAAAAAAAATATATATATATATATATATATATATATATATATATATATATATATATATATATATATATATATATATATATATATATATATATATATATATATATATATATATATATATATATATATATATATATATATATATATATATATATATATATATATATATATATATATATATATATATATATATATATATATATATATATATATATATATATATATATATATATATATATATATATATATATATATATATATATATATATATATATATATATATATATATATATATATATATATATATATATATATTGTTTTTGTTTCCCCATAAAGGGAGCTTTGAATGGATTTTTGGGTTTTGTGCCTATCAATGTAAAGAGCGCTCAAAATACACATTTTTGATAATGTTCTTCTGTTCCTCCATATAGAGTGCTATTTGTGGGTTTTAGCGTTTTGATGCCCAAGGTCAAAAACACACACAGTACACGTTTCTTGTAATGTTCTTTCAATTTCCCATATAGGGTACTTTCTTTGCACTTTTACGTTTTATTTGTACTTAATAAGCTCAAAACACTCAAAATTTATGTTTTTGTCAAAGTTATTGTGTTTCTGCATGTTTTGACAGCGTTTTAACGTTTTGTTTCGTAACTAGCTCAAAACACTCAAAAGACACGTTTTTGGTAATGTTGTTTTGTTTCTTATATATGTTGCTTTGCATGCTTTTTTTTATATATATATTTTGGTGCCTAATACACTCATAAAAATTTAAAAGACGTGTTTTTGAAAATGTCGTTTCTTTTAACCATATTGAGTGTTTTGCCTGCATTTTGGCGTTTTGGTTCCTAACTATGTAAAATACATTGAAAATACTCGTTTTTTATAATGTTGTTCTGTTTCTCCATATAAAGTGCTATTTATTCGTTTTTGCGTTTTGGTACCTAAGAAACTCAAAAACACTTATAATACACATTTTTTTGTAATGTCTTTTTGGTTCCACAAATAGGATAGTTTGCATGGATTTTGGCTTTTTTGTATGTAACATGCTCAAAACACTGAAAATACTTGTTTATGGTAATGTTTTTGTTTCTCCATTAAGCTTTTTTTTTCCATACGTTTAAGCGTTTTGATAAGTAAATAGCTCAAAACACTCAAAAGACACGTATTTGGTAATGTTTTCTGTTTTACATATAAGGTACTTTCTATGCTTTTAACGTTTTTGCACCTAACACGCTCATAAACACCTTAAAAAAACACATTTCTAGAAATGTCATTTCCTTTTCCCATATTGGGTACTTTGCATACATTTTGGCGTTTTGTTAACGAACAATGTGAAATACGCTGAATAAAAAAAAAAAAAAATTTTAGTTACGTTGTTCTGTTTTTCTATATATGTTATTCATGCGTTTTAGGGTTTTATTATCTAAGAAACTTAAGTTATAATACATATTTCTTGTAATGTCTTTTCGGTTCAGCATATAGGGTACTTTGCATGCATTTAGGTGTTTTTGTGCGCATTAGGCTGAAAAAAAAAAAACACACTTAGAATACTTGTTTCTGGTAATGATATTTTGTTTCTCCATAAAGGGTGTTTGAATATTTTTGAGCGTTTTGGTACGTAAGTAGACACTTTTTTGGTAATGTTACTTTGTTTTTCCATATAAGGAGCATTCCATGATTTATAGCATTTTGGTGCCTTACACGCTCATAAACACTCAAAAGACATGTTTGTGGAAATGTTTTGTTTCCTCATAGTGGGAACTTTTGAATACATTTTTGTGTTTTGGTACAATAAAAAATAAAAAAAAAAACACTCAAAATACACGTTTTTGGTAATGTTGTTCTGTTTCTCAAAACAAAGTGCTATTAATGCTTTTTAGCGCTTTTGATACCTAAGAATCTCAAAAAAGTATTTTTTTTCCACATAAAGGGTGTTTTGCCTGGATTGTAGCGTTTTGGTTCGTAAGTATTTCAAAAACACTCAAAAGATACGTTCTTGGTTATGTTGTTTTATTTTCTTAAATAGGGAAGGGGGTTTCCAAGCTTTTTAGCGTCTTGGTTTCTAACATGCTCATAAACACCCAAAGGACACGTTTATGGAAATGTCGTCTCCTTTCCCCGTATTGAGTGCTATGTATGCATTTTTGGCCTTTTGGCACCTAACAAAAAGAAAACCGCTCAAAATACACGTTTTTTGTAATGTTCTTCTGCTTCTCCATACAGAGTGCTATTAACGAAGTTTTGCGTTTTGGTACGTAATAAACTCAAAAACACTCGTAATACACTTTTCTCGTAATTCATACTTTGTATGAATGTTGGCGTTTTTCAATGTAAGAAACTCAAGACCACTTCAAAACATAACTTTTTGGTAATGCTATTCTGTTTAACCATGATGGATGTTTTACATGCGTTTTTGCGTTTTGGTAAGTAAGGAGTTAAAAAAAGCCAATAGACACATTTTTCGCAATGTTGTTTTGTATTCCCTTACAGAGTGATTTCCATGTTTTTTTTAGCATTTTGTTCCCTAACAAGCTGCAAATCACCCAAAAGACACGTTTTTTTTTATAATGTCGTTTTATTTCCTCATATAAGAGGCTTTGATTGCATTTTGGCATTTTTGTTTATAACAAAGTAAACAGCACTCAGAATGAACGTTTCAGGTAATGTTGTTGTGTTTCTCCCTGCGTTTCAAGATTCTGTTGCCTAAGTATGAAGCTCAAAACTCTCATAATATACATTTATGATAAAGTCTTTTTGTTTTCCCATATAGAATTCTTTGCATTCATTTTGGAATTTTTCTACGTAACAAGCTCAAAACACTCAAAATACACGTTTTTGTTAAATTTATACTGTTTCTCCATGAAGGTTTTTTTTTTCCGTGTTTTTTTTTCGATTTATGAAGTAAGAAACTAAAAAAAAAAAAAAACACTGAAAAGAGATATTTTTAGTGATATTGTTTTGCTTTCAAATACTTTCCATGCTTTTCATCGTTTTGGTGCGTAGCTCGCTGAAAAAAAAAAACTTAAAAGACATGTTTCTGGAAATCTACTTTCCGTTCCCAATATGCATTTTTTTTTTTTGTACCTAACAATGCGAAATACACTCAAAATTCACGTTTTTGGTAATGGTTTTCTTTTTCTACACAGAGAGTGCTATCATGTGTTTTAGTGTTTTAGTACCTAAGAAGCTGAAAACTCTCATAATACAAGTTTCTCGTATTTTTTTTTCTTTTCCCTATATAGTTTATTTTGCATACATTTCGGCGTTTTTCTTTTACGTCACAATCTCAAACACACGCAAAATACACATTTTTTTTCTTAGTTATTGTGTTTCTCCTAAAAGGCTGTTTTGCATGCGTTTTACCCTTTTTGTAAGTAAATAGTAAGAAAAAACTCAAAATACACGTTTTTAAGGTATTTTTCCCCATAGAAATTGCTTTTAATACTTTTAAGCGTTTTTTTTTCCCTAACACCCTCATATATACTCAAAAGACATATTTCTGAAAATATCGTTTCTTTTCCCCATATAAGATGCTTTGTATGTATTTTGGCCTTATGACACCTATCTGTGAAATACACTAAATGTACACATTTTTTGTAAGGTTGTTCTGTTTCTCCATATAGGGTGATATTTATGCGTTTTAGTGTTTTGCCATCTCAGAAGCTCTAAAATACTCATAATACACGTTTCTCGTAAGGTGTTTATGGTTCCCCTTATCGGGTATTTTGCATGCAAGGTGTTTTGCCCGTGTTTTAACATTTTGGTACCTAAGAAACTTATGAACACTTAGAAGAACGTTGTTTTCTGTTCTAATATAGGGTGATTTTCATACTTTTTAGCGTTTTATTACCTAACGTGCAGAAAAACAATCAGAAGATATGTTTTTTGCAATGTCGTTTAGCTTCCCCATATGCATGCATTTTGGCGTTTTTGAAACTAAAAATATGAAAACACATAAAATAAAAGTATTTGGTAATGTTGTTCTGTTTCTCCATATAGTGTGCTATTAGCACGTTTTCCCATGTTGATACCTAAGATCCTGAAAAAAAAAAAAAAAAAAACATTCAAAATAACCGTATCGGTTAATGACTTTTCGTTTCCCCATATAGCGTACTTTGCATGCATTTTGGCGTTTTTGAACGTAACAAGTACTTGTTTTTTGGTAATTTTATTCCGTGTTTTTCCCCGTGATTTTCATGTATTTTGGCATTTTGGTTCCTAACAGTTAAAAAAAAAAAAAACACAAAATACATGTTTTTGTAAATGTTATTTACACATTATTTTTGGAAAAAAAGAATGCTATTAAAGTGTTTTTTTTTTTTTTTTTTTGTGTGTGTGTGTGTGTGTGTGTGTGTGTTTTTGAACCTAATAAGTTGAAAAGCACTCATAATACATTTTTTTCGTAAGTTTTCTTCGTTATTCCATATAGGATACTTTGCGTTAATTTTCCCGTTTTTGTACATACCATTGTTATTAGCGCTCATAAAACTCGTTTCTAGTATTTATATTCTGTTTCTACATATAAAGTGCATTTGAACATTTTGTTAGCTATGGTCAATAACATTCATAATACATGTGTGTGGTGCTCCACCATATAGAGTATATTGGATGCATTTTGCTGTTTCTGTACCTAACAAGCTGAAAAACATTCATAGTACACATCTTTGGTAATGTTATTCGGTTTCTCCATAATGGGTGTTTTGCATCAGTTTTAGCGTTTTGGAACTTAAGAAGCTCAAAAACACAGAAAAGACATCTTTTTAGTAATATTTTAAAGTCCAAAATAGGGTACTTTCCAGGAATTTTATTATTTTATTTCCTAAAACTCTGCAAAACAAAACAAAACGCGAGAAACGTGAATTTTTATTATTAATACAAATTCACGTTTCTCGCGTTTTGTTACCTAAGAAGCTCAAAAACACTCTTCATAATTTCTCGTAATTTTTGTTTTGTTTTCTCATATAGGTACTTTGCAGGTATTTTAGTGTACGTAACAAGCTCATAAACGCTTAAAATACTTGTTTTTTGGTAATGTTACTATGTTTTGCATCCGTTTTAGCGTTTAGGTAGGTAAGTACCTCAAAAACACTGAAAAGAAACGTTTTTGGTAATGTTTTATTTTCTCACATAGCGTGCTTAACATGCTTTTATCCGTTTTATTATCTAACATGCACAGAACCAATAATAAGATACGTTTTTTTGTAATATCGTTTTATTTCACCATAGAGGGTGTTATGCATCCATTTTGGCGACAAAAACACTCGAAATACATATTTTTTGTAATGTTTTTCTGTTTCTCCACATAGTGCTATTTATGCATTTCAGCGTTTTGGTACCTAAAAAGCTCAAAACACTCAAAATACACGCCTCTCGTAATGTTCTTTTCTTTCCTGATTTGGCGTTCTTTTTAATCCATTTTTGTGGTTTTGTATGTTACATGCTCATAAACACAAAAAATACACGTTTTTGGTAAAGTTATTGTGTTTCTCTATAAAGAAGTTTTTGCATGCGTTTTAGCGTTTTGGTACGTAAGTGGCTAAAAACACTTAAAAGACACGTTTTTGTTAATGTTCTTTTTTTTTCATATAGGGTGTTTTTCATGCCTTTTTGTGCTTTCAGGCCTAACACGGTCCAGAAGAAACTTAAAAGATATGTTTCTGGAAATGGTTTCAATTCACCACAGAGGATGCATTGCAAACATTTTGGCGTTTTGGTACCTAAGAACGTACACGGGGAAAAGAAATGTTATTTCCAGAAACATGTTTTTGTAGTGTTTATGACCATGTTATGCACCATGACCATGTTATGTTTTGTGTGTTTCTTTTAGCTGCTTACGTATCGAAACGCTAAAATACTTGCAAAAAACCTTTTATAAAGAAACAATTATAATTTAACAAAAACATGTATTTTCAGTATTTTTCAGCCAGTTACGTACAAAATTGCAAATATATATTGAAAGTACATCACATCGAGAAACTAAAAACATTACGAGATATGTGTATTTTGAGTGTTTTTGAGCTTCTTAGGTACCAAAATGCATTCAAAACAACCTCTATAGTGGAATGAAATGACATTACAAGAAACGTGTTTTATGAGTGTTTTTCTGCATGTTTTACAACAAAACACTAAAAAAGTATCGAAATCACCTGATATGGGAAAACAATAATATCATTAGCAAAAACGTTCCTTTTGAATGTTTTTGAAGTACTTACCTAACAAAACGCTAAACCGCATGCACAGAGTAACATTATTTTTATTTTTTATTTTTCAGGTTACGTACATAAATGCCAAAATGCATGCAAAGAATAATATTTTTGAAAACGAAATTACGTTATGAAAAACGAGTTTTGGCATTGTTTTTAGAGCTTTTGAGATAACAAAAAGCAAAAAAGCGTTGAAAAGCATTCCATATGGAGAAACAACAATATTACCAAAAATGTGTATTTTGGGTGTTTTTAAACTTAAGTACCAAAATGCTAAAATGCATGCAACGTCCCTTATTACATAAGGGACGTTGGGAAAAGGAAATTACATACAAAAAAATGCACACATACTTATATATATCTTTAGAGTAGTTTCGTGCCTGTTAGACAACAAAACACTAAAAAGCATTGAAAGCACGCAATATGGGAAAACAAGACGAGTCTTGAATTTTTTTTTGAGTAACATACATACCAAATTAATAAGACGCACGCAAAACAGCCTTTATGGAGACAATGAGTAACATTACCAAAAACCAAGTATTTTCAGTTTTTTTGAGCTTGTTACGTACATAAACGCTAAAATGCATGCAAAGTAACCTATATGGGGAGATGGAAAGACGTTACGAGAAACGTGTATTATGAATGTTTTTGAGCTTCTCAAGTATCAAAACTCTAAAAAAACCATGAATAGCTCTCTATATGGAGAAACAGAACAACACTACCAAAAAATGTGTATTTTGAGTGTATTTTACATTGTTAGGTACTAAAAAAACAAAATGCATGCAAAGCTTTTTAAGAAACGAGTTTTTTAAGTGTTAGTCACCAAAACCCTAAAAAGGATTGAAAGTACCCTGTAAAGGAAAACAATACATCATTACCAATTACTTCTCTTTTCAGTGTTTTAAGCTACTTACGTACCAAAACGCTAAAACGTAGGCAAAACACCATTTATGAAGAAATATTATTACTTGATAAAAAAAAAGTAGATTTTCAGAGTTTTTGAGATTTTTACATACAAAGATTCTAAAATGTATAGAAAGTACTTATTATGGGGAAAAAATAATATTAAGAGAAACGTGTATATTAAGCTTCTTAGGCACCAAAACGCTAAAATGTATGAATAGCACTCTGTATGGAGAAACAAAATATCATCACCAAAGACGTGTATTTTGAGTTTTTTTTTTCCAACTGTTAGCCATCAAACGCCAAAAATCCATGCAAAGCCACCTATTTTGGGGAAATGAAACGATATAACAGAAACGTGTCTTTTTAGATTTTTCAGTGTGTTAGGCACTATAAGCATAGAAATCACCATATATGAAAAAAAAATAAAACATTAGCAAAAACGTGTCTTTTGAGTGTTTTTGAACTACTTACGTACCAAAACGCTAAAATGCATTAAAAACACCTTTTACAGGGAAACAAAATAACATACCCAAAGCAAGTATTTTCAGTGTTTTTCACTTTGTTAATTACCAAAACGCCAAAATGCCTACAAATTAGCTTATGTTGGGAAAAAAACCCAAAATTTATAGATATATTATTTTTGAGTGTTTTATGACTGCGCTTGTCACCAAAATACTAAAAGGCATGGAAAACACCGATAAGTTAGAACAAAACAACTTTACCAAAAACGTCTTTTTTGTGTGTTTTTGAGGTATTTACCTGCGCTAAAACGTATGTAAAACGCCCTTCATGGAAAAAAAAAAGAATATATCTCTATCAAAAACGTGTATTTGAAGTAATTTTGAGATTGTTACGTAGGAAATGCCAAAATGCGTGGAAAGTACTCTATATGGGGAAAGTAGAATACATTACGAAAAGCTTGTTAAGAGAGTTTTTCAGCTTCTTAGACATCAGAACGCTAAAACTGATGAATAGCACTCTATATGCAGAAATCGAACATTATAGAAAAGGTGTATTTTGGGTGTATTTCACAGTTAAATACCAAAGCGCCAAAATGCATAGAAAGCATCCTATATGGAGAAAGGAAACGAAATTTCCAGAAACGTGTCTTTCCAGTGTTTATAAGTGTGACAGGCACCAAAACGGTAAAATGTATGGAAAGCACCCAATATGGGAAAACAAAAGAACATTAACAAAAACGTCTCTTTCCCGTGTTTTGATCTATTTACATAACAAAACGCTAAAACACATGGAACGCTGTATGGAAAACAGAATAGACACGAAATAAACAAGTGTTTATAGGGTTTTTAGTATGTTACGTACAAGGCCAAAAATGCTTCAAGCTATGTGGAAACGAAAAAACAAAAATAATAATACGAGAAACGTGTATTATGAGTGTTTTTGGGCTTATTAGCATAGAGGAACATAATAACATTTCCAAAAAAGCGTGTCTTTTGCGTGTTTTTAGATTTTTAGTTACCAAAACGCCAAAATGCATGTAAACTTCCCTCTATGAGAAAATTAAACCAAAGTAAAAGGTACGTATCTTTTGAGTGTTTTATGAATGTTAGACAACAAAACGCTAAAAAGCATGTAAAGCACACTATATTAGAAAGGAAAATAACATTACAAAAAGCGTGTCATTTGAATGTTTATTAGCTACATACGTACAACAAAAACTGGAAAAAAAAAAATGCAAAGCACTCTATGGTAAAAAAAAAAAATAAATAAAATATATATATATATATATATATATATATATATATATATATATATATATATATATATATATATATATATATATATATATATATATATATATATATATATATATATATATATATATATATATATATATATATATATATATATATATATATATATATATATATATATATATATATATATATATATATATATATATATATATATATATATATATATATATATATATATATATATATATATAAACAGGTATTCTTAATGTTTTTGAGCTTGTTACGTACAAAAAACATTAATCTACCCAATAATGGGAAACGAAAAGAAACTACAAGAAACGTGTATTATGGAGAAACAGAACATTACCAAAAATGTGTATTTTGAGTGTATTTCACTTTTTTATTTTTATTTTTTTTGCTATAATGCCAAAATTCATGTAAAAAACCTTAAATATGAATAACTAAAACACATTACTAAAAACGAGTATTATAAGTGCTTTTGAGCCTGTTAAATATCACAACGCTAAAACACATAAATAGCACTCGATATCAAGAAACAGAAAAACATTACGAAAAACGTGTGAATTTTTAGTGTATTTCACATGGTTGTCATATCGCGAAAATGCATGCAATTTTCTTAATATGTTATCGTTTTCAGGTATAGGATAACTATTGGAGAAAAAGAAAACTGATTAAGAGAATCGTGTGTAATGAGTGTTTTTTTTAGATTCTTAGGTACCAAAACGCTAAAACGTATGAATAGTATTCTATATAGAGAAAATGAAAAAAAAATGTCCGAAAACGTGTATTTTGAGTGCATTTCACATAATAAGGTGCCATAACGACAAAACGCATCGAAAAAAACTCTATATGGTGAAAAGAAACGATATTTGTATAAACGTGTCTTTTGAGTTTTTATTAGCGTGTTAGGCACCAAAACGGTAAAAAGCATAGAAAACACTCTATACGGTAAAAGAAAACAGCATTACGAAAAACGTGCTTTTTAAGTGTTTTGTGTATATATATATATACATATATATATATATATATATATATATATATATATATATATATATATATATATATATATATATATATATATATATATATATATATATATATATATATATATAAGTACCAAAACACCATAACGCGTTCAAAACGCTCTTTATGGAGAAAAAATGTGTACATTACCTAAAATATCTTTAATGTTCTTGAGCTTTCTACAAACAAAAATGCAAAAAAAGCATGGAAAATACCCGATATTTAAAAACGAAAGGACATTACGAGAAACTTGTATTAAGAAGCTCAAAAACTCTGGTAATACATGTTTCTCGTAATGTCTTTTTGTTTCCCCATATAGAATACTTTCCATGCATTTTCTCATTTTTCTACGTTCCAAGCTTAAAAAATTATATAATTTCTCCTTAAAGTATTTTCTGTATGTTTCATCGCTTTGGTAAGTAGCTGAAAATAATAGTTAAGTAATTTTTTCGGTAACGTCTTTCTTTTCCCCCATAGTGTGTTATTCATGCTTTTTATCGTTTTCTTGTCTAGAACGCTCATAAACAATGAAAACACACGTATCTGAAAATCTACATTAATTTCCCCTCATAGGGTGCTTTGCATCCATTTTGGCGTTTTGGTACCTAAAAACGTGAAATACTCTTTAGATACACGTTTTTTTTTTTTTTTTTGTTAATTTTGTTCTCTTTCTCCGTATAGAGAGATATTCATGAATTTCAGTATTTTGGCACTTGAAAAGCTGAAAAACACTCATAAATTACAAGGTACTTTATATGCATTTTGGCGTTACTGTGTATACAAACTTCAAAAACACTCAAAATACTTGTTTTTGGTAATGCTGTTCTGTTTTCGTATTCTTTCTTGCGTTTTCGTACGTAAGTAGCTCAAAAATAACGAAAACAGACGTTCTTTTTAATGTTGTTTCGCTTTCCCGTTATGATGTGATTTATATGCTTTTATAGTGTTTTGGTGCTTAACACACTCATAAATACTCAAAAGACACGTTTTTTGTAAATCTCGTTTCCTTACCCCATATTATGTGCTATGCATGCATTGTGGCGTTTCGGTGCCTAACAGTGTCAAATATATTCAAAACACATGATCTGGTAATATTGTTCTTTATCTCTACTTCTATTCTTTATCTCTATTCCTGACCGTCTTGGAGATACGCCCAACATTCTTGACCTTTTCCTGACCTCTAATCCTTCTGCTTATGCTGTCACCCTTTCTTCTCCGTTGGGCTCCTCCGATCACAATCTCATATCTTTATCTTGTCCTATCACTCTAATCCCTCCTCAGGATCCCCCTAAGCCAGGGGTGTCAAACACGCGGCCCGCGGGCCGCATGCGGCCCGCCACACTACTATGTGCGGCCCGCGGCACGTCTCATATTTCAGTCTTACAGTTGGTCTTTTTACAGGAATGATTAAGCCAGCCAGCCCTTTGCATTTTAAAGTCATTATATAAAGATATAAAGATACTATTATATTTTTTGGGCGGTGATGTTCCTCTGTGGTATAGTAACTCCCAACCTCGTCAAGTGTGTGTGTGTGTCCGGCTCGCCGCCACCCGCCAACATTCTCTCTCTCTCTCTCTCTCTCTCTCTCTCTCTCTCTCTCTCTCTCTCTCTCTCTCTCTCTCTCTCTCTCTCTCTCTCTCTCTCTCTGTGTGTGTGTGTGTGTGTGTGTGTGTGTGTGTTATTGTTAAAAGTATTTTTCTTAATTAAAGTAAGTGATTGCAAACACAATGTCACCAGCAGGAACTTTACCATCTGCTTCAAGTTTTCTATCGTGTTTTGTAGTGAATGAATTATTCTCATATATTTTTACGTAAATCATGTGACCATTTCGTCTCGTCGACTGCGTTCCAAAGCCAGTGACTATAGGTGACGAGAATACACGTAGTCGTACGGGCCCTGCTCCGTAATATACATGTATTAGACGTGACCATAACTCGTCATTCCTCCGTCTCACCGAGAATCGGCCTTTGACTTCAGTCCTGCTTTGTCCTTCGAGGGCGTCACAGCGTCAGATTTTGGTGTGACTCTTACTGCATATCATCTCATCATGATTTCCAAGAAGCGAACAGTTACTGAAGAACATCGTGTGATGCAGGAAAAGTGGAAAATATCTTACTTTTTTGCTGAAGTGAATGGAAAACCAACTTGTTTGATTTGCAACCAAATTATAGCGGTGTCAAAAGAATATAACATTCGGCGACATTACACAAGCACTCATGCTTCAAAGTATGATGTGTATAGTGGAAAACTTCGTGAAGAAAAAGTAAAGACGCTAGAACAGTCTCTCAAAAGGCAGCAGTCAGTGTATCAGCGTGTTCATGAAGCCAGTGACACTGCAGTACGGGCAAGTTATAGGATTGCACGGGAAATAGCTGTGTCATCGAAACTATTTTCAGAAGGGGACTTTATAAAGAAATGCATGATGATGGCCGCAGAAGATATTTGCCCTGAAAAACGTAGATCATTTGCAAACATAAGCCTTTCAAGAAATACAGTTGCAGAAAGAGTAAATGAACTGTCAGAAAATCTTAATAGTCAGCTCAAAGAAAAAGTTGCTAAATTTGTAGCATTTTCTGTAGCAATCGATGAAAGTACAGACATTACTGACATAGCTCAACTAGCAGTGTTCATACGTGGTGTTGATGAAAATATGCAGGTAACTGAAGAATTTGTGGAATTAGTACCAATGAAAGGAACAACAACAGGGGATGATAGATTTGTGAGTTTGACTGGTGCACTTGATAGGATAGGTGTTGACTGGAAGAAAACTGTGAGTCTGACAACAGATGGAGCATCTCAAATGGTTGGTAGAAAGGCTGGCGTGACAGCAAAGTTAAAGGAAAAACTACTCACCCTGAATTCAGACCATCAAATTCACAGTGTTCATTGCATAATTCGCAGGGAAGTGCTTTGCAGTAAAATATTAAAGATGGATCACGTTATGGATGTTGTTGTCAAGGCAGTAAACTTTATACGAGCGCGAGGTCTGAACCACAGACAGTTCAACTGCCTATTGGAGGAAACTCACTCTCACGGTCTGCCTTATCACACTGATGTTCGTTGGTTAAGCCGGGGAATTGTGCTGAAGCGCTTTTATGAATTAAGAAGTGAAATACAAAGTTTCATGCATAACAAAGGAAGAAATGTCCAAGAACTGAAAGACTATGATTGGCTTCAAGATTTAGCCTTCATGGTAGATATGACAGAACACTTGAATTTGCTCAATACAAGACTGCAAGGTCGCAATAAATTGGTGACAGACATGCATGAGTCCATTCGTGCTTTTGAGGTGAAGCTCAAACTTTTTGAACGTCAACTAGCAGCGAATAATGCTGCACACTTTCCTACACTGAAATCATTGCAAAGCACACCTGAGTTTCGTGGAATTATCAGCAGAGAAAAGTACTGCAACATGATTTCCAAGTTACTGAACGAATTTGGAGAAAGATTTGCAGACTTAAAGAACCTTGAGAGTGATTTCTCGATCTTTCGAAATCCTTTCGCTGCAAATCCTGATGAGACACCAGAGGATATTCAGTTAGAACTAATTGATCTTCAGTGCGATTCTGCGTTGAAGGAAAAGTTCTCAAGTGTTGATATTGGTACATTCTATCAATATGTTGGGCCAAGATATCCTCGAATCAAATGTTTGGCATCAAAGATTATGTCAATGTTCGGCAGTACCTATGTCTGTGAGCAACTCTTCTCACTGATGAACTTGAACAAGTCTGGACTCAGGTCTCGGCTCACTAATGAACACCTCAACTCAACACTGAAAGTAGCCATTGCTCAGTCTCTGGCGCCAAACATAGACGAACTTGTACAGACCAAGAGGTGCCAAGTTTCTGGGAGCAGCACGACCAGGAATTAAGGTAAATGATGCTTCCTTTTCTTTACTGGTTTATCTTTTGGTTACGTGTGTGCAAACGCGAGTGAAGGTAGAATATATTATTATTATTATTATTATTATTATTATTATTATTATTATTATAATATTACCTATTATTATTATTATTATTATTATTATTATTATTATTATTATTATTATTATTATTATATAATTACCTATTATTATTATTATTATTATTATTATTATTATTATTGTTATTATTATTATTATTATTATTATTATTATTATTATTATTAATATTATTATTATTATTATTAATATTATTATGGTCATACGTGATTATCTGGCCCGCACATTGAATGTGAAGGTGAAATCTGGCCCCTTGGGATAAATGAGTTTGACACCCCTGCCATATAGGGTGCATTCCATGCATTTGGGCGTTCTGGTACGTAACATTGTAAAAACATTCAAAATATACATTTTTAGGAATGTTGTTCTGTTTCTCTATGTAAAGCTCAGGAACACTTATAATATTGTAATATCGTTGTAATATCGTTTCCTACGTAAAAAACCCAAAAACAATAAAGAAAAACATATTTTTGATAATGTTATTCTGTTTCTTAATAAATGGTGCTTACATGCATTTTTGTGTTTTTGTAAGTACCTCAAAAACACTCAAAAGACAAGTTTTTTTTTCTTCAAAGACACTGAAAACATGTTTTTCTTTTTTTTTTTTTTCTTTTTTGGTTGTTTCCATACTTTTAAGCGTTTTGGTGTCTAAAACGATGAAAAAAAAAAAAAAACTAAAAAAAACAAGTTATGGTTTCGTTTCCCCATAGAAAGTTTTTTGCATACATTTTTGGCGTTTTGTGAAAAAAAAAACTAAAAAATACATTTTTGATAATGTTGTTATTTTATGCATATAGAGTATTATTCACGCGTTTTAACGGTTTCTTACCTCTGGTGAAAAACACTCATAAGAAACGTTTCTGATAATTAAGTTTTGTTCTACCATATCGGGCATTTTATATTCATTTTCCCATTTTTGTACCTAACAAGTTTCAAATTTTCTCAAAATACATTTTTTTGTTAATGTTATTATGTTTGTCAATATAGAGTGTTTCGCATGCTTTTAAGGTTTTCATAACTAAGAAGCTCAAAAGACTCAAAATACGCGTTTTTGGTAATTCTATGTCTTTCTTTTTTATTTTTTTTTCTTTTCCAAATAGAATGTTATTTAGGCGTTTTTGCGCTTTTTTTTTTATTGCTACCAAAGAAGCTCAAAAATAATGAAAACATAAGTTTCTAGAAGTATCGTTTTATTTCACTTTTTTTTTTCTAGCGTTTTGGTACCTAACACGCTGAAAAGCACTTAAAATATTCGTTTTTGATAATATCGTTTATTTCCCAATATATAGTACTTTTTAAGTATTTTTTACGTTTTGGTACCTAGCATTGTGAAAAAAAAACACTCAAAATGCACGTTTTCAGTAATAATTTTCTGTTCCTTCAAATAGAGTGCTATTAACGCATTTTTGCTTTTTAGTACCTAAGAATCACGAAAATACTTATACACAATTTTCATAATGTTTTTTCGTTTCCTCGTATAGAGTTGTCTGCATGGATATTCGCGTTTTGATATCTAACGAGCTCAAGCACACTTAAAATATACTTTTTTGATAACGTTGTTCTCTTTCTTCAAATGACGTGCTTTGCATGCATTTTGGTGTTTTGGTACCTGATAAGGTGAAAAACACTTAAAATGCACGTTTTATTGCACGGTTTTATTGCACGGCATAAAATGCACGGTATTATTGTTCTTTTCTTCATACAAAATGCTGTTTAGTTGTTTTAGCATTTTCCTACCTGAGAAGCTCAAAAACAATCATTATACACGTTTCTGGTAAAATCGTTTTGTTTCCCATTATATCATTTTGTTTCCTCTTATTACTTTACCTGCATTTTGTCGTTTTTATACGTAAGAAGTTCAAAGTATTAAAAAAATTCAAGACTGATAATGCTAATACGTTTGTTCATGAAGGGTATTTTGCATGCATTTGAGCATCTTGTTATGAAAGAAGATTGAAAACACACAAAAACACCATTTTGTTTATGTTCATTTGTATTCCCTAATAGATTGCACACTTTTCTGGTAATGCCATTTCATTTCCCACACAGAGTTGCATTTGTCGTTTTGGTATCTAACATAAAAAAAAAAAAAGGTGAAAATAAACTTTTTTCGTAATGTTTCTTCATATTTAATGCTATTCACACGTTTTAGCATTTCGGTACCTAAGATTATTAAAAACACTCACTTTTTGAAAATATCGTTTTGTTTCATCATATAGGGTAGTTTCCAAGCATTTTGACGTTTTGGTACCTAACACTGTGAAACACACTCCAAAAATACATTTTTGGGTAAGTAGTTCTGTTTTTCCATATTTAGTGCTATTCATGTGCTTTAGCGTTTTGGTACGTTAGAAACTCAAAAACACTCAAATACACGTCTACCGTAATGTCTTTTGATGTAATGACTTTGCATGTATTGTGGCGTTTTTATACGTAATAAATTATAAAACACGCAAAATACTTATTATTGGTTAGATTATTTTGTTTCACCATGAAGGTGTTTTGCATGCGTTTTAACGTTCTGATACGTAAGTAGCTCAGAAGCACATAAAATACACGTTTTTTATGAAGATGTTTTGTTTCCCTATATAGGGTGCTTTCCATGCTTTTTAGAGTTTTGGTGCCTAACACGCACGCACTCAAAAGACACGTTTCTGGAAAGTGCGTGTCTTTTACAGACATAGGTTGCTTTACATGAATTTTTGCATAATGTGCTATCAATGTGACAAACACTGGAATTACATCTTTTTTGTAATTGTTTTTTTTTTCTTGAAATAGAGGGATATTAACACATTTTCGGTTTTTGGTACCATAAAAGCTCAAAAACATTTCTTTATACCTACATGTTTCTGGTAATTTCTTTTCTTTTCCCCATATAGAATAATTTACAAGCTTTTTCCCGTTTTTCTAAGTAACAAACTCAAAAACACTCGAAAATAGTAATTCTATTCTTTTTTTTTTTGCATAAAGTGTGTTTAGCATTCGTTATATCGTTTTGGTACATATGAAGTTCAACAGCACTGAAAATACACGTTTTTCGTAATGTTATCTTGTATTCCCATATATCGTTTTGCTGCGTAACAGGCTCAAAAACAATGAAAAGACATGTTTCTGGTAATGCCGTATTGTTTAACCACATAGGACACTTTTCATGCATTTTTGCGTTTTTTACCTGAAAATATATATATATATATAAAAATACACATTTTGGTTATGCCGTTCTGTTTCTACTTACAGTTATAGTTATTTATTTATGCGTTTTAGCCTTTTGATACCTAAGAAGCTCTAAAACAATCATATTATATTTTTCTTGTAAAGTGTTTTCTTTGTCCTATCTAGGTTACTTTAATTGCATTTTGGCGTTTATCTTCGTAAGAATCTCGAAAACTCTCAAAATACTTGTTTTCCATCAAATTATTATGTTTTTCCATAAAGGGTGTTTTACATGCATTTTAGCTTTTCGGTACGAAAGACGTTCAAAAACACAAAATAGATCTTTTTTTTCATAATGGGTGTTTTCATACTCTTTTTCGTTTTGGTGGTGAACACTTATAAACGCTCAAAAGATATTTTTTTTTAGGAAATCTCGTTTTATTACCCGTATATAATAAGTTGCATGTATTTTTGGCTTTTTTATATCAATGTGAAATACGCACAATATTTGGTAATGTTTTTTTCTTTTTTCATATAGATTGCTATTCATGCGTTTTTATGTTTTGATAAAGAGGAACCTCAAAATACACGTTTCTCGTAAAGTCTTTTCGTTACCTCGTATAGGAGTACGTTTTTGTAAGATTTGTACGTTACAAGCTGAATAGATTCAAAATACAAAATCCATATAACGTATTTTGCATGCGTTTTATTGTTTTCGTATGTTAGTAGTAGAAAGCACTCAAAAGTAACTTTTTTATATATATATTTTCCTCGTATAGGGTGTTTTTCGTTCATAAACACTCAAAAGACACGAATCTTCAAATCTAGTTTTCTCTTCTTATTAAGGATGCTTTGCATGCTTTTTTTTTTGACATTTTGTTACCTAACTATAAGAAATACTCAAAAAATTCACGTTTCTGGTAATGTTTTTTTTTTTTTTTTCAATACAGAGTGCTATTTATGGCTTTTAATCTTTTGTTGCCTAAGAAACTTAAAAAAAGACTCATACGAGAAATGTGTGTTTCTTGTAACGTGTAACATGTAACGTGTAACGTTTCCCCATATAGGGTACTTTGCAAGCATTTTGACGTTTTTCTACGTAATAACCACAAAAACACTATTTCTTTTATGATAATGGTATTCTGTTCCTCCATAAAATATGTTTTAGTACTTATGAAGTTCAGAAAGACCTAAAAGACACTTTTATCGTACCTTCGTATTCGTATTTTTTCGTATGGTTTGTATCGCCATATAGAGTAAATTCCAGGCTTCTTTGCGCTTTTTCTGCCTAATACTCAAAAACTCTCAAAAGACACGTTTTCTTTAATGTCGCTTCGTTTTCCCATATAAGTAAGAGTTTTGCATGTATTTTGTCGTTTTAGGTACCAAAATTGTGTATTTTAAGTGTTTTTCACATTAGTGAAAAACACTTAAAATACACAATTTTTGAGAATGTTCTTGTTCTCCATATAGAGAATCCTTTATGCGTTTCAGCGTTTTTATACTTAATAAGCTCGTAATGTCTTTTCGTTTCTTAATACAGGGTACTTTCCATGCATTTTGGCGTTTTTCTACCTACCAAGATCCGAAATACTCAAAATACTTGTTTTCGGTAATGTTTTTCTGTTTCTCCATAAAAGATGTTTTTGCATGCGTTTTAGTACGGCAACAGCTCAAAAACACTGAAAAAAGATGTTTTAGGGTAGTTATTTTTTTTCCTACATATGGTGAATTTCATGCTTTTTAGTGTTTTGGTGCTTAGTACTCTCATAAACACTCAAAAGACACGTTCCTGGAAATATCCCCTCCTTTCCACTTACAAGGTGCTTTGCTTGTATTTTTGCGTTTTGGTACATAACAATGTGGAATACACTCAAATTACATATTTTTCGTAATGTTGTTCTCTTTCTCATATAGTGTTATTTATGCGTTTCAGTGTTTTGGTACTTAAGAAGCTCAAAAACACTAATAATACAGGTTTCTTTTAAAAACGCTAAAAGAAATTAAATTTAAAAAAAAAGGTGTTCTGAGTGTTTTTTTTTTTTTTACATTGTTACACCCCAAAACGCCAAAATGCATGCAAAGTTCTTCTTAAGATGAAACTCAACTAATATACCAGAAACCTACCTTTTCAGTGTTTTTTCAGCATTTAAGGAACCAAAACGTTAAAATGCATAGAATACACTCTTTGTTGAAATATAAAACAATATTACCAAAATTGTGATTTATTTATTTATTTATTTATTTTATTTATTTATTTATTTTTTTTTTGTGTGTTTTCTGGTGTTTAACGAAGACGCTAAAATACATGCAAAATACCCTTTATGGAGAAACAGAATAGCGTTACCAAAAACGTGTATTTCAGTGTTATCCAGCTTGTTACGTACAAAAACGCCAAGATGAATGCAAACTACGCTATATGGGAAAGGAAGGAAGAATACCTAAACGATAAACAACTGATTAGCATTTTGTAAGGCGAAAAAGAACATTACCAAAAAACGCCTGTTCTGAATGCTTTTTTTTTTTAACATTGTTAAGTATCAAAATACCAAAATGCATGCAAAGCACCCTATATGGGGAAACGAAAGGACATTATGAGGAACGTGTTTTGTGAGAGTTTTGACCTTCTTAGGTAGCAAAACTCTAAAACGCTTGAATAGCATTTTATATGGAGAAATATATTAATATTACCAAAAACGTTTATTTTGAGTGTTTCTCATATTATTAGTTATTTATTAGTTATTATTTATTAGTTATTATTAGTTTTGTCATTATGCACCTAGAAATGTGAAATACACTCAAATTATATATATATTTTTTTTTGGTAGTGATCTGTTTCTCCATAAAAAAAAAAAGGTAATACTCGTGTCTTTTAGCGTTTTGGTAAGTAAGAAGCTCAAAAACACTGATGATACACGTTTATCGTAATGTGTGTTCGTTTCCCTGTATAGTGTACTTTGTATGCTTTTCGTAATTTTTTAAATTCTATAATATTACCAAAAAAATAAGTATTTTCAATGGTTTTGAGCTTCTTAAGTAAGTTGAAAAGTATTCTATATGGTAAAAAAAAAAAAAAAAAGAAAAATGAAATTACCAGAAAATTGTATGATGAGTTTTTTTTTTTTTTCATATTCTTATGTACCAAAATGCTAAAACGATTTAATCGCACTCTTTATGGAAAAACAGAACATTACAAAAAAAAAAAAAAAAAAATTTTGTGGTTTTCTCATTGTTAGATACAAAAATGCTAAAGTACATGCAACAGCACTTTTTATGGGGAATCGAAAAGACATTACCAGAAACCTGTCTTTTCTGTGTTTTTCATTGTTTTATCAACCAAAACGCTAAAATGCATAGAAAGTAATCTTTATTGGAATACAAACAACATTACCAAAAACGTATCTTTTAAGTTTTTTGAGATTCTCATCAACTAAAACACTAAAACACATCAAAACCTTTTTATGGAGAAACAGAATAACATTACCAAAAACGTCTTTTTGAGCTTGTGACGTACAAAAACGCCAAAATGTATGGCAAAGTACCCTTTATGGGAAAGGAAACGATATCACAAGAAACGTTTCTTTGATAACAAAACACTAAAACTAGTGGAGAAAGACAACAACATTACCAAAAACATTTGCTTTGAGCATTTTTTCTATATGGAAAAAAAGAATAATAAAAAAAACGTTTATTTTAATTGTTTTCGCTTTCTTAGATAGCAAAAAACGTTTTGCCGTTTCTGAACATAACTAGCTCAAAAACTGCTTTTCTTTTTCAGAATAAAGCTTATTTTGCATGCGGTTTAGCGTTTTGATACGTAAGCATAAATAAAAGACACGTTTGTTTTGTAATCTAATAAAGCATGCTTTCGTAGCGTTTTAGTGCCTTGATGCCTAAAACGCACAAAAACGCTAAAAGAAGCATGTTTTTATTTATGTCATACATTTTGCCGTTTTTACTACTTAAAAATGTGAAAAACTCTCAAAGCAAACTTTTTTTTTGTAATACTTTTTTGTTTCTCCAAATTAAGTAAGTTTCACGCTTTTTAGTGTTTTGGTACGTAAAAATCTCAAAAAAAAAAAAAAAACATTCATAATACCAGTGTTTTTATAATAATTTTTTTTTTTTTATCATCTAGGGTAGTTTGCATGAATATCGCCGTTTCTCTACCTATGAAGCTCAAAAATATTCAAAATGCACAATTTCTATAATCCTTTTTTGATTCTCCATCACGTGTGTTTTTCATGCGTTTTAACATTATGATACCTTAGAAACACTTAAAAGACTTTTATTGGGTATTATAAATTTTTATTCTAATATTGGATTCTTTACATGCATTTTAGCGTTTTGGTGACAAAAACGCTCAAAAACATTGTAAACATACGTCTTGGGTATTGTCGATTCTCTCCATGATTTTTTTTTTTTTTTTGGCGTTTTTGTATCTAACAGTGTGAAAAACACTCAAAATACACGTTTTTGATATGTTGTTCTGTTTTTTTTTTTTTTCATATAGAATGCTATACAAGCTTTTTTTTTTACTTTGGTAACTAATAATCTGAAAAACTCTCAGAATACAGGTTTCTGATATCATTTTTTTTTTTTTATTACATCGGGTAATAAACATGCATTTTGACATTTTGACGTTTTGACGTATCTAACAAGCGCAAAAATACTCAAAAAACACATTTTTGCTGATATTGTCCAGTTTCTCCATAAAGGGTGTTTTATATACGTTTCAGCGTTTTGGTAGATAAAAAGTTTAAAAACACTAAAAAGACACGTTTTAATAATGTTTTGTATTCCAATAAATGTTGCTTTCTAATCTTTTTACCGCTTTCGTTTCTAACACAGTCGAAAACACTCTATAGACACGTTTCTAGTAATGCCATTTCGTGTCCCAATATAGACAGCTTTGCAAACATTTTGGTGTTTTGGTAATTAGCGAGGTTAAATAAAAAAAAGAAAAACTCAATATAAACGATTTTGGTGATGTTCTCTTACTCCATATAAAGTGCTCTTCACACGTTTTAGAGTTTTGATACCGAAGAATCTAGCTTAAAAGAACTCATAATATACGTTTCTCGTAATGTCCTTATATAGAGTTTTTCGTAAGTATTTTAGCGTTTTGGAACCTATATTAAAAAAATTACACGTTTATTGTTTGTTTATTGTTTTGTTTTTCATTATTTACTGTTCCTAACGCGTTATTACGTTTTCGTACCTTACAAACTCAGAAACACTTATTCTACACGTTTCTGCATCACTTGCGTGCATTTTGGCGTTTTGGTACATAAAGTGAAAAACACAAAACATAAACGCTTTTAATATTGTTTTTCTGTTTCTCCATATTTAGAGCTGTTAACGCGTTTAAAAGTTTTAGTATCTAAAAAAAATCTGAAAAAAACACACGAAAGACACTTTCCTTGTAATGTCCTTATATAGGGTGCTTTGCATCCATTTTGGAGTTTCGTACCTAACAATGTAAGAAGCACCCAAAACAGAGGTTTTTGGTAATGTTATTCTGTTTCTCCATATAATGTGCTATTCACGCGTTTCAGCGTTTTGGTACTTATGAAACTCATGAACACTTATAATACACGTTTCTTGTAATGTCTTTTCGTTTCTGAAATAAGGTACTTTCCATGAAATTTGGCATTAATGTAGGTAAGAAGGTCAAAACATTGAAAATACACGCTTTTGGTAATATTATTTTATTTCTCCGTGAACGGTAATTTCCGTGCATTTTAGCGTTTTAGTACATAATATGTTCTAAAACACAAGACACTCAAAAGACGCATTTTATATTCCAATACAGGGTGCTTTATATGTATTTTAGCGTTTTCGTGCCTAAAACTCAAAAACACTGAAAATACATCTATATGATAATGTCGTTTTGTTTCCCCATATGAAGTCCTTTCTTTACATACATTTTAGTGTTTGGTACCTAACACTGTGAAAAATAATCAAAACACGTTTTATTAATGTTATTCAGTTTCTGCATATGGAGTGCCATTCACGTGATTTATAATTTTGTTACCTAGGAAGCTCAAAAATAGTTACAATACATGTTTCCGTTGATAAAGATTTGTTTCACGATATGAAGTACCTTTGCGTACATTTTCCCGTTTCTGTAGGTAACAAGCATAAAAGCACTCAAAATACACATTTTTCGTAATGTTATTATGTTTCTCCACAAAGGATGTTTTCCATGCGTTTTGGCGTTTAGGTACATAAAGATCAAAAACACTCAAAAGACACGCTTTTTGTAATGTGTTATTGTCTTCCAATATAGAGTGCTTTCCATGCATTTTATTGCTTTGGTGCCTAACAGGTTGAAAAAAAGTGAAAAGATATTTTTGTAGTAATGTCGTTTCTTTTCCCCATATAGAATATTTCAGATGCATTTTGGCGCTTCAATACGTACCTAAGATTGTGAAAAAAAAAGGTTGTTTTGTTCCTCCAAATAGCGTGGTATTGACGCATTTTAGAGTTTTGGTACATAAGAAGCTCAAAAACACAATACACAATATAGGGTGTTTTCCATGCATTTGGGCGTTCTGGTACGTAACATTGTAAAAACATTCAAAATAGACATTTTTAGGAATGTTGTTCTGTTTCTCCATGTAAAGTGCTCGTCAAGCGTTTTGTACCTAAGAAGCTCAGGAACACTTGTAATATCGTAATATCGTTGTAATATCGTTTCCTACGTAGAAAACTAAAAAAAAAAAAAAAAAAACAATAAAAAAACATTTTTTGTAATGTTATTCTGTTTCTTAATAAATGGTGGTTGCATGCATTTTTGTGTTTTCGTATGTAGCTCAAAAACACTCAAAAGACAAGTTTTTTTTTCTTTAAACGCACTGAAAACATGTTTTTTGGGTGGTTATTTTTAGCGATTGGGTGCCTAAAAAAAAAAAAAAAAAAAACACTAAAAAGGCAAGTTATGGTTTCGTCTCCCCATAGAAAGTTCTTTGCATGCATTTTTTGCGTTTTCTGAAAAAAAAAAAAACTAAAAAAAATACGTTTTAGATAATGTTCTTTTATGCATATAGAGTATTATTCACGCATTTTAACGGTTTCTTACCTCTGGTGAAAAACACTCATAAGAAACGTTTCTGGTAATTAAGTTTTGTTCTACCATATCGGGTATTTTGCATTCATTTTCACATTTTTGTACCTAACAAATTTCAAAATTTTTCAAAACACATTTTTTTGTTAATGTTATTATGTTTAACAATATAGAGTGTTTCGCATGCTTTTAAGGTTTTGATAACTAAGAAGCTCAAAAAGACTCAAAATACCCGTTTTTGGTAATGCTATGTTTTTTTTTTCATATATAATGTTATTCAGGCAGTTTTGCGTTTATAGAAGTATCGTTTTATTTCACGTTTTTTTGTTTTTTTTTCTAGCGTTTTGGTACCTAACACGCTGAAAAGCACTTGAAATATTCGTTTTTGATAATGTCGCTTGTTTCCTAATATAGAGTACTTTTCGAGTATTTTTACGTTTTAGTACCTAGAATTGTGAAAAAAAACACTCAAAATCCACGTTTTCAGTAATAATTTTCTTTTTCTCCATATAGAGTGCTATTAACGCATTTTTCCTTTTTTAGTACCTAAGAAGCTCAAAAATACTTATACACAATTTTCATAATGTCTTTTCGTTTCCTCGTATAGAGTGGTTTGCATGGATATTCGCGTTTTAATATCTAAAGAGCTCAAGCACACTTAAAATATACTTTTTTGATAACGTTGTTCTCTTTGTTCAAATGACGTGCTTTGCATGCATTTTGATGTTTTGGTACATGATAAGGTGAAAAACACTTAAAATGCACGTTTTTGGCATTATTGTTCTTTTCTTCATATAAAGTGTGGTTCAGTTGTCTTAGCATTTTCCTACCTGAGAAGCTCAAAAACAATCTGATAAAATCTGATAAAGTCGTTTTGTTTCTCATTATATCGTTTTGTTTCCCATTATTACTTTACATGCATTTTGGCGTTTTTATACGTAAGAAATTCAAAATATTAAAAATTCAAGACTTTGGTAATGTTATTACGTTTGTTCATGAAGGGTATTTTGCATGCATTTGAGCATCTTGTTATGAAAGAAGATTGAAAACACACAAAAGACATGATTTTGTTATTTCATTTGTATTCCCGAATAGGTTGCACACTTTTCTGGTAATGCCATTTCATTTCCCCACACAGAGTGCTTTCCATGCATTTTGTAGTTTTGCTACCTAATATAAATAAAAAAAAAAAAAAGTGAAAATACACTTTTTTCGTAATGTTTCTCCATATTGAATGTTATTCACACGTTTTAGCATTTCGGTAACTAAAAATCTTAAAAACACTCACTTTCTGAAAATATCGTTTTGTTTCATCATATAGGGTAGTTTCTAAGCATTTTGACGTTTTAGTACCTAACACTGTTAAACACACTCCAAAAATACGTTTTTTGGGTAAGTTGTTCTGTTTTTCCATATTTAGTGCTATTCATGTGCTTTAGCGTTTTGGTGCGTAAGAAACTCAAAAACACTCACATACACCTTAACTGTAATGTCTTTTGATTTCCCCATATAGTGTACTTCGCATGCATTATGTCGTTTTTATACGTAACAAGTTCAAGAACACGCAAAATACTTATTTTTGGTTAGGTTATTTTGTTTAACCATGAAGGTGTTTTGCATGCGTTTTAACTTTCTGATACATAAGTAACTCAGAAGCACATAAAAGACACGTTTTTTTTATGAAGTTGTTTTGTTTCCCTATATAGGGTGCTTTCCATGCTTTTTAGAGTTTTGGTGCCTAACACGCACGCACTCAAAAGACACGTTTATGGAAAGTGCGTTTCTTTTACAGACATAGGTTGCTTTACATGCATTTTGGCATAATGCTACCTATCAATGTGACAAACACTGAAATTACATCGTTTTCGTAATACTGTTTTTTTTTTCTTGAAATAAAGGGATATTAACGCATTTTCGGGTTTTGATAACATAAAAGCTCAAAAGCATTCATAATACCTGCATGTTTCTTGTAATTTCTTTTCGTTACCCCATAGAGAATAATTTCCAAGCTTTTTTCTTGTTTTTCCACGTAACAAACTCAAAAACACTCGAAAATAGTAATTCTACTCTTTTCTTGCATAAAGTGTGTTTTCCATACGTTATATCATTTTGGTCCATATGGAGTTCAACAACACTGAAAATACACGTTCTTCGTAATGTTATCTCGTATTTTGCTGCGTAACAGGCTCAAAATCAATGAAAAGACATGTTTCTGGTAATGCCGTATTGTTTAACCACATAGGACACTTTTCATGCATTTTTGCGTTTCTGTACCTGAAAATATGAAAAAAAAAAAATACATATTTTGGTTATGCCGTTCTGTTTCTACTTATATTATTGTTATTTATTTATGCGGTTTAGCCTTTTGATACCTAAGAAGCTCTAAAATAATCATAATAAATGTTTTTTGTAATGTGTTTTCCTTACCACATCTAGGGTACTTTCTATGCATTTTGGCGTTTATCTTCGTAAGAATCTCAAAAACACTCAAAATACTTGTTTTTCGTCAGATTATTATGTTTTTCCATAAAAGGTGTTTTACATGCATTTTAGCTTTTTGGTACGAAAGACGTTCAAAAACACTCAACAGAACCTTTTTTTTTTATATTGGGTGTTTTCATGCTCTTTTTCGTTTTGGTGGTGAACACTCATAAACACTCTAAAGATATTTTTTTTAGGAAATTTCGTTTCCTTACCCCGTATATGATGCGTTGCATGCATTTTTGGCATTTTTTATATCAAACAATGTGGGAATACGCATAATATTTCATAATGTTTTTCTTTTTTTCATATAGATTGCTATTCGTGCGTTTTCATGTTTTGTTAAAGAAGAACCTCAAAAAGTTCAAAATACTCGTTTCTTGTAAAGTCTTTTCGTTACCTCGTATAGGAGTACGTTTTTGTAAGGTTTTGTACGTAACAACCTGAAAAGATTCAAAATACTTTTATTTGCTAATGTTATTGCCTTAATCCATATAACGTGTTTTGCATGCGTTTTATCTAGTTTTCGTATGTTAGTAGAAAACACTCAAAAGTAACTTTCTTTTGTATATATATATTTTTCCCCGTATAGTGTGTTTTTTGTTCATAAACACTCAAAAGACACGAATCTTAAAATCTAGTTCTCTTTTCTGATTGAGGATGCTTTGCATGCTTTTCTTTGGTAACTAATAATATGAAAAAACTCTCAGAATGCAGGTTTCTGATATCATTTTTTTTTTCTTACATCGGGTAATAAACATGCATTTTGACGTTAAGACGTTTTGTCGTATTTAACAAGCGGAAAAATACTCAAAAAACACATTTTTGCTGATATTGTTAATTTTAATAAAGGGTGTTTTACATACGTTTCAGCGTTTTGGTACATAAAAGTTTAAAAACACTCAAAAGACACGTTTTAATAATGTTTTGTATTCCAATAAATGTTGCTTTCTAATCTTTTTAGCGCTTTCGTTTCTAACACACACGAAAACACTCAATAGATACGTTTCTAGTAATGCCATTTCCTTTCCCAATATAGACAGCTTTGCATACATTTTGGCGTTTTGGTAATTAGCGATGTTAAAAAAAAAAAACTCAAGATAAACGATTTTGGTGATGTTCTCTTACTCCATATAAAGTGTTCTTCACGCGTATTAGAGTTTTGGTACCTAAGTTTTGGTAACATCCTTATATAGATTTCTTCGTAAGCATTTTAGCGTTTTGGAATCTATATGAAAAAAAAATACACGTTTATTGTTTGTTTATTGTTTTGTTTTTCATTATTTAGTGTTCTTAACGCCTTATTACGTTTTGGTACAAAGTAAGAAAAAAAAAGCTTGTATAGCATTCTAATTGAAAAAAAAAAAGAATAACATACCAAAAAACGTGTATTTTGAGTGTTTTCACGCCTAGTTACCAAAAACACCAAAAAACATGGAGAGTACTGTATATTGGGAAAGGAAACGACAATACCCAAGACGTATGCTTACAGTGTTTTTGAGCGTTTTAGGCACCAAAACAATAAAATGCATGCCCTATATTAGAATAAAAATTTATAATACCAAAAAAAATATCTTAAGTGTTTAGGAGCTTCTAAGGTATCATAATGCTGAAACGCTAGAAAAACACACGTGATGGAGAATCAAAAAAGAATTACAAAAATTGTGTATTTTGAATATTTTATGAGCTTCTTAGGTAAAGAAACGGCGATATTCATGCAAACTACCCTAGATGATGAAAAAAAAAAACAACTTTATTATAAAAACACGGATTTTATGATTTTTTTTTTGAGTTTCTTACGTACAAAAACACTAAAAAGCGTGAAACTTACTTAATTTAGAGAAACAAAACAGTATTACAAAAAAAATTATGCTTTGAGAGTTTTTCACATTTTTAAGTAGTAAAAACGGCAAAATATATGGTTAATATAAGGAAGCGAAATGACATTGATAGAAACGTGATTCTTTTAGCATTTTTGTGCGTTTTAGGCATCAAAACACTAAAACGCTAGGAAAGCATGCTTTATTAGATTACAAAACAAACGTGTCTTTTTAGTTTATTTAAGCTTCTTACGTATCAAAACGCTAAACCGCATGCAAAATAGGCTTTATTGAAAAAAAAAATCAGTTTTTAAGCTAGTTATGTTCATAAACGGAAAAACGCTTTTTGCTATGTAGGAAAGCAAAAACACTTAAAATAAACGTTTTTTTTATTATTATTCTTTCCTCCATATAGATTGCTTCTGACTTTTAGAGTTTTGGAGCGTTTTAGAGTTTTGCTAAGGTTAAAAATACTCACAAAATACATTTCTGGTAATGTCCTTTTCTTTCCTCATATAGGGTACTTTGCTTGCATTTTGGCGTTTTGGTACTGAAAAAAAAAAAACGCTCGAAACAAATTATTTGGTAATGTTGTTGTCTTTCTCCACTAGTTTTAGCGTTTTGTTATCAAAGAAACGTTTCTTGTAATATCGTTTCCTTTCCCAAAAAGGGTACTTTGCATGCATTTTGGCCTTTTTGTACGTCACAAGCTCAAAAAACACTGAAAATACACGTTTTTGATAATGTTATTCCGTTTCTCCATAAAAGGGTTTCGATGTGATTTAGTGTTTTAGTTCATGAGAATCTCAAAAAACTTCTAAAACATATGTTTTTGATAATGTTATTTGTATTCCAATAAAAATTACTTTCTATGCATTTTAGCGTTTTGGTTGATAAAACGCTGAAAAACACTAAAAAGACAGGTTTCTGGTAATATCTTTTCGATTCCCCATAAAATACGTTTTTGCATGTACTTTAGCGTATTGATATCTAACAATGAGAAAACCACAAAAAAAAAAAAAACATTTTTTTGTAATGTTAAGTTTTTCCATAAAAAGTGCAATTGAAGCGTTTTAGCATTTTGGTACATAAGAATATGAAAAAAAAAAAAATACTCATCATACAATTTTTTTGGTAATTTTTTTTTTTTCCACCATATAGAATACTTTTCATATGCTTCCCTTTTTCAATTTACTTAACAAGCTCAAAATCACTCAAAAATTACCAAATGCATACAAAGTACACTATACAGGGAAACGATAAAAGTGTATCATCAGTGTTTTTGAGGTTCTTACTTACCAAAACGCTAAAACACATGAATACTACATTTATTGAGAAACAGATCACTACCAAAAAAACATATAATTTGAGTGTATTTCACATTTCTAGGTGCATAATGACAAATTACGTGGAAATCACTCTACATGGGAAAAGAAAACGAGATTTCCAGAAACATTGTCTTTTATGTGTTTTATGAACGTGCTAAGCATCAAAACGATAAAAAAAATTTCTTAGGTACCAAAAAGCATGACTAGAACTTTATATGGAGAAACAGAGAAACGTAACCGAAAACGTATATTTTGAGTGTATTTCACATTGTTAGGTACCAAAACGCCAAAATACGTGAAAACTACTCAATATAGGGAAAGGAAACGAGATTCCAGAAACATTATCATTTAAGTGTTTACGAACGTGCTAGACACGTTCAAAACGCTAAAAGGCATGGAAAACACCATATATGGGAAAACAAAACAATATTACCTAAAACATCTCTTTTTAATGTTTTTAAGCTGCTTACTTAAGGAAATAATGAAACGGATCCAAAAAAATCTTTACGAATAAACAGTATAGCTTTACAAAAAAATGTGTATTTCGAGTGTTTTTGAGCTAGTTACATGGAAAAAAGCAAAAATGCATGTAAACTACTCTTTATGGGAAACGATAAGACATTATTAGAGACGTGTATTATTAGAGCTTTTGAACTTAGGTACCAAACTGCTAAAAAGCATGAATAGCATTCTATTTCGAGAAACAGAACATAATCAAAAATGTTTATTTTGTGAATTTTCACATTATTAAGTATCAAAACAGCAAAATGCATGCAAAGCCTCCCTGTATGGGGAAACGAATCATTACTAGAAAAAGTGTTTTGACTAATATTTAGTATGTTATGCACTAAAACGCTAAAAGAAAAAAAAATGAAATTCACCTTATATAGGAATACAAAACATTACAAAAACCGTGTCTTTTGAATGTTTCTAAACTTTTAACAATGGGAAAAAACACTAAAAATACACATATTTGTTAATGTTGTTCTGTGATTTCCACGCTTTTTGGCGCTGTGCAACTAAGAATGTGAAATACACTCAAAATATACGTTTTTTTTTTTTTAGTACTGATCTGTTTATTCATGAAAAAAAAGTGATAATCGTATCTTTTAGCGTTTTGGTAACTAAGAAGCTCAAAAAGATCCTGTTTTAATGATATTCTTCTATTTATACACATTTTTGTTAATGTTGTTCTGTGATTTCCACGAATTTTGGCGCTATGCAACTAAGAATGTGAAATACACTCAATATATACGTTTTTTTTTCTTTTTTAGTAATGATATGTTTTTCCATAAAAAAAAGTGATATTCGTGTCTTTTATCGTTTTGGTAACTAAGAAGCTCAAAAAGACTCTGTTTTAATGATATTCTTCTATTTCTGCATATAGTGTGCTATTCACGTGTTTTTGCGTTTTTGTTCAATAGCAGCATAAAAAACGATCATTAATATACATTTCTAACGATATTCACATGATTTTAACAGTTTTGGGGGAAAAAAACGCTAAAAAAAAACACCTAAAATACACATTTCTGTTTATGGAGTTTCGTTTTCCCATATAGAGTGCTCTGCATTCATTTTGGCGTTTCCTTACCTAACAATACGAGAAACACTTAAAATAAACTTTTTTGGTAATATTGTTATATTTCTTAATATAGAGTGCTATTCAAGCGTTTTATAGTTTTGCTACCTTAGAAGGTCAAAACTCTCACAAAATACGTTTCTCATAATGGCCTTTCGTTTCCCCATATAGGGTGCTTTGCGTGCATTTTGGTATTTTGATACTTAACAATGTAAAAAAATAAAAGCATTCAGAACAGGCGTTTTTTGGTAATGTTCTTTTTCGCCATACAAAATGCTAATCACTCGTTTTAGCGTTTTGATATTCTTCCTTCCTTTCCCATATAGCGTACTTTGCATTCATCTTGGCATTTTTGTACGTAACAAGCTGGAAAACACTGAAATACACGTTTTTGGTAAAGCTATTCTGTTTCTCCATAAAGTGTATTTTGCATGTATTTTAGCGTCTTCGTTAAACACCAGAAAACACACACACACAAAAAAAAATCATGTTTTTGGTAATATTGTTTTATATTTTAACAAAGTGTATTCTATGCATTTTAACGTTTTGGTTTCTAAAACGCTGAAAAACACTGAAAAGGTAGGTTTCTGGTATATTAGTTTAGTTTCACTTTAAGAAGAACTTTGCAGGCAATTTGGCGTTTTGGGGTGTAACAATGTGAAAAAACACTCAGAACCCCCGTTTTTTTTTTTTATAATTTAATTGCTTTGCTTCTCGCGCTTTTCACGCGTTTTAGTGGTTTGAATAAAAAAGATCATACACTTTTCTCGTAAATTTTATTTCACCATATAAGGAACTTTACATGCATTTTTTTTCCTGTTTCTGGACCTAACAAGCTAAAAAATACTCAATATACAATTTTTACTCATGTAAGTCTGTTTCGCTATAAAGCGTGTTTGGATACATTTTCGAGTTTTGATACGTAAGAAGCTCAAAACCAATCAAAAGACACGTTTCTGGTAATGTTGTTTTGTTCAAAAAAAAAAAAAGGGTGATTTTCAATGCCTTTTTGCGTTTTGGTGCCTAAAACACTGGAAAAAAAAAAAAAAGAAAGTGAAAACGCATATAATTCTAGTAATATTTTCTTTCTCCATATGAAGTACATTGTTTTTATTTATTTATTTTTTGGGTACCTAACAATGCGACAAACAATCAACACACACGTTTTTGGTAATGTTATTCCGCTTTTCCATATAAAAAGCTATTCACGTGTTTTAGATTTTGGTACCTAAGAAGCTCAAAAACACTCATAATAAACGTTTCTCGTAATGTCCATTCATTTCCTCATATCAGGTAATTTGCATGTGTTATGGCGTTTTGGTACCAAACAATAAAAAAAAAAATAACCAAAAAAAAAGTTATTTTAAGTAATTTTGTTCTGTTTCTCCCTTTTAAGTGTTATACACGCGTTTTAGCGTTTATACATTATTATTAGCTAAGAAACACTTATAATACATGTTTCTTATAATATAGGTTTGTTTTCTATACATCTTTTCATGTTCTTTCCATGCATTTTGGCGTTTTTTTTAAGTAAGAAGTTCAAAACACTGAAAATACAAGATTTAGGTAATGTTATTCAATTTCTATAGGAAGGGTGTTTTGCATAAAAACACACAAAAGACATGTTTCTGTTAATGTTTTGTCAATGCTTTGTCTGCTTTATAGCGTTATGGTACCTAAAATAATAAAAAAAGTAAATAAAAAAAAACAGAAAATTCACGTTTCCGGTAATGCCATTTAATTTCCATATAAAGAGTGCTTTGAAAGCACTAAAGCGTTTTGGTACTTATTAATACGAAAAACAGTCAATATAAAAGTTTTTCGTAATGTTGTTCTGTTTTTCTCTTCAATTAAAAGACATATAGTTCCTTTTTTCCCGTATAGAATGCTTTGCATACATTTTGGCTCTTTGGTACTTAACAATGTCAAAAATACATTCAAAACAAACATTTTTGTTCATGTTTTGTTTGAGTGTATTTTGAGTGTTTTTGAGCATGTTATGTACAAAACGAACAAAAATGCATGCAAAATAACCTATATAAAGAGCAAAAAGAACATTACCAGAGTGGTGCATTATTAGTGTTTTGTGCTTCTTAGGTATCATAACCCTAAACGGATAAATAGCACTTTATATGAAGGAACAGAACAACATTATATATTGACTGTATTTCACATTGTTAGGTACCAAAACGACAAAAAAAAAAAAAACATGCAATAAAGCCTACTTGAGGAAAGGAATCAAGTTTTCCAGAAACATGTCTTTGGAATGTTTTGAACGTGTTAAGCAACATAACGTCAAAAAGCATGAAAATCAACCTATATGGGAAAACAAAACAACTTTAAGAATTAGATGTCTTCTAAACACTTTTGAGCTTCTTACATACTAAATCACTCAAACGCATGCAAAACAACCTTCTTGGAGAAAGTATATTTCACATTGTTACGTACCAAAACGGCAAAAAAAATCCTGCAATAAAGCCTACATGAGGAAAGGAATCAAATTTTCGCAAATGAGAAAACACGACAACTTAAAAAAAAAAATCTTTTAAACGTTTTTGAGCTTCTTACATAGTACATCACTTAAACGCCTGCAAAACAATTTTCTTGTTAGAAAAAAATAATATTGGAAAACATATGTATTTATAGCATTAAAATGCATGCAAAATACCCTATATGGGGAAACGAGAGAACATTACCAGAGACGTGTATTATAAGCGTTATTAAAATTCTAAAACATATGAATAGTGTTTTATATGGAAAACCAGACCATTAATGAAAATATGTATTTTGACTGTTTTTTTCATTGTTAGTTACCAAAACGCAAAAATGCATGCAAAACCTCCAATATAAGGAAGCGTAACAAATTTACCAGAAACGTGTCTTTTCAGTGTTTTTGAGCGTGTACGACACGAAAACGTTAAAAAGCATGGAATTCATCTTGTATGCCAATACAAAATAAAATTACGAAAAACGAGTCCATTGGGTGTTTCTCATCTTCTTACGTACCAAAACGAACGCAAAACACACTTTATGGAGAAATATAATAACTTTCCCAAAAACAAGTATTTTGAGTGTTTTCATCTTGTTATGTATAAAAACGTCAAAAGCATGGAAAGTACCTTATATAAGGAAACGAAAATGTATTACGAGAAACGTTTATTAGTAAATGTTATGCTGCATCTAAAGTACAAAAACTTGAAATATATAGAATAGCACCCTATATGTATGGGAATGTATGCAAGCAAAATGAATGAATAGCACACTATATATGGAAAAAAAAAATGGCGATTCTACAAACGTGATTTTTGAGTTTTTATGAGGGTATAAAAAAACATATAAAACATTCTATATACGAAGATAAAACATTATGAAAAACTTGTCTTTTGAGTGTTTTAAACTACTTAAATAACAAAACATTAAAACGCATGCAAAACACTGTTTATAGAAAAAGAAAAATATTTTCATTGTTTATGAGCTTGTTACGTACAATAACATCAAAAAGCATGGAAAGTACCTTCAATGACGAAAAGAAAACACATTACGAGAAAAATATATTATGAGTAAAAAAAAAAAAAAAATCGAAAGCGCTAGAATAAAAATCAATATGGAGAAACAGACCAACATACCAAAAAACATTTTGAATGTATTTCATATTCATATATACTAAAACAGCAAAATGTACGTAAATAAACAAGACTTTTAGCAATTTGTCTTTTAAGTTTTTATGGGCGTGTTAGGCTCAAAAATATTTGGTTAGCAAGGGAAGCACCCTATGTAAGAAAGGAAAACAACATTACCAAAAACGTTTCTTTTCAGCTTTTTTAAACTACCTACGTGCGAGAACTCTAAAACGCCTCAAAAACCACATTACCAAACATAAGTATTTTGATTGTTTTGAGCTTGTTACGTATAGACGCTAAATTCCGTTTCGTGAGGAAACGAAAAAACATTAAAAGAAAACTGTATTATTAGTGTTTTTGAGCTGAAGTACGAAAACACTGAAACGCATAAATAACACTCTATATGAGAAACAGAACAACATTACCAAAAAAATAAATAATTTGAATGTATTCCACATTGTTATGTACCAAAACGCAAAGATACAAGCAAAACACCTTGTACGTGGAAAGGAGGGGAGATTTCTAGGAACGTGTCTTTTTGAGTGTTTATGAGAGTACTAAGCACCAAAACACTAAAAAGCATGAAATTCACCATATGTGGGAAAATAAAATAACTACCAAAAACGTCTTTTTTCAGTGTTTTTGAGCTGTTGGTGTACTAAAACGCTAAAATGTATGTAAAAACACCTTTTTATGGAGAAGCAAAAAAACGTTACAAAAATTTTTTTTTTTTAGTATTTCGGTAGGTAGAAAATCGCTAAAATGCATGGAAAGTACCCTATATGGAGAAACGAAAAGACATTACGAGAAATATGTATTAAAAAGTATGTTTGAGCTTATTAGTTATAAAAACGCTGAAACGCATAAAAAAAATTCTCTATATGGAGAAACAAAATATTCTCATAAAGCGTGTATTTTAAGTGTTTTTCACATTATTAGGTACTAAAACTCTTACTTATATGGGAAAACAAAGCAACATTAAAGGAAACGTGTCTATTGAATGTTTTTGAGAGTCTTAGGCACAAGAAGCGCAAAAAAGACTGGAATTTAGTCTATATTGCATACAAACCATACGAAAAAATACGAATACAAAGATACGAAAAATGTGTCTTTTCAGTCTTTCTAAACTTCATAAGTACCAAAACATATTTTATGGAGAAACAAAATACCATTATTATAAAAGAAATAGTGTTTTTGTGGTTATTACGTAGAAAAACGTCAAAATGCACGCAAAATACCCTATATGGGGAAACGAAAAGATGTTACAAGAAACACGAATTTCTCGTATGACTGTTTTTTTAAGTTTCTTAGGCAACAAAACACTAAAAGCCATGAATTGCATTACTAGAAACGTGTATTTTCAGTGTATTTCTTATCGTTCGGTAACAAAACGTCAAAAAAAAAAAAAGCATGCAAAGCATCTTCAATAAGAAAAGAAAACTAGATTTCAAGAATCGTGTCTTTTGAGTGTTTATGAACAAAAAACACCCTATACGGGGAAAAATATAAAAAAAAAGTTACTTTAGAGTTTTCTCTACTACTTACATACGAAAACGATAAAACGCATGCAAAACACGTTATATGGATTAACGCAATAACATTACCATATAAAAGTATTTTGAATCTTTTCAGCTTGTTACGTACAAAAACTTACAAAAACGTACTCCTATATGAGGTAACGAAAAGACTTTATGAGAAACGTGTATTTTGAGCGTTTTTAAGGTTCTTCTTTAACAAAACATGAAAACGCATGAATAGCAATCTATATGAAAAAAGAAAAATATCAAATGTTATGTGTATTTCACATTGATATAAAAATGCCAAAAATGCATGTAACGCATCATTTACGTGGTAAGGAAACGAGATTTCCTAAAAAAAAAAAAAAAAAACTTTTCAGTGTTTAAGAGTGTTAAACACCAAAACAAAAAAAGACCATGAAAACTCCCAATATGAGAAAAAAAAAATTCTGTTCAGTGTTTTTGAACGTCTTTCGTACCAAAAAGCTAATATGCATAAACACCCTTAATGGAAAAACATAATAATTTGACGAAAAACAAGTATTTTGAGTGTTTTTGAGATTCTTACGAAAATAAACGCCAAAATGAATAGATGAGGCAACGAAAACGCATTACGAGAAACATGTATTACGATCGTTTTTAGAGCTTCTTTGGTATCAAAAGGCTAAAATGCATCAATAAATAACTATAACTTTAAGTAGAAACAGAACGGCATGACCAAAATGTGTATTTTTTTATGGTTTTTTCATATTTCCAGGTACAAAAACGCAAAAATGCATGAAAAGTTTCCTGTGTGGTTAAAGAATACGGCATTACCAGAAATATGTGTTTTCGTTGTTTTTGAGCCTGTTACGCAGCAAAACCATATATGGGAATACAAGATAACATTACGAAAAACGTGTATTTTCAGTGCTGTTGAACTTCATATGTACCAAAACGATATAACGCATGCAAAACACCCTTTATGCAAAAATAAATAAATAAATAAATAAATAAAATTAGTATTTTCGAGTGTTTTTTGAGTTTGTTATGTAGAAAAACGGGAAAAAGCAGGTAAAATTATTCTATAGGGGGAAAGGAAAAGAAATTACCAGAACCATGTAGGCTTTAGAGCTTTTATGGTACCAAAACACGAAAAATGCGTTAATATCCCTCTATTTCAAGAAAAAAAAACAATTTTACGAAAAAGATGTAATTTCAGTGTTTTTCACATTGATTGGTAGCATTATGCCAAAATGCATGTAAAGCAACCTATATCTGTAAAAGAAACGCACTTTCCATAAACGTGTCTTTTGAGTGCGTGCGTGTTAGGCACCAAAACTCTAAAAAGCATGGAAAGCACCTTATATAGGGAAACAAAACAACTTTATAAAAAACGTAACTTTTATGTGCTTCTGAGCTACTTACTTATCAGAACGTAAAAACGGATGGAAAACACCTTTATGGTGAAACAAAATAACCTAACCAAAAATAAGTATTTTGCATGTTCTTTAACTTGTTACGTATAAAAACGCCATAATACTTGCAAAGTACACTATATGGGGAAATCAAAAGACATTACGGTAGACGTGTATGTGAGTGTATTTGAGTTTCTTACGTACCAAAACGCTAAAGCACATGAATAGCACTAAATATGGAAAAACATAACAACTTACCCAAAAACGTATTTTTGGAGTGTGTTTCACAGTGTTAGGTACCAAAATGTCAAAATGCTTGGAAACTACCCTATATGATGAAACAAAACGATATTTTCAGAAAGTTAGTGTTTTTTTTTAAGATTCTTAAGTACCGAAATGCTAAAATGTGTGAATAGCATTGAATATGGAGAAACATTAAGAAAAAAAGTGTATTTTCACTTTTTTTTTTTATGTTAGATACCAAAACGACAAAATGCATGGAAAAACTTCTGTGTGGGGAAATGAAATGGCATTACCAGAAAAGTGTGCAACCTATTCGGGAATAAAAATGAACATTAACAAAATCATGCTTTTTGTGTGTTTTCAAACTTCTTTCATGACAAGATGCTCAAATGCATGCAAAATACCCCTCATGAACAAACGTAATAACATTACCAAAGTCTTGAATTTTTGTAATATTTTGAACTTCATACGTATAAAAACGCCAAAATACATGTAAAGTAATAATGGGAAACAAAACGATATAATGGGAAACAAAACGACTTTACCAGAAATGTGTCTAATGATTATTTTTGAGCTTCTCAGGTAGGAAAATGCTAAAACAACTGAATAGCACTTTATATGAAGAAAAGAACAATAATACCAAAAACGTGCATTTTAAGTGTTTTTCACCTTATCAGGTACCAAAACACCAAAATGCATGCAAAGCACGTCATTTTGAAGAAAGAGAACAACGTTATCAAAAAAGTATATTTTAAGTGTGCTTGAGCTCGTTAGATATCAAAACGCGAATATTCATGCACACCACTCTATACGAGGAAACGAAAAGACATTATGAAAATTGAGTGTAAGTAGTTTTGAGCTTCTTAGGTACTAAAAAGCAAATATGCGTTAATAGCACTCTATATGGAGAAACAGAAAATTATTACTGAAAACGTGTACTCGAAAAGTATTCTATATTGGGAAACAAACAACATTATAAAAAAACTAATATTTTGAGTATTTTTCAGCGTGTTACGTACCAAAACTCTAGAAAAAAAAGTGAAATAAAACGATACTTCTAGAAACTTATGTTTTCGTAATTTTTGAGCTTCTTAGGTACCAATAAAAAAACCCAAAAAAGCTTGAATAATATTCTATATGGAAAATAAAAAAAGAAAAGAAAATCATAGCATTACGAAAAAGCGTATTTTGAGTCTTTTTGAGCTTCTTAGTTATCAAAACATTAAAAGCATGCGAAACACTCTATATTGACAAACATAATAACATTAACAAAAAAAATGTATTTTGAGAAATTTTGAAACTTGTTAGGTACAAAAATGGGAAAATGAATGCAAAATACCCGATATGGTAGAACAAAACTTAATTACCAGAAACGTTTCTTATGAGTGTTTTTCACCAGAGGTAAGAAACCGTTAAAACGCGTGAATAAAAATATTGCATATGCATAAAAAGAACAACATTATCTAAAATACTTTTTTAGTTTTTTTTTTTTTTTTAAACGCCTAAAAAGGCATGCAAAGAACTTTCTATGGGGAAATGAAACCATAACTTGCCTTTTTACCTTGTCTTTTGAGACAAGGTAAAACTTGAAGGCAAAAGACAAACTTGTCAAAAGAAAACAAGGCAAAAGATAAACTTGTTTTTGAGAGTTTTTGAGCTACTTACGAAAACACAAAAATGCACGCAAGCACCATTTATTAAAAACAGAATAACATTACCAAAAAAATGTTTTTTTTCATTGTTTCTTTTTCTTACGTAGGAAACGATATTACAACTTTATTACAATATTACAAGTGTTCCTGAGCTTCTTAGGTACAAAACGCTTGAAGAGCACTTTACATAGAGAAACAGAACATTCCTAAAAATGTCTATTTTGAATGTTTTTACAATGTTACGTACCAAAACGCCCAAATGCATGGAAAGCACCCTATATGGGGAAACGAGAAGCGTGTATTTTGTTTTTGAGCTTCTTATGTACCAAAACCCTACAATGCGTCAATACTACGCTATTTGGAGGAACAAAACAACCTTTTTTTTTTTACAATCTTAGGTACGTACCAAAGCGCCAAAATGCATCTGAAATATTCTATATGGGGAAAAGAAACGACATTACTAGAAAAAAATATCTTTTCACTTTTTTTTTTCAACCTGTTAGGCACCAAAGCAATAAAATGCATGGAATGCACTCTATATTGGAAGACAATAACACATTACAAAAAGTGTGTCTTTTCAGTGTTTTTGATATTCATGTACCTAAAAGCTAAAACGCATGGGAAACATCCTTTGTGGAGAAACATAATAACATTACCAAAAATATGCATTTTCAGTGCTTTTATGCTTGTTACCTACAGAAACGGGAAAATGTATGCAAAAGTACTTCATATCGTGAAATAAATATTTATTAACGGAAACGTGTATTTTAACTATTTTTGAGCTTCCTAGGTAACAAAATTCTAAATGGCGTGAATGGCACTCCATATGCAGAAACTGAATAACATTAATAAAACGTGTTTTGATTAGTTTTCACAATTTTAGGTACCAAACACTAAATTGTATGTAAAAACTTCATATGGGGAAACGAAACGTTTGGTTCCTAAAACGATGAAAAACACTGAAAAGGTAGGTTTCTGGTATATTCATTTAGTTTCACCTTAAGAAGAATGTTGCATGCATTTTGGCGTTTTGGGGTGTAACAATGAGAAAAAACGCTCAGAACACCCGTTTTTTTTTTTATATATATATATATAATTTAATTGTTCTACTTCTCCATATCAAGTGCTTTTCACGCGTTTTAGCGTTTTGAATAAAAAAATAGATCATACACTTTTCTAATAAAATAATTTTATTTCACCATAAAAGGAACTTTACATGCATTTTTTTTCCTGTTTCTGGACATAACAAGCTTAAAAAATACTCAATATACAATTTTTTACTAAAGTTTGTTTCTCCATAAAGCGTGTTTGGATACATTTTAGGGTTTTGATACGTAAGAAGCTCAAAACCACTCAAAAGACACGTTTGTGATAATGTTGTTTTCTGTTCCCTAAAAAAGGCTGATTTTGAATGCGTTTTTGCGTTTTGGTGCCTAAAACTCTGGAAAAAAAAAAGTGAAAACACATATTTCTAGTGATGTCGTTTCCTTTCCCCATATGAAGCACATTGTTTTTATTTATCTATTTTTTGGGTACCTAAGAATGTGACAAACAATCAATACACACGTTTTTGGTAATGTTATTCCGCTTTTCCATATAAAAAGCTATTCACGTGTTTTAGATTTTGGTACCTAAGTAGCTCAAAAACATTCATAATAAACGTTTCTCAAAATGTCCATTCATTTCCTCATATCAGGTAATTTGCATGTTTTATGGCGTTTTGGTACCTAACAATAAAAGAAAAAATCTAAAAAAAGTTATTCTAAGGAATGTTTCTCCCTTATAAGTGTTATACACGCGTTTTAGCGTTTTTACCTGGGAAACTAAAAAAAAAAAAACACTTTTAATACATATTTCTTATAATATAATTTTTTTTTTTTCTATATCGGGTTCTTTCCATGCATTTTGGCGTTTTTTTTACGTAAGAAGCTCAAAACACTGAAAATACAAGATTTAGATAATGTTATTCCATTTCTCTAGGAAAGGTGTTTTGCATAAAAACACACAAAAGACATGTTTCTGTTAATGTTTTGTCAATACTTTCTATGCTTTATAGCGTTATGGTGCGTAAAACAATAAAAAAAAAAACAGAAAAGATACGTTTCTGGTAATGCCATTTCATTTCCATATAAAGAGTGCTTTGAAATCACTAAAGCGTTTTGGTACCTATTAATACGAAAAAGAGTCAATATAAAAGTTTTTCGTAATGTTGTTCTGTTTCTCTCTACAATTAAAAGACATGTAGTTCCTTTTTCCCGTATAGAGTGTTTTGCATGCATTTTGGCGCTTTGCCACCTAACAATGTGAAAACATTCAAAACAAACATTTTTGTTCATGTTTTGTTTGAGTGTATTTTCAGTGTTTTTGAGCATGTTATGTATAAAAACAACAAAAATGCATGCAAAATAACCTATATAAAGACCAAAAAGAACATTACCAGAGTGGTGCTTTATTAATGTTTTGTGCTTCTTAGGTACCATAACCCTAAAACGGATAAATAGCACTTTATTTGAAGAAACAGAGCAACATTACCAGAAACGTGTATATTGAGTGTATTTCACATTGTTATGTGCAAAAACGACAAAAAAACATGCAATAAAATCTACTTGAGGGAAGGAATTAAGTTTTCCAGAAACATGTCTTTTGAATGCTTTGAACGTCTTAAGCAACATAACGTTATAAAAGCATGAAAATCAACCTATATGGGAAAACAAAACAACTTTACGAATTAGATGTCTTCTAAACGCTTTTGAGCTTCTTACATACTAAATCACTTAAACACATGCAAAAAAAAACCTTGGAGAAAGTACATTTCACATTGTTAGGTACCAAAACGGCATAAAAGCATGCAATAAAGGATACATGAGGAAAGGAATCAAATTTTCCAGAAACATGTCTTCTGAATGTTTTCAGCGTGTTAAGCTACATAACGTTAAGAAAAAAAATGAAAGCTAGCTATATGAGAAAAAACAACTTTTACAAAAAAAATATATTTTAAACCTTTTTGAGCTTACATACTAAATAACTTAAACGCATTCAAAGCAACTTTCTTGTAGAAAAAATTATATTGGAAAACATATGTATTTGTAGCATTAAAATGCATGCAAAATACCCTATATTGGGAAACGAGAGAACATTACCGGAGACGTGTATTATAAGCGTTACTAAAACTCTAATAGTGTTTTATATAGAGAACTAGAACATTAATGAAAATGTGTATTTTGACTGTTTTTGCATTGTTAGTTACCAAAACGCAAAAATGCATGCAAAACCTCCAATATGAGGAAGCGTAACAACATTAGCAGAAACGTGTCTTTTCAGTGTTTTTGAGCGTGTACGACACGAAAACGTTAAAAAGCATGGAATTCATTTTGTATGCCAATACAAAACAGAATGAGGAAAAACGCGTCCTTTGGGTGTTTTTCATCTTCTTGCGTACCAAAACGAACGCAAAACACACTTTATGGAGAAATATAATAACTTTCCCAAAAACAAGTATTTTGAGTGTTTTCGGCTTGTTATGTATAAAAACATCAAAAGCATGAAAAGTACCTTATTTAAGGAAACGAAAATGCATTATGAGAAACGCTTATTAGTAAATGTTATGCTGCATCTAAAGTACAAAAACTTGAAATAGATAGAATAGCATTCTATATGTATGGAAATGCATGCACGCAAAAAAGAAAGAAAAGAAAGAAAATGGCGTTTCTACCAACGTGACTTTTGAGTTTTTATAAGGGTATAAAAAAAACATATAAAGCATTCTATATACGAAGATAAAACATGAAAAACTTGTCTTTTGAGTGTTTTAAACTATTAACGTAAGAAAACGTTAAAACGTATGCAAAACACTGTTTATGAAAAAAGAAAAATATTTTCATTGTTTATGAGCTTGTTACGTACAATAACATTAAAAAGCATGGAAAGTACCTTCTATGACGAAAAAAAAAAGACATTACAGAAAAAGTATATTATAAGTAGAAAAAAAATCGAAAGCGCAAGAATAGAAATCAATTTGGAGAAACAGAAAAACATACCAAAAAACAGTTTCCATGTATTTCATATTCATATGCACTAAAACGACAAAATGTACGTAAATAAACAAGACTTTTAGAAATGTGTCTTTTGAGTTTTTATGAGCGTGTTAGGCACAGAAAAAATTTGATAAGCAAGGGAAGCTTCCTATGTAAAAAAGAAAACAACATTACAAAAAACGTTTCTTTTCAGCGTTTTTAAACTACCTACGTACGAAAACTCTAAAACGCCTCAAAAGCCACATTACCAAACATAAGTATTTTGATTGTTTTGAGCTTGTTACGTATAAAGAGGCTAAAATCCGTTTCGTGGGGAAAGGAAAAGACATTAAAAGAAACCTGTATTATTAGTGTTTTTGAGCTTTTTAAGCACGAAAACACTGAAATGCATAAATAACACTCTATATGAGAAATAGAACATCATTACCAAAAAAATGTAATTTGAGTGTAATCCACATTGTTATGTACCAAAACTCAAAAATACAAGCAAAGCACCTTGTACGTTCAAAGGAGGGGAGATTTCCAGGAACGTGTCTTTTTCAGTGTTTATGAGAGTACTAGGCACCAAAAACACTAAAAATCATGAAATTCACCATATGTGGAAAAATAAAATAACTACCTAAAACTTCTTTTTCAGTATTTTTGAGCTGTTGGCGTACTAAAACGCTAAAATGCATGCAAAAACACCTTTTATGGAGAAACAGAAAAACATTAGAGAAAACAAGTATTTTGAGTATCTCGGATCTTGGTAGGTAGAAAACGCCAAAATGCATGGAAAGTACCCTGTATGGGGAAACGAAAAGACATTACGAGAAATATGTATTAAAAAATGTGTTTGATCTTATTAGGTATAAAAACGCTGAAACGCATAAAGAATTCTCTATATTGAGTAACAGAACATTCTCAAAAAGCGTGTTTTTCACATTATTAGGTACCAAAACGACAAAATACATGCAAAACTCTTACTTATGTGGGAAAACGAAGCGACATTAAAGGAAACGTGTCTTTTGAGTGTTTTTGAGAGTCTTAGGCACAAAAAGCGCAAAGAAGCCTGGAATTTAGTCTATATTGCATACAAACCATACAAAAAAATACGAATACAAAGATACGAAAAATGTGTCTTTTCAGTCTTTTAAACTTCATAAGTACCTAAACATATTTTATGGAAAAACAGAATACCATTATCATAAAAGAAATAGTGTTTTTGTGGTTATTACGTAGAAAAACGTCAAAATGCATGCAAAGTACCCTATATGGGGAAACGAAAAGACGTTAAAAGAAACACGCATTTCTTGTATGAGTGTTTTATAAGTTTCTTAGGCAACAAAACACTTAAAGTCATGAATAGCATTACCAGAAACGTGAATTTTTTGTGTACTTCCTTTCGTTCGGTAAAAAAAAAAAAGGCCAAAAAAAAAAGCATGCAAAGCATCCTCAATAAGAAAAGAAAACTAGATTTCAAGAATCGTTTCTTTTGAGTGTTTATGAGCAAAAAACACCCTATAAGTGGAAAAATATCAAAAAAAAGTTAGTTTCTACTACTTACATACGAAAACGATAAAACGCATGCAAAACACGTTATATGTATTAACGCAATAACATTAGCAAATGAAAGTATTTTGAATCTTTTCAGCTTGTTACGTACAAAAACTTACAAAAACGTACTCCTATATGAGGTAACGAAAAGACTTTACGAGAAACGTGTATATTGAGCGTTTTTGAGGTTCATCTTTATCAGAACATAAAAAACGCATGAATAACAATTTATATGAAAAAAGAAAAACATTACCAAATATTATGTGTATTTCACATTGTTTGATATAAAAATGCCAAAAATACATGTAACGCATCATATAAGGGGTAAGGAAACGAGATTTCCTAAAAAAAAAATCTTTTCAGTGTTTAAGAGTGTTCACTACCAAAACGAAAAACAGCATGAAAACACCCGATATGAAAAAAAAAAAGTTCTGTTGAGTGTTTTTGAACGTCTTCCGTACCAAAAAGCTAAAATGCATAAAAATTATGGAAAAACAACAATTTGACGAAAAACAAGTATTTTGACTGTTTTTGAAATTCTACGAAGATAAACGCAAAAATGCATAGAATGTATCCTAGATGGGGCAACAAAAACGCATTACGAGAAACATGTTTTATGATTCTTTTAGAGCTTCTTAGGTATCAAAAGGCTAAAACGCATCAATAAATAACTATAACTATAAGTAGAAACAGAACGGCATGACCAAAATGTGTATTCTTTTTTTTTCTTTTTCTTCATATTTTCAGGTACAAAAACGCAAAAAAGCATAAAAAGTGTCTTATGTGATTAAACAATACGACATTACCAGAAACATGTGTTTTCATTGTTTTTGAGCCTGTTACGCAGCAAAACGATATTTGGGAATACAAGATGATATTACGAAAAACGTGTATTTTCAGTGCTGTTAAACTTCATATGTACCAAAACGATATAACGCATGCAAAACACACTTTATGCAAAAAATAAATAAATAAATAAATAAATAAATAAATAAATAGAATTACTATTTTCGAGTGTTTTTGAGTTTGTTACGTAGAAAAACAGGAAAAAGCAATTAAAATTATTCTATATGGGGAAAGGAAAAGAAATTACCAGAAACATGTAGGCTTTTGAGGTTTTATGGTACCAAAACCCGAAAATGCGTTAATTACAAGAAACAAAACAATATTACGAAAAAGATGTAATTTCAGTGTTTTCACATTGATTTGTAGCATTAGCGAAAATGCATGTAAAGCAACCTATATCTGTAAAAGAAACGCACTTTGCAGAAACGTGTCTTTTGAGTGAGTGCGTGTTAGGCACCAAAACTCTAGAAAGCATGGAAAGCACCCTATATAGGGAAAAAAAAGAACTTTATAAAAAACGTGTCTTTTATGTGCATCTGAGCTACATACGTATCAGAACGTTAAAACTCATGCAAAACACCTTCATGGTGAAAAAAAAAAACTAACCCAAAATAAGTATTTTGTGTGTTCTTGAACTTGTTACGTATAAAACGCCATAATACATGTAAAGTCATTACATCAAAAGACTTTACGGTAGACGTGTATTTGAGTGTTTTTTTGAGTTATATATAATATATATAAATGGAATCAAAACAATTTTACCAGAAACGTGTACAATGATAGTTTTTGAGCTTCTCAGGTAGGAAAATGCTAAAACAACTGAACAGCACTTTATATGAAGAAAAGAACAATAATACCAAAAACGTGCATTTTAAGTGTTTTTCACCTTATCAGGTACCAAAACACCAAAATGCATGCAAAGCACGTCATTTGAAGAAAGAGAAAAACGTTATGAAAAAAAGTATATTGTAAGTGTGCTTGAGCTCGTTAGATATCAAAACGCGAATATCCATGCAAACCACTCTATACGAAGAAACGAAAAGACATTATGAAAATTGTGTATAAGTATTTTTGAGCTTCTTAGGTACTAAAAAGCAAAAATGCGTTAATAGCACTCTATATGGAGAAACAGAAAATTATCCCTGAAAACGTGTATTTTGAGTGTTTTTTTTTTTTCACAATGCTAGGTACCAAAACGTAAAAAATACTCGAAAAGTACTCTATACTGGGAAACAAGCATTATCAAAAACGAATATTTTAAGTGCTTTTCAGCGTGTTAGGTACCAAAACGCTACAAAGAAAAAAAGTGAAGTAAAACAATACTTCTAGAAACTTATGTTTTCATTATTTTTGAACTTCTTAGGTACCAATAAAAAAACGCAAAAACGCCTGAATAACATTCTATATGGAAAAGAAAAAAAAAAAAAAGAAAAACATACCATTACCAAAATCGCGTTTTTTTTTTTTTTTTTTGTCTTTTCGAGCTTCTTAGTTATCAAAACCTTAAAAGCATGCGAAACACTATATTGACAAACATAATAACATCAACAAATAAAATGTATTTTCAGAAAATCTGAAACTTGTAAGGCACAAAAATGGGAAAATGAATACAAAATTCCCGATATGGTAGAACAAAACTTAATTACCAGAAACGTTTCTTATGAGTGTTTTTCACCAGAGGTAAGAAACCGTTAAAACGCGTGAATAATACTCTATATGCATAAAAAGAACATTATCTAGAAAGTTTTTTTTTCACAAAACGCCAAAAATGCATGCAAAGAATTTTCTATAGAGAAACGAAACCATAACTTGCCTTTTTAGTGTTTATTTATTTATTTATTTTTTTTTTCATCGTTTTAGACACCAAAACGCTAAAAAGTCTGAAAATAGTCCCCCGTAAAAACAAAACAAAACATGTTTTCAGTGTCTTTAAAGAAAAACATTGTCTTTTGAGTGTGTTTGAGCTACTTCCGAAAACACAAAAAAATGCATGCAAGCACCATTTATTAAGAAACAATAACTTTACCTAAAAATATGTTTTTTTTTTCATTGTTTTTGGGATTTTTACGTAGGAAACGATATTACAACGATATTACAATATTACAAGTGTTCCTGAGCTTCTTAGGTACAAAACGCTTAAAAAGCACTTTACATGGAGAAACAACAACATTCCTAAAAATGTATATTTTGAATGTTTTTACAATGTTACGTACCAAAACGCCGAAATGCATGGAAAGCACCCTATATGGGGAAACAAAATGATATTACGAGAAGCGTGTATTGTGTTTTTGAGCTTCTCATGTACCAAAACTCTAAAATGCGTCAATACTACGCTATTTGGAGGAACAAAACAACCTTTTTTTTCACAATATTAGGTACGTACCAAAGCGCCAAAATGCATCTGAAATATTCTATATGGGGAAAAGAAACGACATTATAAGAAAAATATTTTTTTACTTTTTTCAACCTGTTAGGCACCAAAACAATAAAATGCATGGAAAGCACTCTATATTGGAAGACAATAACACATTACAAAATGCATGTCTTTTGAGTGTTTCTTGATCTTTATGTACCTAAACGTTAAAACGCGAGGAAAACATCCTTTGTGGAGAAACAGAATAACATTACCAAAAATGTGTATTTTGAGTGCTTTTATGCTTGTTACCTACAGAAACGGGAAAATGTATGCAAAAGTACTTCATATCGTGAAGCAAATCATTATCAACGGAAACGTGTATTGTAACTATTTTTGAGCTTCCTAGGTAACAAAATTTTAAATCGCGTGAATGCCACTCAACATGCAGAAACTGAATAACATTAATAAAACGTGTTTTGATTATTTTTCACAATGTTAGGTACCAAACGCTAAAATGTATGTAAAGAACTTCATATGGGGAAACGAAACGATATTATCATATAGATGTTTTTTCAGTGTTTTTGAGTTTTAGGCACGAAAACGCTAAAATACGTATAAAGCACCCTACATTGGAATACAAAATGCGCCTTTTGAGTGTCTTGTGTTTTAGAACTTATTACATACCAAAACGCTAAAAGGCACGGAAATTACAGTTCACCGAGAAACAAAATAATATTACCAAAAGTGTGTATTTTCAATGTTTTGATCTTCTTACGTACAATAATGCCAAATTTCATGGAAACTACCCTATTTCAGAAAAGAAAAGACATTACAAGAAACGTGTATTATAAGTGTTCATGAGTTTCATAAGTACCAAAACGCTGAAACGCGTGAATAGCACATTATATGGAGAAACAGAATAACATTACCAAAAACCTCTGTTTTGGGTGCTTCTCACATTGTTAGGTACGAAAACACCAAAATGGATGCATAATCAACCCATATAAGGTAATGAAAGGACATTACAAGAAACGTGTTTTTTTCATGCTTTTTTTCAGATATTTTTTGTGTTTTTCACTTTGTGATGTACCAAAACGCCAAAATCCACGCAAATGAAGGAGAAACGTGTAGAATCAGTGTTTCTGAGTTTCTAAGGTACCAAAGCGTAATAAGGCGTTAAGAACACTAAATAATGAAAAACAAAACAATAAACAAACAATAAACGTGTATTTTTTTCATATAGATTCCAAAACGCTAAAATGCTTACGAAGAAATCTATATAAGGATGTTACCAAAACTTAGGTACCAAAACTCTAATACGCGTGAAGAACACTTTATATGGAGTAAGAGAACATCACCAAAATCGTATATCTTGAGTTTTTTTTTTTAACATCGCTAATTACCAAAACGCCAGAATGTATGCAGAGCTGTCTATATTGGGAAACGAAATGGCATTACTAGAAACGTATCTATTGAGTGATTTCGAGTGTGTTAGAAACGAAACCGCTAAAAAGATTAGAAAGCAACATTTATTGGAATACAAAACATTATTAAAACGTGTCTTTTGAGTGTTTTTGAACTTTTTATGTACCAAAACGCTGAAACGTATGTAAAACACCCTTTATGTAGAAACTGAACAATATCAGCAAAAATGCGTTTTTTTTTTTTTAGTATTTTTGCGCTTGTTAGATACGACAAAACGTCAAAACGTCAAACGTATTATCCGATGTCAGAAAAAAAAAAAGAAAATATATATATATATATATATATATATATATATATATATATATATATATATATATATATATATATATATATATATATATATATATATATATATATATATATATATATATATATATATATATATATATATATATATATATATATATATATATATATATATATATATATATATATATCAGAAACCTGTATTCTGAGTGATTTTCAGATTATTAGTTACCAGAGTAAAAAAAAAAAAACTTGTATAGCATTCTATATGAAAAAAAAAACAGAACAACATACCAAAAAACGTGTATTTTGAGTGTTTTTCACACTGTAAGATACCAAAATGCCAAAAAACATGTAGAGTACTGTATATGGGGAAAGGAAACGACAATACCCAAGACATATGTTTGTAGTGTTTTTGAGCGTTTTATGCACCAAAACGCTAAAATGCATGTAAAGCACCCTATATTAGAATTAAAATTTATAATACCAAAAAAATGTCTAAGTGTATAGAAGCTTCTAAGGTATCATAATGCTGAAACGCTAGAAAAACACACGTGATAGAGAATCAAAAGGATTGCAAAAATTGTGTATTTTGAATATTTTTGAGCTCTTAGGTAGAGAAACGGCGATATTCATGCAAACTACCCTAGATGATGAAAAAAAAAAAAAAGAATTTTAAAACACGGGAATTATGAATATTTTTTTTTATTTTTACGTACCAAAACACTAAAAAGCGTGAAACTTACATAAATTGGAGAAACAAAACATTATTACAAAAAAAGTGTGCTTTGAGAGTTTTTCACATTTTTAAGTAGTAAAAACAGCAAAATATATGGTTAATATAAGGAAACGAAATGACATTGATAGAAACTTTTAGCGTTTATGTGCGTTTTAGACATCAAACCACTAAAACGCTAAGAAAGCATGCTTCATTAGATTACAAAACAAACGTGACTTTTTAGTTTATTTAAGCTTCTTACGTATCAAAATGCTAAACCGCATGCAAAATAGGCTTTACTGAGAAAAGGAAAAGCATTTTATGAGCTAGTTATGTTCAAAAACGGCAAAACGCTTTTTGCTATCAAAGAAAGCGAAAACACTTAAAATAAACGTTTTTTTTTTATTATTATTCTTTTCTCCATATAGAGTGCTACTGACTTTTAGAGTTTTGGAGCGTTTTAGAGTTTTGCTAAGGTTAAAAATACTCACAAAATACGTTTCTGGTAATGTCCTTTTCTTTCCTTATATAGATTGCTTTGCTTGCATTTTGGCGTTTTGGTACTGAACAAAAAAAAAAAAAAACGCTCGAAACAAATGTTTTTGGTAATGTTGTTGTCTTTCTCCACTAGTTTTAGCGTTTTGTGATCAAAGAAACGTTTCTTTTAATATCGTTTAATTTCCCATAAAGGGTACTTTGCATACATTTTGGCGTTTTTGTACGTCACAAGCTCAAAAACACTGAAAACACACGTTTTTGATAATGTTATTCCGTTTATCCATGAAAGGGTTTCGAAGTGTTTTGGTGTTTTAGTTCATGAAAATCTCAAAAAATTTAAAAGATATATTTTTGGTAATGTTGTTTGTATTCCAATAAAGGTTACTTTCTATGCATTTTACCGTTTTGGTTGATAAAACGCTGAAAAACACTGAAAAGACAGGTTTCTGGTAATGTCTTTTCGATTCCAAATAAAATATTCTTTTGCATGTACTTTAGCGTTTTGGTATCTAACAATGAGAAAACCACAAAAAAAAACTTTTTTTTTGTAATGTTCTGCTTTTCCATAAAGAGTGCAACTGAATCGTTTTAGCATTTTGGTACATAAGAATATGAAAAAAAAAAAATACTCATCAGACAATTTTCTGGTAATTTCCTTTTTTTTTCTTCCCTTTTTCAACTTACTTAACAAGCTCAAAACCACTCAAAATACTTTTTTTTTTTTTTTTGTAATATTATAGTTTCAAAAATTACCAAATGCATACAAAGTACATTATACAGGGAAACGAAAACACATTACGATAAACGTGTATCATCAGTGTTTTTGAGCTTCTTTACTTACCAAAACGCTAAAAGACATGAATATATTACTTTTTATGGAGAAACAGATCACTACCAAAAAAACATGTAATTTGAGTGTATTTCACATTTCTAGGTGCATAATGACAAAATGCGTGGAAATCACTCTATATGGGAAAAGGAAACGAGATTTCCAGTAACATTGCCTTTTATGTGTTTTATGAACGTGATAAGCACCAAAACGATAAAAAAAAAAATTCTTAGGTACCAAAACGCTAAAAGGCATGACTAGAACTTTATATGGAGAAACGGAGAAATGTAACCGAAAACGTATATTTTGAGTGTATTTTACATTGTTAGGTACCAAAACGCCAAAAAACGTGAAAACTACTCAGTATAGGGAAAGGAAACGAGATTCCAGAAACATTGTCATTTAAGTGTTTACGAACGTGCTAGACTCGTTCAAAACGCTAAAAAGCATGGAAAACACCATATATGGGAAAACAAAACAATATTACCTAAAACATCTCTTTTTAATGTTTTTCAGCTTCTTACTTAAGGAAACGATGAAACGGAGCAAAAAAATTCTTTAAAAATAAACAGTATAACTTAAGCAAAAAAATGTGTGTTTCGAGTGTTTTTGAGCTAGTTACATAGAAAAAAGCAAAAATGCATGGAAACTACTCTTTATGGGAAACGATAAGACATTATTAGAGATCTGTATTATGAGAGATTTTGAACTTAGGTACCAAACTCCTAAAAAGCATGAATAGCTTTCTATTTCGAGAAACAGAACATAATATAAAATGTTTATTTTTTGGAATTTTCACATTATTAAGTATCAAAACAGCAAAATGCATGCAAAGCCCCCCTATATGGGGAAACGAATCATTACTAGAAAAAGTACTTTGACTGACATTTAGTATGTTATGCACGAAAACGCTAAAAAAAAAGAAAAAAAAGGAAATTCACCTTATATAGGAATACAAAACAACATTACAAAAACCGTGTCTTTTGAATGTTTCTAAACTTTTAACAATGGGAAAAAAACACTAAAAATACACATTTTCATTAATGTTGTTCTGTGATTTCCACGCATTTTAGCGATGTGCAACTAAGAATGTGAAATACACTCAAAATATACGTTTTTTTTTTAGTAATGATCTATTTCTCCATAAAAAAAAAAAGAGTGATATTCGTGTCTTTTAGCGTTTTGGTAACTAAGAAGCTCAAAAAGACTCTGTTTTAATTATATTCTTCTATTTATGCATATAGTGTGCTATTCACGTGTTTTTGCGTTTTGGTACCATAGCAGCTCAAAAACGTTAATTAATATATATTTCTAACGATATTCACATGATTTTCACAGTTTTGGAAACAAAAACGCTAAAAAAAAAAAAAAACACCTAAAATACACGTTTGTGGTTATGAAGTTTCGTTTTCCCATATAGAGTGCTTTCCATTCATTTTGGTGTTTTCGTACCTAACAATACGAGAAACACTCAAAATAAATGTTGTTATATTTCTCCATATTAGAGTGCTATTCAAGCGTTTTAGAGTTTTGCTACCTAAGAAGGTCAAAACTCTCACAAAACATGTTTCTCATAATGGCCTTTCGTTTCCCCATATAGGGTGCTTTGCATGCATTTTGGTATTTTGATACTTAACAATGTAAAAAAAAAAAAAAGCATTCAGAACAGGCGTTTTTTGGTAATGTTCTTTTTCGCTTTACAAAATGCTAATCAGTTGTTTATCGTTTAGGTATTCTTCCTTCCTTTCCCATATAGAGTACTTTGCATTCATCTTGACGTTTTTGTACGTAACAAGCTGGAAAACACTGAAATACACGTTTTTGGTAACGCTATTCTGTTTCTCTATAAAGGGTATTTTGCATATATTTTAGCGTCTTCGTTAAACACCAGAAAACACACACAAAAAAAAAATCACGTTTTTTGGTATTGTTTTACATTTCAACAAATAGTGTATTATATGCATTTTAACGTTTTGGTTTCTAAAACGCTGAAAAAACATTGAAAAGGTAGATTTCTGGTATATTAGTTTAGTTTCACCTCATTAAAAAGAACTTTGCATGCATTTTGGCGTTTTTGGGGTGTAATGTGAAAAAACACTTAGAACACCCGTTTTCTTTTTTTTATAATTTAATTATTTTGCTTCTCCATATCAAGTGCTTTTCACACGTTTTAATATTTTGAATAAAAAAAAGATCATACACTTTTCTCGTAAAATAATTTTATTTCACCACATAATGAACTTTACATGCATTTTTTTCCCGTTTCTGGACCTAACAAGCTCAAAAATACTCAATATACAATTTTTACTAATGTTAGTCTGTTTCTCCATAAAGCGTGTTTGGATACATTTTAGAGTTTTGATACGTAAGAAGGTCAAAAACACTCAAAAGGCACGTTTGTGGTGACGTTGTTTTCTGTTCCCAATAAAGTGATTTTCAATGTGTTTTTTGCGTTTTGGTGCCTAAAACACTGGAAAAAAAAAAGTGAAAACGCATATTTCTCGTAATTGTCACCTAACAATGTAACAAACTATCGATACACACGTTTTTGGTAATGTTATTCCACTTTTCCATATAAAAAGTTATTCACGTGTTTTAGATTTTGGTACTTAAGAAGCTTAAAAACACTCATAATAAACGTTTCTCGTAATGTCCATTCATTTCCTCATATCAGGTAATTTGCATGTACTATGGCGTTTTGGTACCTAACAATAGAAAAAAGATCTAAAAAAAGTCATTTTAAGTAATTTTGTTGTTTCTCCCTTTTAAGTTTTATACACGCATTTTAGCGTTTGTACCTGGGAAGCTAAGAAACATTTATAATTCATGTTTCTTATAATATAGGTTTGTCTTCTATATCGGGTTCATTCCATGCATTTTTTACGTAAGAAGTTCAAAAACACTGAAAATACAAGATTTAGGTAATGTTATTCCATTTCTATAGGAAGGTTGTTTTGCATAAAAACACACAAAAAAAAACATGTTTCTGTTAATGTTTTGTCAATGCTTTCTTTGATTTATAGCGTTATCGTGCTTAAAACAATAATAAAAAAAAAAAAACAGAAAAGACACGTTTCTGATAATGCTCTTTCATTTCCATATAAAGAGTGCTTTGAAAACACTAAAGCGTTTTGGTACCTATTAATACGAAAAAATCAATTTAAAAGCTTTTCGTGACGTTGTTCTGTTTCTCTCTACAATTCAAAGACATGTAATTCCCTTTTCCCGTATAGAGTGCTTTCGATGCATTTTGGCGCTTTGGTACCTAACAATGTGAGAAACATTCAAAACAAACATTTTTGTTCATGTTTTGTTTGAGTGCATTTTGAGTGTTTTTGAGCATGTTATGTACAAAAACAACAAAAATGCATGCAAAATAACCTATATAAAGAACAAAAAGAACATTACCAGAATGGTGCATTATTAGTGTTTTGAGTTTCTTAGGTACCATAACCCTAAAACTGATAAATAGCACTTTATATGAAGGAACAGAACAACATTACCAGAAACGTGTATATAGAGTGTATTTCACATTGTTAGGTACCAAAACGACAAAAAAAAAAAACATGCAATAAAGCCTACTTAAGGAAAGGAAACAAGTTTTCCAGAAACATGTTTTTTAAATGTTTTGAACGTGTTAAGCAACATAACGTTAAAAAAGAATGAAAATCAACCTATATGGAAAAACAAAACAACTTTACGAATTAGATGCCTTCTAAACGCTTTTGAGCTTCTTACATACTAAATCTCTTAAACGCATGCAAAACAACCTTTTTGGAGAAAGTATATTTCACATTGTTAGGTACCAGAACGGCAAAAAAACATGCAATAAAGGCTACATGAGGAAAGGAATCAAATTTTCCAGAAACATGTCTTTTGAATGTTTTCAGCGTGTTAAGGAACATAACGTTAAATAAAAAAAAAAATGAATGCTAGCTATATGAGAAAACAAAACAACTTTTACAAAAAAAAAAAAAACATCTTATAAACGTTTTTGAGCTTCTTACATACTAAAACACTTAAATGAATGCAAAACAACATTTTTGTAGAAAAAATAATATTGGAAAACTTATTTATTTATAGCATTAAAATGCATGCAAAATACCCTATATGGGGAAACAAGAGAACATTACCAGAGACGTGTATTATAAGCGTTACTAAAACTCTATGCAAAAATGCATGCAAAACATTCAATATGAAGAAGCGTAACAACATTACCAGAAACGTGTCTTTTCAGTGTTTTTAAGCGTGTACGACAAAAAAACGTTAAAAAGCATGGAATTTATCTTGTATGCCAATACAAAACAAAATTACGAAAATTGTGTCCTTTGGGTGTTTTTGATCTTCTTACGTACCAAAACAATAAAACGCATGCAAAACACACTTTATGAAGAAATATAATAACATTCCCAAAAACCAGTATTTTGAGTGTTTTCAGCTTGTTACGTAGAAAAACGTCAAAAGCAAGGAAAGTACCTTATAATATGAGGAAACGAAAAGGCATTACGAGAAACGTTTATTTATGAATGTTTTGCTACATGTAAAGTACAAAAACTTGAAATAGAGAGAATAGCATTTTATATGTATCCAAATGCATGCACGCAAAATCAATGAATAGCACACTATATATGGAGAGAAAATGGCGTTTCTACAAACGTGAATTTTGAGTTTTTATAAGGGTATAAAAAACATATAAAGCATTCTATATACGAAGATAAAACATTATGGAAAACTTTTCTTTTGAGTGTTTTAAACTATTTACGTAAAAAATCGTTAAAACGTATGGAAAACACTGTTTATGAAGAAAGAAAAATATTTTCATTGTTTATGAGCTTGTTACGTACAATAACATCAAAAAGCATGGAAAGTACCTTCTATGATGAAACGAAAAGACATTACGAAAAAAGTAAGTAGGAAAAAAAAAAAAAACTCGAAAGCGCTAGAATAGAAATCAATATGGAGAAACAGAGCAATATACCAAAAAACATTTTGAATGTATTTCATATTCATATGTAGTAAAACGACAAATTGTTCGTAAACAAGAATTTTAGAAATGTGTCTTTTGAGTTTTTTATGAGCGTGTTATGCACAAAAAAATTTGATAAGCGAGGGAAGCACCCTATGTAAGACAGCAAAACAACATTACCAAAACCGTTTCTTTTCAGCGTTTTTAAACTACTTACGTTCGAAAACTCTAAAACGCCTCAAAAACCACATTACCAAACATAAGTATTTTGTTTGTTTTGAGCTTGTTACGTATAAAGAATCTAATATCCGTTTCGTGAGGAAACAAAAATACATTAAAAGAAACCTGAATTATTAGTGTTTTTGAGCTTCTGAAGTACCAAAACACTGAAACGCATAAATAACACTCTATATGAGAAAGAGAACAACATTACCAAAAAAAAAATGTAATTTAAGTGGATTCCACATTGTTATGTATACAAACGCAAAAATACAAGCAAAGCACCTTGTACGTGGAAAGGAGGGGAGATTTTCAGGAACGTGTATTTTGAGTGTTTATGAGAGTACAAAGCACCAAAACACTAAAAAGCATGAAATTCACCATATGTGGGAAAATAAAATAACTACCAAAAACGTCTTTTTTCAGTGTTTTTGAGCTGTTGGCGTACTAAAACGCTCTAATGCATGCAAAAGCAACTTTTTATTGAGAAACAGAAAAAACATTACCGAAAACAAGTATTTTGAGTATTTCGGATTTTGGTAGGTAAAAAAAAACGCCAAAATGCATGGAAAGTACCCTGTATGGAGAATCGAAAAGACATTACGAGAAATATGTATTAAAAAGTGTTTTTGAGCTTATTAGGTATAAAAACGCTGAAACACATAAAGGATTCTCTATATGGAGAAAGAGAACATTCTCAAAAAACGTGTATTTTAAGTGTTTTTCACATTATTAGGTACCAAAACGACAAAATACATGCAAAACTTATATGGGAAAACAAAGCGACCTTAAAGAAAACGTGTCTTTTGTGTGTTTTTGAGAGTCTTAGGCACAAAAAGCGCAAAGAAGGCTGGAATTTACTCTATATGGCGATACAAACCATACGAAAAAATACGAATACGAAGATACGAGAAATGTGTCTTTTCATTCTTTTTGAACTTCATAAGTATCAAAACATATTTTATGAAGAAACAGAATATCATTATCATAAAAGACAGTGTTTTTGTGGTTATTACGTAGAAAAACTTCAAAATGCATGCAAAGTAGCCTATATGGGGAAACGAAAAGACGTTACAAGAAACACGCATTTCTCATTATTTATTCATTATTGATTTCTATCCTAGCGCTTTCGAGTTTTTTTCTTTTTTTTTCACTCATGATATACTTTTTTCGTAATGTTTTTTTTCGTTTCGTCAGAGAAGATACTTTCCATGCTTTTTGATGTTATTGTACGTAACAAGCTCATAAACAATGAAAATATTTTTCTTTTTATATAAACAGTATTTTGCATACATTTTAACGTTTTGTTACTTAAATAGTTCAAAACACTCAAAAGACAAGTTTTTCATAATGTTTTATCTTCGTATATAGAATGCTTTATATGTTTTTTATACCCTCATAAAAACTCAAAATTCACGTTTGTAGAAACGCCATTTTCTTTCCATATATAGTGTGCTATTCATTCATTTTGCGTGCGTGCATTTCCATACATATAGAGTGCTATTCTATATTAAGTTTTTGTACTTTAGATGTAGCAATAATTACTCCCAGTGAGGTCTAAAGCACTTTTCAGGGGGTGCTGTGAACTTATCATTAAACCCAGCTGTGACCTCACTGAACGTTTCCCTTTGTGTCTCACAACACAAGGAGGCAGTCACAGCCTGCCCTCTAAAGACAACTCTCTTCCTCCACACAAAACTACAAGCACCTAATAACACACACACCCTTCACTCAAAAATTTTAAAATCATCATGGCGACTCCTACACCAGCCCCGGAGTCCCCATCTGGGGAGGGGACCATAAATGTCCCCAGGCCGGACTGCCTGTCTGTCGACGACCCTAAGTGTCTTGACACCCCTCTCAACTTTTTCTTCATTAACTTCTGCAACATTCGCGGTCTAAGATCTAATTTTCAATATGTAGAACACCACCTCTCCTCTTCTAAACCTCATCTTCTTTTCCTCACTGAAACTCAGGTGTCTGAGGCAACTGACAGTAGCCCCTTTTCTGTTCCCTCCTACTTTCTCTATCCTCATTTTTCGATCCAAAGCTGGATGCTGCGTTTATGTGCGCAATGACTTAACCTGCTCTCGTGCCCACGCTCTTGAATCTTCCGAGTTTTCCACCATCTGGCTACGACTACAGAGTCACTCTCATACTAAATTTATCTGTGCTGTATACCTCTCTCCTAACTCCTCTGACTATAAGAAATTCTTTGACTACTTAACTTCCAAAGTGGAGCACATTCTGACCCTCTTCCCTTTTGCAGAAATCTCCATTCTTGGAGATTTCAATGTTCACCACCAGCTTTGGCTTTCCTCTCCCTTCACTGACCATCCTGGTGAACTAGCCTACAACTTTGCTATCCTCCATGACCTAGAGCAATTGGTGCAACACCCTACTCGTATTCCTGACCGTCTTGGAGATATGCCCAACATTCTAAACCTTTTCCTGATCTCTAATCCTTCTGCTTATGCTGTCACCCTTTCCTCTCCGTTGGGCTCCTCCGATCACAATCTCATATCTTGTCCTATCACTCCAATCCCTCCTCAGGATCCCCCTAAGCGAAGGTGCCTCTGGCGTTTTGCCTCTGCTAGTTGGGGGGACCTGAGGAGGTATTTTGCTGATTTTCCTTTGAATGACTACTGCTTCCGTGTCAGAGACCCGTCTTTGTGTGCTGAGCGCATAACAGAGGTGATAGTGTCTGGCATGGAGGCATACATTCCTCACTCTTTTTCTCGTCCTAAACCTTCTAAACCTTGGTTTAACACAGCTTGTTCTCGTGCTATACATGATAGAGAGGTGGCCCACAAAAAGTACTTAAGCCTTCCATCACCAGAATCTCATGCACTTTATATTTCTGCCTGGAACCATGCCAAGTCTGTTCTCCAACTAGCCAAAAACTCCTTCATTAACAGAAAATGTCAAAACCTTTCAAGATCTAACTCCCCTCGTGATTTCTGGCATCTAGCCAAAATTATCTCCAATAACTTTGCTTCTTCTTCTTTCCCTCCTCTACTTCAACCAGATGGCACAACTGCTATCACATCTATTTCTAAAGCTGAACTCTTTGCTTAAACCTTTGCTAAAAACCCTACCTTGGACGATTCTGGGCTTGTTCCTTCCTCTCCTCCACCCTCTGACTACTTCATGCCACCTATTAAAATTCTTCGCAATGATGTTTTCCATGCCCTTGCTGGCCTAAACCCTCGGAAGGCTTATGGACCTGATGGGGTCCCTCCTATTGTTCTCCAAAACTGTGCCTCCGTGCTTGCACCTTGCCTAGTCAAACTCTTTCAGCTCTGTCTGTCAATATCTACCTTTCCTTCTTGCTGGAAGTTTGCCTACATTCAACCTGTTCCTAAAAAGGGTGATCGTTCTAATCCCTCAAACTACCGTCCTATTGCTTTAATTTCCTGCCTATCTAAAGTTTTTGAATCTTTCCTCAACAGGAAGATTCTTAAACATCTATCACTTCACAACCTTCTATCTGATCGCCAGTATGGGTTCCGTCAAGTTCGCTTTATTGGTGATCTTCTGGCTTTTCTTACTGAGTCTTGGTCATCCTCTTTTAGAGATTTTGGTGAAACTTTTGCTGTTGCCTTGGACCTATCAAAAGCTTTTGATAGAGTCTGGCACAAAGCTTTGATTTCCAAACTACCCTCCTACGGTTTATATCCTTCTCTCTGTAGCTTTATCTCAAGTTTCCTTTTTGACCGTTCTATTGCTGCTGTGGTAAACGGTCACTGTTCTTCTCCTAAATCTATTAGCAGTGGTGTTCCTCAGGGTTCTGTCCTGTTACCCACTCTCTTCTTATTATTCATTAATGATCTTCTAAACCAAACTCTTCTTCATTGACACTCAACTGTCCCCCCTCTTCTACACTGAACATCCTCGGTCTGTCCTTTACTTATAATCTGAACTGGAAACTTCACATCTCATCTCTAGCTAAAACAGCTTCTATGAAGTTAGGTGTTCTGAGACGTCTCCGCCAGTTTTTCTCACCCCCCCCCCCAGCTGCTAACTCTGTACATGTATGGAGTATGCTTCACATGTCTGGTGGGATTCCACTCATACTGCTCTTCTAGACAGGGTGGAATCAAAAGCTTTTCGTCTCATCAACTCCTCTCCTCTAACTGACTGTCTTCAACCCCTCTGACATCGCCGCAATGTTGCATCTCTAGCTGTCTTCTACAGCTATTTTCATGCTAACTGCTCTTCTGATCTTGCTAACTGCATGCCTCCCCTCCTTCCGCGTCCTCGCTGCACAAGACTTTCTTCTTTCTCTCACTCCTATTCTGTCCACCTCACTAACGCAAGAGTTAACCAGTATTCTCAATCATTCATCCTTTTCTCTGGTAAACTCTGGAACTCCCCGCCTGCTTCTGTATTTCCACCTTCCTATGATTTGAATTCCTTCAAGAGGGAGGTTTCAGGACACTTATCCACCAATTTTTGACCACTGCTTTGACCCTTTTATGGGACTGGAATTTCAGTGGGCATTTTTTTTTTTTTTTTAAGATTTTTGTTGCCCTTGGCCAGTGGCCTTCCTACATAAAAAAAAAAAAGAGCAAAACATTCATAAGTAAAGGTTTCTCGTTATGGCTTTTCGTTTTCTCATATAAGGTATTTTCCATGCTTTTGACGTTTTTGTACGTAACAAGCTGTTTTGTATTAGCATACAATATAAATTTCATGCTTTTTAACGTTTTCGTGTCGTACACGCTCAAAAACACTGAAAAGACACGTTTCTGCTAATGTTGTTACGGTTCCTCATATTGGAGGTTTTGCATGAATTTTTGCGTTTTGGTAACTAACAATGTAAAAACAGTCAAAATACATATTTTCATTAATGTTTTGGTTTTCCATATAAAACACTATTCATGTGTTTTAGAGTTTTAATAATGCTTATACTACATGTCTCTGGTAATGTTCTCTCGTTTCCCCATATAGGGTATTTTGCATGCACTTTAATGCTATAAATATATATATTTTCCAATATTATTTTTCTACAAGAAAGTTGTTTTCCATGAGTTTAAGTGATTTAGTATGTAAGAAGCTCAAAAACGATTATAAGATATATTTTTTTGTAAAAGTTGTTTTGTTTTCTCATATAGCTATCTTTCATTTTTTTATAACGATATGTTGCTTAACACGCTGAAAACATTCAAAAGACATGTTTCTTAAAAATTTGATTCCTTTCCTCATGTAGTCTTTATTGCATGCTTTTTTGCCGTTTTGGTACCTAACAATGTGAAATATACTTTCCCCAAGAAGGTTGTTTTGCATGCGTTTAAGTGATTTAGTATGTAAGAAGCTCAATAGCGTTTAGAAGACATCTGATTCGTAAAGTTGTTGTGTTTTCCCATATAGGTTGATTTTCATGCTTTTTTAACGTTATGCTGTTTAACACGTTCAAAACATAAAAAAAAAATATGTTTCTGGAAAACTTGATTAATTTCCTCAAGTAGGTTTTATTGCATTTTTTTTTTTTTTTTTTTTTTGTCGTTTTGGTACCTAACAATGTGAAATACACTCAATATACACGTTTCTGGTAATGCTCTGTTCCTTCATATAAAGTGCTATTTATCCGTTTTAGGGTTATGGTACCTAAGAAGCTCAAAACACTAATAATCCACCATTCTGGTAATGTTCTTTTCGCTCTTTATATAGGTTATTTTGCATGCATTTTTGTTGTTTTTGTACATAACATGCTTAAAAGCACTCAAAATACATTCAAACAAAACATGAACCAAAATTTTTGTTTTGAATGTTTTTCTCACATTGTTAGGTACCAAAGCGCCAAAATGCATCCAAAGCACTCTATACGGGAAAAAGGAACTACATGTCTTTTAATTGTAGAGAGAAACGGACTAACGTTACGAAAAACTTTTATATTGTTTTTCGTATTAATAGGTACCAAAACGCTATAGTGCTTTTAAACCACTCTTTATATGGAAATGAAATGGCAAAATTTATTATTATTGTTTTAGGCACCATAACGCTATAAAGCAAAGAAAGCATTGACAAAACAATAGCAGAAACATGTCTTTTGTGTGTTTTTATGCAGAACACCCTTTCTATAGAAATGGAATAACTACCTAAATCTTGTATTTTCAGTGTTTTTGAACTTCTTACGTAAAAAAAAACGTTAAAATTCACGGAAAGAACCCGATATAGAAAACAAACCTATCTTATAAAAAACAAACATGTATTATAAGTGTTTCTTAGCTTCCCAGGTACAAATGCTAAAACGCGTGTTTTAAAGGGAGAAAGAGAACAAAATTACTTAAAATAACTTTTTTTAGATCTTTTTTTATTGCTAGGTACCAAAACGCCATAACACATGCAAATTACCTGATATGAGGAAATGAATGGACATTTCGAGAAACATTTACTATGAGTGTTTTTGAGCTTCTTAGGTACCAAAATCTAAAACACGTGAATAGCTTTTTATATGGAAAAGCGGAACAATATTACAAAAAACGTGTGTATTGATTGTTTGTCACATTGTTAGGTACTCAAAAAATAAATAAATAAAAACAATGTACTTCATATGGAGAAAAAAAACATTACTAGAAATATGCGTTTTCACTTTTTTTTTCTTACAATGTTTTAGGCACCAAAACGCAAAAACACATTGAATATCACCCTTTTTTGGGAACAGAAAACAACATTATCACAAACGTGTCTTTTCAGTGGTTTCGAGCTTCTTACGTATGAAAACTCTAAAATGTATCAAAACACGCTTTATGGAGAAACAGACTAACATTAGTAAAAATTGTATATTGTGTATTTTTTACCTTGTTAGGTCCAAAAACAGGAAAAAAATGCATTTAAAGTTTCTTATATGGTGAAATAAAATTATTTTACGAGAAAAGTGTATGATATGTTTTTATTAAAAAAACTAAAAAGCGTGAAAAGCACTTAATATGGAGAAGCAAAACAATTAAATTAAAAAAAAAAAAGGTGTTCTGAGTGTTTTTTTTTTCACATTGTTACACCCCAAAACGCCAAAATGTATGCAAAGTACTTCTTAAGGTGAAACTAAACTAATATACAAAGAAACCTACCTTTTCAGTGTTTTTTCTGCGTTTTAGAAACCAAAACGTTAAAATGCATATAATACACTCTTTGTTAAAAATAAAACAATTTTACCAAAAAAGTGATTTTTCTTGTGTTTTCTGGTGTTTAACGAAGACGCTGAAATACATGCAAAATACCCTTTATAGAGAAACAGAATAGCATTACCAAAAACGTGTATTTCAATGTTTTCCAGCTTGTTACGTATAAAAACGCCAAGATGAATGCAAAGTACGCTATATGGGAAAGGAAGGAAGAATACCAAAACGCTATAACGAGTGATTAGCATTTTGTATGGCGAAAAAGAACATTACCAAAAAACGCCTGTTCTGAATGTTTTTTTTTTTTTTTACATTATTATCAAAATACCAAAATGCATGCAAAGCACCCTATATGGGGAAACGAAAGGCCATTATGAGAAACGTGTTTTGTGAGAGTTTTGACCTTCTTAAGTAGCAAAACTATATATATATATATATATATATATATATATATATATATATATATATATATATATATATATATATATATATATATATATATATATATATATATATATATATATATATATATATATATATATATATATATATATATATATATATATATATATATATATATATATATATATATATATAATCACTCTATATGGAGAAATATAACAATATTACCAAAAACGTTTATTTTGAGCGTTTCTCGTATTCTTAGGTACGAAAACGCCAAAATGAATGTAAAGCACTCTATATGGGAAAACGAAACTTCATAACCACAAACGTGTATTTTAGGTGTTTTTAAGCGTTTTTGTTAACAAAATTGTTAAAATCACATGAATATTGTTAGAAATGTATATTAATGACCGTTTTTGAGCTGTTATGGTACCAAAACGCAAAAACACGTGAATAGCACACTATATACAGAAATAGAAGAATATCATTAAAACAGGGTCATTTTGATCTTCTAAGTTACCAAAACGCTAAAAGACACGAATATCACTTTTTTTTATGGAGAAACAGATCATTACAAAAAAAAAAACGTATATTTTGAGTGTATTTCACATTCTTAGTTGCACAGCGCCAAAACGGTTGAAAATCACAGAACAACATTAACAAAAATGTGTATTTGTATTATTTTTTTTCACATTGTTAAAAGTTTAGAAACATTCAAAAGACACGGTTTTTGCAATGTTGTTTTGTATTCCTATATAAGGTGAATTTCATTTTTATTTCACGTTTTTTTTTTCCAGCGTTTTGGTACCTAACACGCTGAAAAGAACTTAAAAAAATATTAGTTTTTGATAATGTCGTTTGTTTCCTAATATAGAGTACTTTTCGAGTATTTTTACGTTTTGGTACCTAGCATTGTGAAAAAAAACACTCAAAATACACGTTTTTAGTAATAATTCTTTGTTTCTCCATATAGAGTGCTATTAACGCATTTTTGGTTTTTAGTACCTAAGAAGCTCAGAAATACTTATACACAATTTTCATAATGTCTTTTCGTTTCCTCGTATAGAGTGGTTTGCATGGATTTTTGATATCTAACGAGCTCAAGCACACTTAAAATACCCATTTTCTTCAAATGACGTGCTTTGCATGCATTTTGGTGTTTTGGTACCTGATAAGATGAAAAACACTTAAAATGTACGTTTTTGGTATTGTTCTTTTCTTCATATAAAGTGCTGTTCAGTTGTTTTAGCATTTACTACCTGAGAAGCTCAAAAACAATCATTATACACGTTTCTGGTGAAATCGTTTTGTTTTTCGTTATATCGTTTTGTTTCCAATTATCAATTTACATGCATTTTGGCGTTTTTATACGTAAGAAGTTCAAAATATTAAAGACTTTGGTAATGTTATTACGTATGTTCATGAAGGCTATTTTATATGCATTTGAGCATCTTGTTATGAAAGAAGATTGAAAACACACAAAAAACACGATTTCGTTAATGTTTATTTGTATTCCCAAATAGGTTGCACACTTTTCTGGTAATGCCATTTCATTTCCCCACAGAGAGTGCTTTCCATGCATTTTGTCGTTTTGGTACCTAACATAAAAAAAATAGTTAAAATACACTTTTTTTCGTAATGTTTCTCCATATTTAATGCTATTCACACGTTTCAGCATTTCGGTACCTAAGAATCTTAAAATCACTCACTTTCTGAAGATTTCGTTTTGTTTCATCATATAGGGTAGTTTCCAACCATTTTGACGTTTTGGTACCTAACACTGTGAGACACACTCCAAAAATACGTTTTTTGGGTAAGTTGTTCTGTTTTTCCATATTTAGTGCTATTCATGTGCTTTAGCGTTTTAGTACGTAAGAAACTCAAAAACACTCACATACACGTCTACCGTAATGTCTTTTGATTTCCCCATATAGTGTACTTTGCATGCACTATGGCGTTTTTATACGTAACAAGTTCAAGAACACGCAAAATACTTATTTTTGGTTAGGTTATTTTGTTTCACCATAAAGGTGTTTTCCATCCGTTTTTACGTTCTGATACGTAAGTAGCTCAGAAGCACATAAAAGACATGTTTTTTTATAAAGTTGTTTTGTTTGCCTATATAGGGTGCTTTCCATGCTGTTTAGAGTTTTGGTGCCTAACACGCACGCTCTCAAAAGACACGTTTCTGGAAAGTGCGTTTCTTTTACAGACATAGGTTGCTTTACATGCATTTTGGCATAATGCTACCTATCAATGTGACAAACACTGAAATTACATCTTTTTCGCGAAATTTTTTTTTTCTTGAATAGAGGGATATTAACGCATTTTTCGTGTTTTGGTACCATAAAAGCTCAAAAGCATTTATAATACCTACATGTTTCTGGTATTTTCTTTTCGTTTCCCCATATTAAATAATTTACAAGATTTTTCCCGTTTTTCTACGTAACAAACTCAAAAACACTCGAAAATAGTAATTCTATTCTTTTTTTGCATAGAGTGTGTTTTGCATGCGTTATATCGTTTTGGTACATATGAAGTTCAACAGCACTGAAAAATACACGTTTTTAGTAATGTTATCATGTATTCCCATATATCGTTTTGCTGCGTAACAGGCTCAAAAACAATGAAAACACATGTTTCTGGTAATGCCGTATTGTTTAACCACATAGGACACTTTTCATGCATTTTTGCGTCTTTTTACCTGAAAATATGATAAAAACACAAAAAAATACACATTTTGGTTATGCCGTTCTGTTTCTACTTATAGTTATAGTTATTTACTTATGCGTTTTAGTCTTTTGATACCTAAGAAACTCTAAAACAATCATAACACATGTTTCTTGTAATGTGTGTTCGTTGCCCCATCTAGGGTACTTTCTATGCATTTTGGCGTTTATCTTCGTAAGAATCTCAAAAACACTCAAAATACTTGTTTTTCGTCAAATTATTGTTTCTCCATAAAGGGTGCTTTACATGCGTTTTAGCTTTTTGGTACGAAAGACGTTCAAAAACACTCAACAATACTTTATATATATATATATATATATATATATATATATATATATATATATATATATATATATATATATATATATATATATATATATATATATATATATATATATATATATATATATATATTTTTTTTTTTTTTTTTTCTTTTTTTTCATATTGGGTGTTTTCAAGCTCTTTTTCGTTTTGGTGGTGAATACTCATAAACATTCAAAAGATATTTTTTTTTTTTTAGAAATCTCGTTTCTTTACACCGTATATGATGCGTTGCATGTATTTTTGGCATTTTTATATCAATTTCAAATGCGTATAATATTTGATAATATATATATTTTTTTTTTCATATAGATTGCTATTCATGCGTTTTCATGTTTTGATAAACAAGAACCTCAAAAACGCTCAAAATACACGTTTCTCGTAAAGTCTTTTCGTGACCTCGTATAGGAGTACGTTTTTGTAAGTTTTTGTACGTAACAAGCTGAAAAGATTCAAAATACTTTTAAGTGCAAATGTTATTGCGATAATCCATATAACGTATTTTGCATACGTTTTATCGTTTTCGTATGTAATTAGTAGAAAACACTCAAAAGTAACTTTTTTTTTATATATTTTTCCCCGTATAGGGTGTTTTTTGTTCATACTCAAAATACACGAATCTTGAAATCTAGTTTTCTTTTCTTATTGAGGATACTTTGCATGCTTTTTTTTTTTTGACATTTTGTTATCTAACGATAAGAAATACACCAAAAATTCACGTTTCAGGTAATGTTCTGTTTTTTTTTTGTTTTTTTTTTCAATATAGAGTTCTATTCATGGCTTTTAATGTTTTGTTCCCTAAGAAACTTAAAACACACTCATACGAGAAATGCATGTTTCTTGTAACGTCTTTTCCTTTCCCCATATAGGGTAGGTTGCAAGCATTTTGACGTTTTGACGTTTTTCTACGTAATATCCACAAAAACACTATTTCTTTTATGATAATGGTATTCTGTTTCTACATAAAATATGTTTTGGTACTTATGAAGTTCAGAATGACTGAAAAGACACATTTTTCGTACCTTCGTATTCGTATTTTTTCGTATGGTTTGTATCGCCATATAGATTAAATTCCAGGCTTCCTTGCGCTTTTTGTGCCCAAGACTCTCAAAAACACTCAAAAGACACGTTTCCTTTAATGTCGCTTCGTTTTCCCATATAAGTAAGAGTTTTGCATGTATTTTTTCGTTTTGGTACCTAATAATGTGAAAAACACTTAAAATGCACGCTTTTTGAGAATGTTCTGTTTCTCCATATAGAGAATTCTTTATGCGTTTCAGCGTTTTTATACCTTAATAAACTCAAAAACACTTTTTGATATATATTTCTCTTAATGTCTTTTCGTTTGTCCATACAGGGTACTTTCCATGCATTTTGGCGTTTTTCTACCTACCAAGATCCGAAATACTCAAAATACTTGTTTTCAGTAATGTTTTTCTGTTTCTCCATAAAAGGTGTTTTTGCATGCATTAGAGCGTTTTAGTACGCCAACAGCTCAAAAACACTGAAAAAAGACGTTTTTGGTAGTTATTTTATTTTCCCACAAATGGTGAGCTTCAAGCTTTTTAGTGTTTTGGTGCTTAGTATTCTCATAAACACTCAAAAGACACATACCTGGAAATCTCCCCTCCTTTCCACATACAAGGTGCTTTGCTTGTATTTTTGCGTTTTGGTACATAACAATGTGGAATACACTCAAATTAAATTTTTTATATTATTTATTACATTATTTATGCGTTTCAGTGTTTTGGTACTTAAGAAGCTCAAAAACACAAATAATAGAGGTTTCTTTTAATGTCGTTTCGTTTCCTCTCGAAACGGATTTTAGCCTCTTTATACGTAACAAGCTCAAAATAATCAAAATACTTATGTTTGGTAATGTGGTTTTTGAGGCGTTTTAGAGTTTTCGTACGTAGATAGTTTAAAAACGCTGAAAAGAAACGGTTTTGGTAATGTTATTTTGCTGTCTTACATGGGGTGCTTCCCTTCCTTATCAAATATTTTTTGTGCCTAACACGCTCATAAAAACTCAAAAGACACATTTCTAAAACTCTTGCTTTATTTACGAACATTTTGCCGTTTTAGAACATATGAATATGAAATTTTTTTTTTTCATAAACAGTTTTGCATACGTTTTAAAGTTTTGTTACGTAAATAATTTAAAACTTTCAAAAGCAAAGCTTTTCATAATGTTTTATCTTTGTATATAGAATGCTTTGTATGTTTTTTATACCCTCATAAAAACTCAAAAGTCACGTCTGTTGAAACGCCATTTTCTCTCCATATATAGTGTGCTATTCATTCAATTTGCGTGCATGCATTTGCATACATATAGAGTGCTATTCTATTTATTTCAAGTTTTTGTACTTTAGATGTAGTAAAACATTCATTAATAAACGTTTCTCGTAATGCCTTTTCGTTTGCTTATATTAGGTACTTTCTATGCTCTTGACGTTTTTATACGTAACAAGCTGAAAACACTCAAAATACGTGTTTTTGGGAATGTTATTATATTTCTCCATAAAGTGTGTTTTGCATGCATTTTATTGTTTTGGTACGTAAGAAGATCAAAAACACCCAAAGGACACGTTTTTCCTAATTTTATTTTGTATTGGCATACAAGATGAATTCCATGCTTTTTAACGTTATGGTGTCGTACACGCTCAAAACACTGAAAAGACACGTTTCTGTTAATTTTGTTACGCTTCCTCATATTCGAAGTTTTCCATGCATTTTTGCGTTTTGGTAACTAACAATGTAAAAACAGTTAAATACACATTTTCATTAGTGTTCTGGTTTTCCATATAAAACACTGTTCATGTGTTTTAGTGTTTTAGTAACGCTTATAATACACGTCTCTGGTAATGTTCTCTCGTTTCCCCATATAGGGTATTTTGCATGTATTTTAATGCTATAAATACATATGTTTTCCAATATTATTTTTTCTACAAGAAAGTTGTTTTCCATGCGTTTAAGTGATTTAGTATGTAAGAAGCTCAAAAACGTTTATAAGATTTTTTTTTGTAAAAGTTGTTTTGTTTTCTCATATAGCTAGCTTTCATTTTTTTTTTTTTTTACGTTTTATTGCCTAACACGCTGAAAACATTCAAAAGACATGTTTCTGGAAAATTTATTTCCTTTCCTCATGTATCCTTTATTGCATGCTCTTTTGCCGATTTGGTACCTAACAATGTGAAATATACTTTCTCCAAGAAGGTTGTTTTACATGCGTTTAAGTGATTTAGTAGGTAAGAAGCTGAAAATCGTTTAGAAGACATCTAATTCGTAAATTTGTTTTGTTTTCCCATATAGGTCGATTTTCATGTTTTTTTTTTTTTTTTTTTACGTTTTGTTGCTTAATACGTTCAAAGCATTAAAAAAAATGTTTCTGGAAAACTTGGTTCCTTTCCTCAAGTAGGTTTATTGCATGTTTTTTTTTTTTTTTGTCGTTTTGGTACTTAACAATGTGAAATACCCTCAATATACACGTTTCTGGTAATGTTGCTCAGTTGCTTCATATAAAGTGCTATTTATCCGTTTTAGGGTTATGATACCTAAGATGCTCAAAACACTAATAATGCACCACTCTGGTAATGTTCTTTTTGCTCTTTATATAGGTTATTTAGCATGCATTTTTGTTGTTTTTGTACATAGCATGCTCAAAAACACTCAAAATACACTCAAACAAAACATGAACAAAAATGTTTGTTTTGAATGTTTTTTTTCACATTGTTAGGTACCAAAGCGCAAAAATGCATGCAAAGCACCCTTTACGGGAAAAAAGGAACTGCATGTCTTTTAACTGTAGAGAGAAACAGAACAATGTTACGAAAAACTTTTATATTAACTGTTTTTCGTTTTAATAGGTACCAAAACGCTTTAGTGCTCTCAAAGCACTCTTTATATGGAAATGAAATGGCATTACCAGAAACGTGTCTTTTGTTTTGTTTTTTTATTGTTTTAGGCACCATAACGCTATAAAGCAAAGAAAGTATTGACAAAACATTAACAGAAACATGTCTTTTGTGTGTGTGTTTTTTTTTTTTTTTATGCAAAACACCCTTCCTATAAAAATGGAATAACATTACCTAGATCTTGTATTTTCAGTGTTTTTGAATTTCTTACTGAAAAAAACGCCAACATGCATGGAAAGAACTCGATATAGAAAACAAAGTTATATCATAAGAAACATGTATTATAAGTGTTTCTTAGCTTCCCGCTTCACGCTGAAAACGCGTGTATAACACTTAAAGGGAGAAAAACTACCTAAAACAACTTTTTCTAGATCTTTTTTTTTATTGTTAGGTACCAAAACGCCATAATACATGCAAATTACTTGATATGAGGAAATGAATGGACATTACGAGAAACGTGTATTATGAGTGTTTTTGAGCTTCTTAGGTACCAAAATATAAAACGCGTGAATAGCTTTTTATATGGAAAAGCGGAATAACTTTACCAAAAACGTGTGTATTGATTGTTTGTCACATTGTTAGGTACCCAAAAAATAAATAAATAAAAACAATGTACTTCATTTGGAGAAAGGAAACGACATTACTAGAAATATGCATTTTCACTTTTTTTTTCCAGTGTTTTAGGCACCAAAACGCAAAAACGCATTGAAAATCACCCTTTTTAGGGAACAGAACACAACATTAATACAAAAGTGTCTTTTAAGTGGTTTTGAGCTTCTTACGTATCAAAACTAAAATGTATCCAAGCACGCTTTATTGAGAAACAGACCAACATTAGTAAAAAGTGTATATTGAGTATTTTTTTTTAGCTTGTTAGGTCCAGAAACAGGAAAAAAAATGCATGTAAAGTTCCTTATATGGTGAAATAAAATTATTTTACGAGAAAAGTGTATGATCTTTTTTTTCATTCAAAACGCTAAAACGCGTGAAAAGCACTTGATTTCGAGAAGCAAAACAACTAAATTATATAAAAAAAACGGATGTTCTGAGTGTTTTTTCTTATTGTTACACCCCAAAACGCCAAAATGCATGCAAAGTTCTTCTTAAGGTGAAACTAAACGAATATACCAGAAACCTACCTTTTCAGTGCTTTTTTTTTTTTTTTTTTTTTTAGTTTTGCTACGTAAGAACCAGAAAAACACTCAAATGACGTTTTGGATAATTTTGGATAATAATACCTAACCTTCGTTCTGTTTAAATGGTGTTCTTTGCATGTATTTTGGCGTTTTGTTACCTAACAAGGTGAAAAACTTAAAACACACGTTTTTGGTATGGTACAGTCATTATACACGTTTCTGGTAAAATCATGTTGTTTCTCATCATAGGGTACTTTGCATGCTTTTCGGCGTTCTTATACGAAAGAAGTAAAAAAAAAAAAAATAAAAAAATCACGATTTTGGTAATGTTATATCATATTTGTCCATGAAGGATATTTTGCATGCATTTGAGTATTTTACTATGAAAGAAGCTTTAAAACACACACACACACACACACAAAAAAAAAAAAAAACACGTTTTTTTATTTTTATTCCTAAACAGGTTCTACACTTTTCTGTTAATGCCATTTCATTTCCCACCTAGAATGCTAAGCATGCATTTTGTAGTTTTGTTTCCTAACAATATAAAAAAAACAGTAAAAATACACGTTTTTCCTAATGTTGTTTTGTTTTTTTAACATATTGAATGGTATTCACACGTTTAATCATTTTGGTACCTAAGAATCTTAAAAACACTTATAATATACGTTTTTGATAATATCGTTTTGTTTCATGATACAGGGTAATCCCCAAGCATTTTAACGTTTTGGTACCTAACAATGTGAAATATTCTCAAGCTTTTTAGCATTTTGGTACCAAAAATGCTCATAAACACTCAAAATGCTCAATTCTACAAATCTCGATTCCTTTCCCATATTGGGTGCTTTACATGCATTTTGGCGTGTTGGTACCTAACAATGTGTCGTACTTTAAAAATACTCGGTTTTCCTTCTCCATAATCAGTGCTTTTCATGCTTTTTCGCGTTTTGGTACCCAAGAAGCTCAAAAACACTTGCAATACATGTTTCTCAAAATATCTTTTCGTTTTTCTATATAAGGTAAGTTTTATGTATTTTTGCGTTTTCTGTGTAACAAGGTCAAAAACTCTCAAAAACACTTGGTTTTGGTAATATTATTTTGTTTTTCCATTAAGGGTGTTTTTAATGCGTTTTAGAGTTTTGCTACGTAAGAAGATGAAAAACACTCAAAAGATATGTTTTGGATAATATTGTTTTGAGTGCTTTCCGTGCTTTTTAACGTTTTGGTGCTTATTATGCGCAAATACACTCGAGAGACGATTCTTGCAATGTTGTTTTCTTTCCTCATGTAAGGGGTCCTTTCCATGCATTTTGGCGTTTTGCTATCTAACTGCGAAAACACTAAAATATCATATTTTTAGCAAAGCTCATTTGTTTCACCATATAGAGTGGTATTAGCGTTTTTTTTTTTTTTCGTTTTGGTACCTAAAAAGCTCAAAAACACTTATAATACACGTTTCCCGAAATGCTTTTTCGTTTCCCAAATATAACATATATTATATACGTAATAAGTTCAAAACCAGTCAAATACTTTTTTTTTTTATAATGTTATTCTCTCTCTCTTTTTAAAAGGTGTTTTGCATGCGTTTCAGTGTTTTGATATGTATGAAATAGAAAAAAAACACTAATAGAACACATTTTTTAGAGTTGTTGTTTAGTATTTCCATATAGGGTGATTTTCATGCTATATAGTGTTTGGTGTCTATCAGGCTTAAAAACGTTTAAAAGAAACGTTCCTCGTAATTCCGTTTCGTTTTCCCATATAAGAGGCTTTGCATGTATTTTGGGTTTTTTGTAACTAACAATGTGAAAAAAAAACATTATGTATACACGATTTTGGTAAGTTGTTCTCTTTCTCCATATAAAGTTGTATTCATGCGACAGACAAAACACTGAGAATACTCGTTTTGTGTAATGTTACTGTCTCCATAAAAGGCGTTTTGCGTGCGTTTTAACATTTTGTATGTAGCAAAAAAAATTCAAGAGACTCGTTTTGTTTTCCCGTATAGGGTGCTTTCCTACCTTTTTTTTTTATAGCGTTTTGTTGTCTAACATGCACAAAAATACTCAAAAGATACGTTTCTTTTAATGCCGTTTCTTTTTCCCATATAGGTGACATTACATTTTGGTACTTAACAGTGTAAAACAACATTCAAAATACACGTTTTTTTTTTTTAATATTGTTGTTTCTCCACATGGAGTGTAATTCAGCGCTTTTTTGCTTTTGGGTACCTAAGAAGCTCAAAAACACTACTAAAACACATTTTTCGTAATTTCCTTTCGTTTTCCTATATAGGGTACTTTGCATTCATTTTGGCGTTTATGTACGTAACAAGCTGAAAAACACTCAAAATACTTGTTTTTGATAATGTTACTCTGTAACTCAGTAAAGGAAGTTTTGCATCCGTTTTAGCGTTTTGTTACGTAATTACCTCAAAACATTCAAAAGGAACGGTTTTGGTAATGTTATTTTGTTTTCCCATATCAGGTGTTTTCGATACATTTTAGCGTTTTGTTGTCAAACATGCACAACAACAATAAAATACGTTTCCAGCAATGTTATTTTATTTCATCGTAGAAGTTACTTTGCATGCATTTCGGCAGTTTGTTATCTAACGGTTTTTTTTTTTGTATTGCTATTGTCTTTGCATAAGGAGTGGTATTCATGCGTTTCATCGATTTGGTACCTAAGAAGCTCAAAACACTCAAAATACACGTCTCTCGTAATGTTCTTTACTTTCCCTATGTAGTGTACTTTCCATACATATTTTGTGGTTTTGTACGTAACAAGATGAAAACACTGAAATGGATGGTTTTGTTAAAGTTATTATTGTTTCTCCATAAAAAGCTGTTTTAGAAGTGTTTTAGCATTTCGGTACGTAACTAGCTAAAAAAAAAAAAAAATCTCTCAAAAAGACGTTTTGGTATTTTTTTTTCCCCAAATACATTGTTTTCCATGCTTTTTAGTGTCCTCGTGCCTTTAAAGGACACTCAAAACTCATGTTTCTGTAAACGAAATTTCAGTTCACAACTGAAGGTGCTTTCTTTGCATTTTGGCGTTTTGGTACCTAGGAATGTGAAAATAAAAAAAAAAAAACCCTCAAAATATAGGTTTTTTGATAATGTTGTTCTCATTCCGAGAAAGAGTGCTATTCATGCGTTTTAGCGTTTTGGTACCTAAGACGATCCATAGGAATCATAATACGTATTTCTAGTAATGTTCTTTTATTTCCTCAAATAGGGTTCTTTCCATGCATTTTGTTGTTTTTATATGTAATAAGCTAAAAGAAAAATAATGCTATTGGTAATGCTATTATTTCTTCATAATGTGTGTTTTGCATCCATTTTAGCGTTTTGGTACGTAAGAAGCTAAAATCACTCAAAGGATACGATTTTTTTTTTTTTTTATGTATTCCCTTACTGGGTGATTTCCCTGCGTTTTAGCGCTATGGTGCATATCATGCTCATACACACTCCGAGGACATATTTTTGGAAATTTCGTTTATTTTCCCCATGCATTTTTGGTTATTTGGTACTTAACAATGCAAAAAATACTCAAATTACACGTTTTAGGTAATGTTCTGTTTCTCTATGATATAGAATAGAGTGCTTTACTTGCTTTTTATTTTTTCTTGTTTTTGACTCTCGCACGGTCATGAACACTCAAAGACACATTTCTGGAAATCCCTTTTTCTTTCCTCATATAGGGTGGTTTGCATCCATTTTGGCATTTTAGCACTTAAGAATGTGAAAAACGCAAAATAGACGCTTTTGGTAATGTTCTTCTGTTTATATAGAGTGCTATTAATTCCTTTTAGCATTTTGGTACCTAATACGCTTAAAAAACACTCATAATGCACGTTTCCGGTAATGTTCTTTCGTTTCTCATATAGGGTAATTTCCATGCATTTTGGCGTTACTTTACGTAAGAAGTTCAAAACACCCAAAATACTTGTTTTTTAATAATGTTATTCTCTTTCTCCATAAACAGTGTTTTACATGTGTTTAGTGTTTTGGTGCGTAAGTAACTAAAAAAAAAAAAACACTTTAAGGCCACGTTCTTTGTAAAATTATTTTGTTCCCCTACATAGGGTGCTTTACCTTTTTTTTCAGCATTTTGGTTCCTAACACGCTCATAAACACTAAAAAGATACGTATCTAGAAAAGTCGATTATTATATAATCTGTTTTACCTGCATCTAGGCGTTTTCGTACCTAACAATGTGAAGCACACTGAAAATATTCGTTTCTTGTTTTTTTTTTTTTTTTCTCCATATACAGTGTTTTCAAGCGATTTAGCGTTTTAGTACCAAAGAATCTTAGAAACACATAATACACGTTTCGCGTACTGTCTTTTCGTTTTCCAGTTTAGGGGACTGGATACATTTTGGTGTTTTTGTACGTAACAAGCTCAAAAACACTCAAAATATTTTTCTTGTAATATTCTGTTTCTCAATAAAGGGTGTTTTTGCATGCATTTTAGCGTTTTGGTGTGTAAACGAAGCTGAAAAAAAAACTCAAAAGACAAGATTCTGGTAATATTTTCTTTCTACTTCCATATATGGCACTTTCCATGATTTTATGCATTTTGGCTTCTAACATGCACTAAAACTCGCAAAAGATACATTTTTTGAAATGTAGTTTCGTTTTTCCGTATAAGCTGCTTTTTCGTTTTGGTATCTAACAATGTGAAAAACATTTAATTTACACGTTTTTGGCAATGTTCCTCTGTTTCTAAATATACGGTATATATAAATATATGGTAAAATATATGGTAAATATATGGTATCAAAGCATTTTTGTGTTTTGGTACAAAGATACTGAAAAACACTCATAATACACCTTAATCGAAGTCGTTTTTTCTCCATATAGAGTATTTTGTATTAACGTCAATTTTCTATGTAAGAAGCTGAAAAACACTAAATACTTGTTTTTTGTTAATGTTATTATATTTCTTTATAGAGTTTGTTTTCCATGCATTTTGTCGTTTTGGTATGTAAGAAGTTCGAAAACTCTCGAAAGATACTTTTTTTTATTGTAATGTTTTGTCTTTGCATACGGAGTGACTTCCATGCTTTTTTAGTATTTTGGTGCCTAACACGCTCAGAAACACTCGAAGGACACGCTTCTGGTAATGTCGTTTCGTTTCACAATATTGGAGGCTTTGAATGGATTTTGGCGTTTTGGTACCTAATAATGTGTAAACACTCAAAATACACGTTTTTGTTTACTTTATTTTGTTTTTCCGTATACAACGATATTTATGCGTTTTAGCGTTTTGATGCTTAAGAAGCTCAAAAACTCTCACAATACATGTTTTTCGTAACGTCTTTTTCGTTTCCCTATGAAGAGTACTATGCATTGCATTTTGGAATTTTTCTACGTAACTCTCTCAAAATAATGAAAATACTCGCTTTTGGTACTGTTTCAGGGTTTTGGTACATAAATTGCTGAAAAAAAACATAAAAAAGTGACGTTTTTTGTAACATTGTTTTTTTTTTTTTTTTCCCATATACAGTGTTTCCCGTGCTTTTCATTGTTTTGATGCCTAGAACGCACATAAGCACTCAAAAAATACGTTTCTGGAAATCTCGCTTCCTTTCCCCATATAGAAAGCTTTGCATGTATTTTGACATTTTGATACCAAACTGTCAAGCACACTCGTAATACACGTTTTTGGTCATGATAATACGTTTCTCCATAACGAGTTCTATTGTTACTTTTTATCGATTTCGTACCTAAGAAAGTTAAAAGCACCCATAATAAACATTTATCGTAATGTCTTTTCTTTTCCTCATATAAGGTATTTTACATTCTTTTTTTCGTTTTTGTATGTAACAAGCTTAAAAGCAGTTAAAATAGTTGTTTTGGGCATTCTTATTTTGTTAATCATATTCTCCATAAAGGTTTTTTTCTATGTATTTTAGCGTTTTAGTGTGTAAATACCTAAAAAAAAACACTGAAAAACACATTTTCTGTAAATTTTGTTTGCCATATTTTAGGTTTTTCATGCATTTTGGCGTTTTGGTACCTAATTATTAAAAAAAAAAAAACACTTAAAATACATGTTTTTGGTAATGCTGTTGTTCCTCTATATAATAAGGAGCTCTAATAAGCTCAAAAAGACTTATAATACATGTTTCAACTAATGTCTTTTCGTTTTCCCATAGTTGGTCATTTCAATGAATTTTGTCGTTTTTTCTACGTAGCAAGCTCAAAAGACCTCGAAACCTTGTTTATATCTATCCATCTATCTATCTATCTATCCATCTATCTATCTATCTATCTATCTATATATCTATCTATCTATCTATCTATCTATCTATATATATATATATATATATATATATATATATATATATATATATATATATATATATATATATATATATATATATATATATATATATATATATATATATATATCATTTTTTTTTATTCTTTTTATTTATTAAGGGTGTTTTGCACGCGTTTTTTTCTGTTTTTTGTACGTAAGTAGCTCAAAAGCACTGAAAAGAAACAATTTTGAAAAAGGTTTTCTTTTCTCATGCGTGATGCTTTCCATGCTTTTTTTTTTTATAACGTTATTGTGTTTCTCCTTAAATAATGTTTTGCATGCGTTTTGGCATTTTGATGCGTAAGTAGCTGAAAAAAAAAACACTCAAAAGACGCGTTTCTAGTAATATTGATTTTTTTTTTTTTTTTTTTTTTACATAGGATGCTTTTGATGCTTTTTAGCGTTTTGGTGCCTAACATGCTCATAAGCATTCAAAAGAAACGGTTCTGGAAATGTTTTTTTTTCCATATAGGTTGCTTTTTGCGTTATATCACTTAACAATATGAAACAATCCCAAAGTACACCTTTTTGGTAATGTTTCTTTTCTCCATATAGAGTGATATTTATACGTTTTAGCGTTTCAGTTCCTATGAAGCTCAAAAACACTCATAATACATTTTTCTTGTAATGTTTGCTCCTTCTCCCATTCCGTGTACTTTGCATGCATTTTGGCGTTTTTTTTTTTTTTTTGTACGTACAAAGCTCAAAAACACTAAATAGCTGAAAAACATCAATAAACATGTGTTTTTGTAATATTATTTTCTTTTTCCATATATAGTGCTTTTAATGCTTTTTAGCGTTTTGGTGTCTAACTCGTCGTTGGTACACTAATAATACGTTTGTTTTTTGGTAATGTTATTGTATTTTCTAGATAAAGAGTGTTTTACATCAGTTTTAGTGTTTTGGTAGGTAAAAAATAGATAAAAAATACTGAAAAGACTTTTTTCGTAATGATTTATATTCCCATATGCAGCGTCTTCCATGTTTTTAAGTGTTTTGTCGTCTACCACGTTGTAAAACACTCAAAAGACTCGTTTCTGGTAATGTCGTTTCCTTTTATCCATATAGGAGGCTTTCCTTGCATTTTGGTATTTTGATATATGATAATATGAATAACATTCAAAATACACGTTTTTTTTCAGTGTTGTTTTCTTTCTCGATATGAAGTGCTATTAATAGGTTTTGGCATTTTGGTACCTAAGAATCTCAAAAACTCTCATAATACACGTTTCTCGTGATGTCTTCGTTTCCTCATATACGGTAATCCGCATTCATTTTGGCGTTTTTATAATACTCAAAATACACGTTTTAGGTGAAGTTATACTGTTCCTCCATAAAGTTGTTTTTTTTTAATCACTAAAAAGATACTCTTTTTTGGTAATATTGTTTTCTTTTCTCAAAGAGTGTGCTCACCCTGATTTTTATCGTTTGTTGCCTATCTCGCAGGCAAGCCACAAAATGTTTGACTTCTGATCTTTCTAAAATTTCTGATTGGGGCAGAGCAAACTTGGTATTGTTCAATGCCTCAAAAACTCAATTCCTCCATCTATCAACTCGACACAACCTTCCAGACAACTATCCCCTCTTCTTCAATGACACTCAACTGTCCCCCTCTTCTACATTGAACATCCTCGGTCTGTCCTTTACTTATAATCTGAACTGGAAACTTCACATCTCATCTCTAGATAAAACAGCTTCTATGAAGTCAGGCGTTCTGAGACGTCTCCGCCAGTTTTTCTCACCCCTCCCCAGCTGCTAACTCTGTACAAGGGCCTTATCCGTCCATGTATGGAGTATGCTTCACATGTCTGGGGGAGGTTCCACTCTTACTGCTCTTCTAGACAGAGTGGAATCAAAAGCTTTTTGTCTCATCAACTCCTCTCCTGTAACTGACTGTCTTCAGCCTCTCTCACCGCCGCAATGTTGCATATCTAGTTGTCTTTTACAGCTATTTTCATGCTAACTGCTCTTCTTTTTTTTTTTTTTTTTTTTTTTTTTTATGTAGGAAGGATACTGGCCAAGGGCAACAAAAATCTAATAAAAAAAATGCCCACTGAAATGCCAGTCCCTAAAAGGGTCAAAGCAGTGGTCAAAAATTGGTGGATAAGTGTCTTGAAACCTCCCTCTTGAAGGAATTCAAGTCATAGGAAGGTGGAAATACAGAAGCAGGCAAGGAATTCCAGAGTTTACCAGAGAAAGGGATGAATGATTGAGAATACTGGTTAACTCTTGCGTTAGAGAGGTGGACAGAATAGGAGTGAGAGAAAGATGAAAGTCTTGTGCAGCGAGGCCGCGGAAGGAGGGGAGGCATGCAGTTAGCAAGATCAGAAGAGCAGTTAGCATGAAAATAGCGGTAGAAGACAGCTAGAGATGCAACATTGCGGCGGTGAGAGAGAGGCTGAAGACAGTCAGTTAGAGGAGAGGAGTTGATGAGACGAAAAGCTTTTGATTCCACCCTGTCTAGAACAGCAGTATGAGTGGAACCCCCCCAGACATGTGAAGCATACTCCATACATGGACGGATAAGGCCCTTGTACAGAGTTAGCAGCTGGGGGGGTGAGAAAAACTGGCGGAGACGTCTCAGAACACCTAACTTCATAGAAGCTGTTTTAGCTAGAGATGAGATGTGAAGTTTCCAGTTCAGATTATAAGTAAAGGACAGACCAAGGATGTTCAGTGTAGAAGAGGGGGATAGTTGAGTGTCATTGAAGAAGAGGGGATAGTTGTCTGGAAGATTGTGTCGAGTTGATAGATGGAGGAATTGAGTTTTTGAGGCATTGAACAATACCAAGTTTGCTCTGCCCCAATCAGAAATTTTAGAAAGATCAGAAGTCAGGCGTTCTGTGGCTTCCCTGCGTGATATGTTTACCTCCTGAAGGGTTGGACGTCTATGAAAAGACGTGGAAAAGTGCAGGGTGGTATCATCAGCATAGGAGTGGATAGGACAAGAAGTTTGGTTTAGAAGATCATTAATGAATAATAAGAAGAGAGTGGGTGACAGGACAGAACCCTGAGGAACACCACTGTTAATAGATTTAGGAGAAGAACAGTGACCGTCTACCACAGCAGCAATAGAACGGTCAGAAAGGAAACTTGAGATGAAGTTACAGAGAGAAGGATAGAAACCGTAGGAGGGTAGTTTGGAAATCAAAGCTTTGTGCCAGACTCTATCAAAGGCTTTTGATATGTCCAAGGCAACAGCAAAAGTTTCACCAAAGTCTCTAAAAGAGGATGACCAAGACTCAGTAAGGAAAGCCAGAAGATCACCAGTAGAGCGGCCTTGACGGAACCCATACTGGTGATCAGATAGAAGGTTGTGAAGTGATAGATGTTTAAGAATCTTCCTGTTGAGGATAGATTCAAAAACTTTAGATAAGCAGGAAATTAAAGCAATAGGACGGTAGTTTGAGGGATTAGAGCGGTCACCCTTTTTAGGAACAGGTTGAATGTAGGCAAACTTCCAGCAAGAAGGAAAGGTAGATGTTGACAGACAGAGCTGAAAGAGTTTGACTAGGCAAGGTGCAAGCACGGAGGCACAGTTTCGGAGAACAATAGGAGGGACCCCATCAGGTCCATAAGCCTTCTGAGGGTTTAGGCCAGCGAGGGCATGGAAAACATCATTACGAAGAATTTTAATACGAGGCATGAAGTAGTCAGAGGGTGGAGGAGAGGGAGGAACAAGCCCAGAATCGTCCAAGGTAGAGTTTTTAGCAAAGGTTTGAGCAAAGAGTTCAGCTTTAGAAATAGATGTGATAGCAGTAGTGCCATCTGGTTGAAGTAGAGGAGGGAAAGAAGAAGAAGCAAAGTTATTGGAGATATTTTTGGCTAGATGCCAGAAATCACGATCACGATTCTGATCTTGTTAACTGCATGCCTCCCCTCCTTCCGCGGCCTCGCTGCACAAGACTTTCTTCTTTCTCTCACCCCTATTCTGTCCACCTCTCTAACGCAAGAGTTAACCAGTATTCTCAATTATTCACCCCTTTCTCTGGTAAACTCTGGAACTCCCTGCCTGCTTCTGTATTTCCACCTTCCTATGACTTGAATTCCTTCAAGAGGGAGGTTTCAAGACACTTATTCATCAATTTTTGACCATTGCTTTGACCCTTTTATGGGACTGGCATTTCAGTGGGCATATTTTTTTTTATTGGATTTTTGTTGCCCTTGGCCAGTGTCCTTCCTACATAAAAAAAAAAAAAATCTCGCTCTTAAACACATAAAAGACACGTTTGTGGTCATGTCTTTTCGTTTCCGCATATAGGAGGCTTTGGCGTTTTGATACCTAACAATGTAAATTACACTAAAAAAAAAAAAATAATAAAAAAAAAGGTTTTTGATATTATTAATTTTGTCGATATAGACACCTATTCATATGTTTTAGCATTTTGGCACTTAAGAAGCTAAAAAAAAAAAAAACACTCATTATAAACGTTTCTCATAATGTCCCTTCCTTTCGCTAGATAAAGTGGGTAGGCAGCAAAACGCTATGATGCATTGAAAGAACTCTGTATTGCAATACAAAAATACATTACAAAAACCGTTTCTTTTGAGTGTTTTTGAGCTTTTTATGTACCAAAACGCTAAAAGGTATGCAAGACTTCCTTTCTGGAGAAACAGAATAACATTACCAAAAATGTGTATTTTGACTATTTTTGCGCTTGTTAAGTACAGAAACGGGAAAAATGCATGCAAAGTATCTTACATGGTGAAACAAAACGATATAAACAGAAAACTTGTATTATAAGTGTTTTTTTTATATTCTCAAATAACAAAAACCTAAAACGCGTGAATACCACTCTATAAGCAGAAATTGAACCTTACCGAAAACGTGTGTTTAGAGTATTTTTCACAATGTTAGGTACCAAGGCACCAAAATGCATACCAAGCCCTTCGTATGGGGAAACGAAATAACATTACCAGAAAGGTGTCATTTCAGTGTGTGTGTTTTTTTTTTTTTTTAGTGTTTTAGACATCAAAACGCGAAAATACATAGAAAGCAGCTCATATTCGAATACAGAATGTCTTTTCAGTGATGTTTTTCAGCTTCTTAGGTACCAAAACGCAAAAAAAAAAAAAACTTCAAAAAGACGATTATATATAATAAGTGTTTTTTTTTTTTATTTAATATTTGAACTTAGGTACCAAAAAAAAATAGTGAAAAGCACTCATTACATTACCAAAAACGTGTGTTTTATGTTTTTCACCTTGTTCGGTACAAACACAACAAAATGCATACAAACAACGTGATTTAAAGAAAAGAACAGTTATCGAAAACTTGTATTGTGAGTGTCTTTGAGCTCATTAGGTACTAAAACACCAAAATGCATGCAAACCATATTATATGAAGAAACGAAAGGACATTATGAGAAACGTGCATAATGAGTGTTTTTGAGCTTCTTAGGTACCAAAACGTTAAAACACATGAATAGCTCTCCATATCGAGAAACAGAACATTTCTATAAATGTTCTTTTTTTTTTATCTTGTGTGTGTATATTTCACATTGATAGGTACCAAAACGCCAAAATGCTTGTAAAACCCTCTATATGGGGAAACCAAAAGACATTACCAAAAACGTATTTTTTATGTATTTACGAGCCAGCTTGGCACCAAAATGATAAAAAAAAAAAAAAAACATGGAAAGCACCCTCTTTGGGAAAACAAAACAGTATTAACAAAAAACGTCTCTTAAGTATTTTTTATCTATTTATGTACCAGCAGGCTAAAACGTAATGTAAAAAAACTCTTAATGGAGAAACAGTAAAACTTTACTAAAAACGTTTATTTTGAGTATTTTCGAACTAGTTACCTATATAAACACCTAAATGAATTCAAATTACCCTATACTGGTAAACAAAAAGACATCACGAGAAACGAGTATTTAGATTGTTTTTTTTTTTTAACTTCTTAGGTGTCAAAACGCTATAACTTATCAATATTATCAAGAACTTATCAACTTATCAAGAAACAAAAAACATTAACGAAAAAGTGTATTATGTGTGATTTTGCACATTATTAGGTATCAAAACACCAAAATGCATGCAAAGCCCCCTAAAAAGGCAAAAAAAAATGACATCATTAGAAACATGTCTTTTGAGTGTTTTACAGAATAGGCATCAAAACGCAAAAAAAAAAAAAAAAACTTGGAAATCGCTGTAAATGAGAATACAAAACATTATGAAAAAGTGTCTTTTGAGTGTTTTTTAACTTATTTCTTACCAAAACTCTAAAAATGCAAATGCTCTAAAAACTCTAAAACTCTAAAAAACTCTAAAAACGCCAAAATGCATGGAAAGCACCCAAATGAAAAAAAAAAAAAAAACGTTTCCAAAAACGTTTGTTGTGGGTGTTTATGTGCATGTTAGGCACCGAAACGCTAGAAAAAAAATAAAGTACCCTATATGGGGAAAGAAAAGAACATTACTAAAAACATGTCTTTTGAGTCTTTTTGAGCTAATTACGTACAAAAACGCTAAAACACAAGCAAAACACCCTTTACGGAGAAACAATTACCAAACAAACAAGTATTTTGAGTGTTTCTGAGCTTTTTAGGTACTAAAACTCGAAAACTATATATGAAGAATCAGAACAACATTACCAAACACGTGTGGTTTGAGTGCATTTTACATTGTGAGATAACAAAACGCGATAATGCATGCAAATCACCCTATATGGGGGTAAAGAAACGACGTTTCCAAAAGACTTCTCTTTTGAGTGTTTATGAACGTGGTAGGCACCAAAACACTAAAACGGATGGAAAGCATCCTACTTGAGAAAACAAAACATTATTATCCAAATTCTCTCTTTTCAGCACTTTTGAGCTATTAACGTACAAAAAAAAAGAAAAGAAAAACGTATTTAAAACACCCTTAATAGAAGAAACATATAATAATAAAAAAAAAACAAGGTTTCGAGGGTTTTTGGGCTTCTTACGTAGAAAGATGCATGGAAATTACAAGCTATGAGGAAAGGAAAAGACACTAGTCGAAACATGTATTATGAATATTTTTTGAACTTCTTACGTACAAAAACGATAAAGCGCATGAATAGCATTATATATTGAGAAACAGAATAACTGCAAAAAAAAAATGTGTATTTTGACTTTTTTTACATAGGTACCAAAACGCCAAAAAAAAAAAAAAAAAAATGCAAATTTTCCTACATTGGGACACGAACCGACATTACCAGAAACATGTGTTTTCAGTGTTTTTGAGCATGTTAGCACCACAACGCTTAAAAGCATGCAAATCACTCTATATGGAAATAGAAGACAACATTATGGAGAGGATGACTTTTAGACGTCTTTCACCTTCTTACGTTCCAAAACGCTAAAACGCATGCAAAACACCCCACAATGAAGAAACAAAATAATATTATTGAACATAAGTATTTCAATTGTTTTGAGGTTGTTACGTAGAAAAACGCCAAAATGCATGTAAACTATTCTATTTGGCGAAGGGAAAGGACTTTAAGAGAAATTTGTATTATGACCATTTATGAGGTTCTAAGGTACAAAAACACTTAAACGCATGAACGACATTCTATATGAAGAAAAGGAATAATATATACAAACACTTGTATTTTGAGCGTTTAACATTGTTAGGTAACAAAATGTCAAAAAGGCATGTCAGGCACCCTATATAGGAAAAGAAAACGAGACTTCAAGAAACCTTTTGTTTGAGTGTTTATGAGCGTCCTTGGCACTAAAAGGATATATAGGGTGAAAAGCACCCTTTATGTGAAAAGACCTTTATATGGGGTCTCTTTCAGTGTTTTTGAGCTACTTAAGTGCCATATCGCTAAAACGCTTGCAAAAAGCCCTTTATGGAGAAAAGTATAATTTTACCGAAAACGTATTTTCAGATTTTTCTGCTAATTAGGCAGAAAAGAAACGTTTATTATGAGAGTTTCTTAGTTTCTTTGGTACCAAAACGCTAAAACACCTGAATAGCACTCTATATGGAGAAACAAAATAACATTATCAAATGCGTTTTTGATCTTAGTTACCAAACCCTAAAACGCATGAATAGCGCTCTGTATAGATAAACAGAACATTATCAAAAACATGTATTTCGAGTGTATTTCACATTGTTAGGTACCAAAAACGACAAAATGCATGCAAACCACATTATATGTGGATAGGTAACGAAATGTCCAAAAACGTGTATTTTGACTTTTTATGAGCGTGCTAGGCTTGTCAATGATAAAAAAAATAAAAAAAAAGCATGGAAAACACTTTATATGGGAAAACAAAATATTACCAAAAACGTCTCTTTTCAATATTTCTAACCTTTCTATGTACCAAAACGCTGAAAAGATCATGCAAAAACACCCTTTATGGAGATACATTATAAATTTACCAAAAGAGTGCATTTTGAATGTGAGCGTCAAAATGCATCGAAAAACCCACCATATGAAAAAAGAAAACGTGTCTTTTGAGTGTTTTTGAGGTACTTACGTACCAAAACACTAAAATGCATTCAATAACACCCTTTTATGGAGAAACATAAGAACATTACCTAAAAGAACTAATTTGAGTGTTTTGGTCTTTTTACGTACAAAAAAAGGCAAAAATGCATGCAAAGTACCTTATATTGCGAAACGAAAAGTCATTACTAAAAAACTCTATTACGGGCGTTTTTTTTTATCTTTTTAGGTATCAAGCGATATAGGTATTAGCGATATAGGCACCAAAACGATTAAAACATGGAAAGCACTGTATATACGAAAAGTAGAACATTACCAAAAACGTCTCTTTTCATTAATTTTGAGTTACCTATGTACCAAAACGCTGAGAAGCATGCAAAAAACCCTTAATGGGGAAACAGTATATCTTTACGAAAAAAAAAAAACGTGTATTTTGTGTGTTTTTCAGATTGTTACGTAGAAAAATTTATAAAATGCATGCCAAGTGCTCTACATAAGGAAACTAAAAGACATTACGAAGAATATATATTATGAGAGTTTTTCAGCTAAAAAAAAAAAAAACGCTAAAACGAATTAATATCACTGGATATGGAGAAACAATAAAATAAACAAAAGCATATATTTTGAGTGTTTTCACATTATTAGGTACCAAGACTCCAAAATTCATCCAAAGTCTCCAGTTTTCCAGAAACATGTCTTTTGAATGTTTTGAACGTATTAAGCAACATAACGTTAAAAAAAAATGAAAATCAGCCAATATGGGAAAACAAAACAACTTTACGAATTAGATGTCTTTTAAACGTTTTTGAGCTTCTTACATACTAAATCACTTAAACGCATGCAAAACAACCTTCTTGGAGAAACAGAATAATAATTATATTTCACATTATTGGATGCCAAAACGGCAAAAAGCATGCAATAAGCCTACATAAGAAAAGGAATCAAATTTTCCAGAAACATGTCTTTTGAATGTTTTCAGCGTGTTAAGAAACAATGTTAAAAAAAAAGCATGAAAATCAACCTATATGAGAGAACAAAACAACTTTTACAAAAAAGATGTCTTTTAAACGTTTTTGAGCTTCTTACATACTAAATCACTTAAACGCATGCAAAACAACCTTCTTGTAGAAACAGAATAATATTGCAAAACAAGTATTTATAGCATTGAAATGCATGCAAAATACCATATATGGGGGAACGAGAGAACATTACCAGAGACGTGTATTATAAGCGTTACTAAAACACATGAATATGTGGAAAACCAGAACATTAATGATAATGTGTATTTTGATTGTTTTTACATTGATAGTTACCAAAACGCGAAAATGCATGCAAAACCTCTAATATGAGGAAGCGTAACAACATTACCAGAAACGTGTCTTTTCAGTGTTTTTGAGCGTGTACGACACGAAAACGTTAAAAAAAGCATGGAATTCACCTTCTATGCCAATACAAAACAAAATTACGAAAAACGTGTCCTTTGGGTGTTTTTGATCTTCCTACGTACCAAAACAATAAAACGCATGCAAAACACACTTTGTGGAGAAATAAAATAACATTCCCAAAAACAAGTATTTTGAGTGTTTTCAGCTTGTTACCTACAAAAACGTCAAAAGCATGGAAAGTACCTTATATGAGGAAACGAAAAGGCATTAAGAGAAACGTATATTTATGTTTTTTTTTTTCTGCATCTTAGGTACAAAAACTTGAAATTGATCGATTAGCACTCTATATGTATGCAAAATGCATGCACGCAAAATGCATGAAAACCACACTATATGTGGAAAGAAAATGGCGTTTCAACAAACGTGATTTTTTTTAGTTTTTATGAGGGTATTATCCAGAAAAATGCTAAAAAAACATATAAAACATTCTATATACGAAGATAAAACATTATGAAAAACGTGTGTTTTGAGTGTTTTAAACTACTTACGTTAAAACGCATGCAAAACACTTTTTTTTATTAAAAAAGAAAAATATTTTCAAGGTTTATGAGCTTGTTACGTACAATAACATCAAAAGCAAGGAAAGTACCTTATATGACGAAACGAAAAGGCATTACGAGAAAAGTGTATTATGAGTGGTTTTTTTTTTTAACATATTAGGTAAAAAAAAAAAAAACTCGAAAGTGCTAGAATAGAAATATATATGGAGAAACATACCAAACATACCAAACAACATACCAAAAAACATTTTCAATGTATTTCATATTCTTATGTACTAAAACAGCAAAATGTACGTAAGTCACCCTATATTGGTAAAATAAACAAGACTTTTAGAAAAGTGTCTTTTGAGTTTTTATGAGCGTGTTAGGCACCAAAAAATTTGATAAACAAGAGAAGCACCCTATGTAAGACAGCAAAACATCATTACCAAAAACGATTCTTTTCAGCGTTTTTAAACTACCTACGTACGAAAACTCTAAAACGCCTCAAAAACCACGCTTTATGTAAAAACAAAATTACCAAAACATTACCAAACATAAGTATTTTGAATGTTTTGAGCTTGTTACGTATATAGAGGCTAAAGTCCGTGCACAGTACTCTATATGAGGAAACGAAAAGACATTACAAAAAAACCTATATTATTAGTGTTTTTCAACTTCATAAGTACCAAAACACTGAAACGCATAAATAACACTCTATATGAAAAACAGAACATTACCAAAAACATGTAATTTGAGTGTATTCCACGTTGTTATCTACCAAAACGCAAAAAGTACAAGCAAAGCACCTTGTACGTGGAAAGGAGGGGAGATTTCCAGGAACGTGTCTCTTGAGTGTTTATGAGAGTACTAGGCACCAAAACACTAAAAAGCTTGAAAATCACCGTATGTTGAAAAATAAAATAACTACCCAAAACATCTCTTTTTAGTGTTTTTGAGCTGTTGGTGTATTAAAACGCTAAAATGCATGCAAAACACCTTTTATGGAAAAACAGAAAAACATTACCGAAAACAAGTATTTTGACTATTTCGGATCTTGGTACGTAGAAAAACGCCAAAATGCATGGAAAGTATGAAGAAGCGAAAAGACATTACGAAGAATATGTATTAAAAGTGTTTTTGAGCTTATTAGGTATAACAACGCTGAAATGCATAAAGAATTCTCTATATGGAGAAACAAAACATTCTCAAAAAGCGTGTATTTTAAGTTTTTCACATTATTAGGTACCAAACCACCAAAATGCATCCAAAGCTCTTACTAATATGGGTAAACGAAGTGACATTGCACATTACGAGAAACGTGTATCATGAGTGTTTTTGAGCTTCTTAGTTACCAAAACGCTAAAAGACATGAATATCACTTTTCATGGAGAAGCAGAACATTACCAAAAAAAACGTATAATTTGAGTGTATTTCACATTCTTAGGTGCATAATGACAAAATGCGTGGATATCATTCCATATGGGAAAAGGAAACGAGATTTTAGAAACATTGTCTTTTATGTGTTTTATGAATGTGCTAAGCACCAAAATGATAAAAAACTTTCTTAGGTACCAAAACGCTAAAAGGTATGACTAGAACTTAATGTGGAGAAACAGAGAAACGTAACCGAAAGCATATTTTGAGTGTATTTCACATTGTTAGGTACCAAAACGCCAAAATGCGTGGAAACTCCTCAGTATGGGGAAAGGAAACGAGATTCCAGAAACATTGTCATTTAAGTGTTTACGAACGTGCTACACGTTCAAAACACTAAAAAGCATAAAAAACACCATATATGGGAAAAACAAAACAATATTGCCTAAAACATCTTTTTTTAATGTTTTTAAGCTTCTTAAGGTAACGATGAAACGGATCCAAAAAAATTCTTTAAGAATAAACAGTATAACTTTACCAAAAAATGTGAATTTTGAGCTAGTTACATAGAAAAAAAATGCATGGAAAATACTCTTTATGGGAAACGAGAAGACATTATTAGAGACGTGTATTATGAGAGCTTTTAAACTTAGGTACCAAACTGCTAAAAAGCATGAATAGTATTCTATTTCGAGAAACAAAACATAATAAAAAACGTTTATTTTGGGTATTTTCACATTATTAAGTATTTAAACAGCAAAATGCATGCAAAGCATGCAAATGAAACGAATCATTACTAGAAAAAGTGTTTTGATTGATATTTAGCATGTTATGCACTAAAACGCTCAAAAAATAAAAAAAAATAAAAAACAACATGAAATTCACCTTATATGGGAATACAAAACATTACAAAAACCGTGTCTTTTGAATGTTTCTAAACATTGGGGAAAAAAACACTAAAAATACACATTTTCGTCAATGTTGTTCTGTGATTTCCATTCATTTTGGCGTTATGCACCTAAGAATGTGAAATACACTCAAAATATACGTTTTTTTTTTCTTTATTTTCTTCTTTTTTTTTTTTTTTTGGTAATAACCTGTTTCTACATAAAAAGTGATATTCGTGTCTTTTAGCGTTTTGCTAACTAAGAAGCTCAAAAATACCATGTTTTTGAGCTTTTTCTTCTTCTTTTTCTTCTTTTCTTCTTCTTCTTCTTCTTCTTTTTCTTCTTCTATTTCTGTATACTCGTATAGTGTGCTATTCAGGTGTTTTTGCGTTTTGGTACCATAACAGCTCAAAAACGATCATTAATATACATTTTTGGCGATATTTACATGATTTTCACAGTTTTGGGAACTAAAACGCTCAAAACACCTAAAAAGACACGTTTGTGGTTATGAAGTTGCGTTTTCCCATATAGATTGCTTTGCATGCATTTTGGCGTTTTCGTACCTAGCATTACGAGAAACACTCAAAATAAACGTTTTTGGTAATATTATTATATTTCTCCATATAGAGTGCTCTTCAAGGGTTATAGAGTTACGTAATGTTTCCTTCCTTTCCCACATAGCGTACTTCGCATTCATCTTGGCATTTTTTTGTACGTAACAAGCTGAAAAACACAGAAATACACGTTTTTGGTAATACTAATCTGTTTCTCCATAAAGGGTGTTTTGCATGTATTTTAGCGTCTTCGTGAAAACACCAAAAAAAAAAAAAAAATCAAGTTTTTTTTTTATAATATTGTTTTATATTTCAGCAGATTTTATTCTATTCATTTTAACGTTTTGGTTCTTTAAAACGCTGAAAAACATTGAAAAGGTAGGTTTCTCGTATATTCTGATATACTTTGCATGCATTTTGGCGTTTTGGGGTGTAACAATATGAAAAACACTCAGAACACCCGTTTTTTTATTTTTTTTTATTTAGTTGTTCTGCTTCTCCATATCAAGTGCTTTTCACGCGTTTTAGCGTTTTGAATAAAAATGCCATTTCTCATACACTTTTCTTGTGAAATAATTTCATTTCACCATATTAGGAGCTTTACATGTATTTTTTTCCTGTTTCTGGACCTAAGAAGCTCAAAAATACTCAAAATACAACTTTTACTAATGTTAGTCTGTTTCCCCATAAAGCGTGTTTGGATACATTTTAGCGTTTTGATACGTAAGAAGCTCAAAACCACTCAAAAGACACGTTTGTGGTAATGTTGTTTTCTCTTCCTAAAAAGGGTGATTTCAATGCGTTTTTGCGTTTTTGTGCCTAAAACACTGAAAAAAAAAGTCAAAAGGCATATTTCTGGTGATGTCGTTTCTTTTTTTCTATATGAAGCACATTGCATTTATTTTATTTTATTTTATTTTATTTTATTTTATTTTATTTTTTGGTACCTACCAATGTGACAAACAATCAATACTCACGTTTTAGATAATGTTATTCCGCTTTTCCATATAAAAAGCTATTCACGCGTTTTTTTGGTACTTAAGAAGCTCAAAAATACTCATAATACACGTTTCTCGTAATGTCCATTTATTTATCCATATCAGGTAATTTGCATGGATTTTGGCGTTATGGTACCTAACAATAAAAAAAAAATAAATAAATAAATAAAAGGTCATTTTTTGGTAATGTTCTGTTTCTCCCTTTTAAGTGTTATACAAAGTTTTTTAGCGTTTGTACCTGGGAAGTTAAGAAACACTTATAATACATGTTTCTTATAATATAGGTTTGTTTTCTGCATAGCGTTCTTTCCATGCATTTTGGTGTTTTTCTACGTAAGTTCAAAAACACTGAAATACAAGATTTAGGTAATGTTATTCCGTTTCTATAGAAAGGGTGTTTTGCTTAAAAACACACAAAAGACATGTTTCTGTTAATGTTTTGTCAATACTTTCTGTGCTTTTTTAGCGTTATGGTGCCTAAAACAATAAAAAAAAGACACGTTTCTGGTAATGTCATTTCATTTCCATATAAAGAGTGCTTTGAAAGCATTAAAGTGTTTTGATACCTATTAATACGAAAAACAGTCAAAATACAAGTTTTTCGTAACGTTGTTCTGTTTCTCTCTACAATTAAAAGACATGTTTCTGATAATGTGAGTGCTTTGCATTCATTTTGGTGCTTTGGTACCTAACAATGTGAAAAACATTCAAAACAAACGTTTATGTTCATGTTTTGTTCCTCCATATAGAGTGCTATTGAAGCATTTTAGAGTTTTAGTAATTAAGAAGCTCAAAAACACTCACAAAACATGTTTCTCGTAATGTCCTTTCATTTCACCATATAGGGTGCCTTCCATGGATTTCTGCATTTTGGTAAATAACAATGTAGAAATACTCAAAAAGACGTTTTTGGCAATTTTTTTTTCTTTTTCTCAATATAAAGTGTTATTCACACATTTTACCGCTTTGGTATCTACATAATACAGAAACACATGTAATACATGTTTCTTGTAATATCATTTGGTTTTCCATATAGGTGAATTTTCCTGCATTTTGGCGTTTTTGTACGTAAGAAACTAAAAAACACTGAATATGCACGTTTAATTCTGTTTCATTCTGTTTCTGTTTCTCCATTGTATTTTGAGTGCTTTTTTGGGGGTTATGGTACGTAAGATCTAAATACTCAAAAGACAAGTTTTTGGTAGTTTTGTTTTGTGTTCCAATATAGATTACTTTCCATTCATCTTAGCGTGTTGTGCATAGAATGCTGAGAAACATTGATTCGTTTCTCTATATAAAGTGTTTTTCATACATTTTGGCGTTTTGGTACCTAAGAATGTGAAAAAATACACAAAACACATTTTTTTTTAAAGTTGTTCACTTTCTTCATACAGAAAGCTGTTCTCTCTTTTTAGCGTTTCGTAACCTACTCATAATACACGCGTTTGTTAATTACGTTTTGTTTCACCATATAGTGTGCTTAGAATGCATTTTGCCGTTCATATGGCTAACAAGCTCAAAAACACTCAAAAATATATATTGGTAAAGTTATTCTGTTTTCAGTTCAAAAACGCTGAAAAGAGACGTTTTTGAAAATGTTTTGTTTTTCCACATAGGGTTCTTTCCATGCTCATTAGTGTTTTAGTGCCTAGAACGCTCATAAACACTTAGAAAACGTGTTCTTCGAAATCTCGTTTCCTTCATATATATATATATATATATATATATATATATATATATATATATATATATATATATATATATATATATATATATATATATATATATATATATATATATATATATATATATAGGGTGCTTAGCTTGCATTTTTGCGATTTGGTACATAACAATGTGGAATACACTGAAAATACACGATTTCGTAATGTTGATCTGTTTCTCTATATACTGTTAATCATACCTAATAAGCTCAAAAACTCTAATAATACACGTATCCCCATTAAAGGTATTTTGCATGCATTTTGGCGTTTTACTACTTAACAATATTTAAAACAATCACAACCCTTGTTTTTGATAGTGTTATTCCGCTCCTCCATAAAAAAAAAAAAAAAGTTTTGCATGCTTGAAAAGTCTTTGGTATATAAGTACCTGAAAAAACACTTGAAACGAGACGTTTATGGAAATGTTTTGTTTTCATGTACAGGGTGCTTTCCATGCTTTTCTAGCACGCTCAAAAACACTTAAAAAACACGTTTCTGAAAATCTCGTTCCCTTTTTCATATAAGTTCCTGTTTATGTGTTCTAGCGTTTTGATACGTAAAAATCTCAAAAACAATCATATCTTTTAGTGTCTTTTCGTTTTCGAGTACTTTCAATGCATTATAGTATTTTTCTTCGTAACAAGCTCGAAAACTCTGAAAATTCACATTTTGAAAAAAATATACTTTTTCTCTATAAAGGTTGTTTTGTTAGGTTTTGTTACGTTTTGGTGTCTAACACGTTCATAAACATTCAACAGAAACATTTATTGAAATGTCCTTTCCTTTCCATATATACGGTGCTTTTCGTGCATATTGAAGTTTTTCGTACTTAACAATGTGAAATATAATCAAAATACATATTTTTGGTGAAGTTGTTCTGTTTCTCCATATAAAGAGCTGTTCATGCGTTTTAGCGTTTTGGTAATTAAGAAACTCAAAAACACTCATAATACACGTTGATCATAATGTCTTTTCGTTTCCCCATATAGGTTATTTTTTTTTTTATGCATTTTGGCATTTTTGTACGTAAGAGGCTCAAGATTTTTGTAATGTTACTCTGTTTCTCCATAAACGTTGTTTTGCATGCGTTTTACCGATTTGGTAAGTAACTAAAAAAAAAAGACTTGTTTTTTATTTTCCTGTTTTATATTGCTTTCCATGCTTTTTAGCGTTCTGTTGTCTAACATACACAAATTCATTTAAAAGATACATTTCTTGTAATGTTTTCTTTTCCTATTTAGAGGACTGCGTGCATTTTGGCTTTTTGGTACATAAAAAAAAAAAAACCTACAAAATGTACGTATTTGGAAATGTTGCTCTATTTCTCCATATAGTGTTATTAACAAGTTTTTGGTACCTAAGAAGCTCAAAGACACTCCTACTACGCGTTTCACGGAATATCCTTTCGATTTCCATATGCATGCATTCCTCTGCATGCATTTTGGCGTTTTTCCACGCACCAAGCTCAAAAACACTCAAAATACTTGTTTTTGGTAATGTTATTCTGTTTTTGCCATAAAATGTATTTTGTGTGCATTTTACCGTTTGGTACGTAAGTAGTTGAAAATATCTCAAAAGACACGTTTTTTTAGGATGTTATTTTCTTTTACGGGGAGCTTTTCATGCTTTTTAGCGTTTTGATGCCTAACATGCCCATAAACATTTAAAAGACATATTTCTGTAAATATCTTTTCGTTTCACCATAGAGGGTGATTTCCATGCATTTTGGTATTTTGGTACCTAACAACGTGAAAAACACTGAAAATATACATTTTTAGTGATGTACTATTTCTCCATATAGAGTGCTATTCTTGCCTTTTACCTTAATGGTATATAAGAAGGTAAAAAAAAAAAAACATTAAAAATACACCACTCACGTAATGTTCTTTTATTTCCCCATATTGTGTACTTTATATCCTATATAGGAACCCTATATAGGAAATAAGTCGATATTGTAAGTAATGTATATTTTAAGTGTTTCTTAACTTCTTTGGTAACAAAACGCTAAAACGCGTGATTAAGTGATATCCATTTAATAGGGAGAAACAGAACAAAATTTCCACAAACTACTTTTTTTTTTATTTAGGTACCAAAACAGGAAATGCATACAAAGTACCCTATAAGAGGAAACGAAAAAGACATTACGAGAAACGTGTATTATGAGTGCTTTTGATCTTTTTAGGTACCAAAACAATAAAACGCGTGAATAGCACTTTATATGGAGAAACAGAATAACATCATCAAAACAATTTATTTTGATTTTTTTTTTCAGATTGTTAGATACCAAAATGTAAAAAAATCAATGGAAAGCACTGTATAGGTGAAACAAAATGACATTACCAAAAACGTGTCTTTCAGTGTGTTAGGCACGAAAGCGCTTAAAAGCATGTAAAGCAACCTACATTAAAATATAAAACAACAAAACTAAAAACTGTCTTTTGTGTTTTTGAGCTTCTTACGTATCAAAACACTAAAACAGATGCAAAAGAGTTTGTGAGGAAACAGGAAATAGAATATCAGCAAAAATGTGTTTTAGCGTTTTGGTACTTAAACTCAAAAATACTCATAATACACGTTAATCGTAATGTCTTTTCGTTTCCCCCATATAGGATATTATTTTAATGCATTTTGGCGTTTTTGTACGTAACAAGCTGAAAAACTTTTGTAATGTTACTTTGTTTCTCCATAAACGTTGCTTTGCATGCGTTTTACCGATATGGAATGTAACAAAGAAACTCGACACTTTTTTGGTATTTTTCATTTATTTTCCTGTATTATATTGCTCTCCATGCTTTTAAGCGTCTAACATGCACAAATTCTCTTAAAAGATACATTTCTTGTAATGTCGTTCTGTTTTCCTATTTAGAGGATTGCGTGAATTTTAGCGTTTTGCTACCTAAAAATGTAAAAAAAAAAAAAATAAAATAAAAAAAATTTCACAAAATGTGCGTATTTGGAGATGTTGCTCTGTTTCTCCATATAGAGTGTTATTAACGAGTTTTCACGTTTTTGGTACCTAAGTAGCTCAAAGACATTCCTGCTACACGTTTCACGTAATATCCTTTCGTTTTCCCATATAGGTTACTTTGCTTTCCCATTTAGGTTACCAAAATGCTAAAACACATGAAAAGTATTCTAATGAAGAAACAGAGTAACATTGCCAAAAAATGTATATTTTTTAGTATTTTTTATCTTTTTAGGAAAAGAAATGTCAAAATGCATGGAAAGTTCCATATATGATGAAACAAAATGATATTATCAGAAACGTGTATTATGAGTGTTTCTTTTTAGATTCTTAGGTACTAAAATGCTAAAACTCGTGAATAGTATTTAATATGGAGAAACAGAACCCTACGTAAAACTCGTATTTTGAGGGTATTTCACATTGTCTGTAATCAAAACGCCAAAATGCAAGGAAAGCACTCTATATGGGGAAATAAAAACCAGAAACGTGCGTGTTGAGTATTTTTGAGAATATTAGGCACGAAAACGTTACAAAGCATGGAAAGCACCCGAAATAGGAATGCAAATCGAGATTAACAAAAACGTATCTTGTATGTTTTTAAGCTTCTTCCCCACCAAAACGCTCAAACGCATGCAAAACATCCTTTATGAGCAAACGGAATAACATTACCGAAATCATGGATTGAGTGTTTTTTAATTTTTTAAATAGAAAGACGCCAAAATACATGAAAAGTACCCTATATTATATTAAGAAACGAAATGATATTACGAGAAACGTGTATAAGGAGTGTTTCTGAGCTTCTTGGTACCAAGACACTAAAACGCCTGAAAAAAAAAAAAAATAAATAAAAAAAAAAAAAATATATATATATATATATATATATATATATATATATATATATATATATATATATATATATATATATATATATATATATATATATATATATATATATATATATATATATATATATATATATATATATATATATATATATATATATACGAATGAACAGAATATTACCAAAATCGGGGGTTTGGGTGTTTTTTTTTTTTTACTTTATGAAGTAACAAAACGCCAAAATGCATACAAAACAAGTGAGTGATTTGAAGAAACAAAAAAAAAAAAATGTTCCTAAAAACGTGTGTTGTAGGTGAGTTTGAGCTCGTTACGCACTAAAACACCAAAATGTATGCAAACTACTTTACATGGGGAAACGAAAAGACATTATGAAAGTACGTGCACAATGGCTGTTTCTGAGCTTCTTAGGTACCAAACACTAAAACGCTTGAATATCACTCTATTTTGAAAAGAAGAACAACATTACAAAAAAGGTGTTTTTTTTGTTTTTTTTTACATCGTTAATTACCAAAACGTTATAAACCATGCAAAGCATTCCATAAAATGAAACAAAGCGGCATTACCAGAAACGTGTCTTTTCAGTGTTTTTGAGCTTGTTATGTACAAAAACGCTAAAATACATGCAAACAACCCTATATAGGAAATAAATCGATATTATTAGAAACGTGTTTCTAGGTTCTTTGGTAACAAAACGCTAAAACGCATGATTAAGTGATCTCCATTTAATAGGGGGAAACAGAACAAAATTTCCAGAAACTACTTATTTTTTAGGTACCAAAACACCAAATGCATGCAAAGTACCCTATAAGGGGAAACAAAAAAGACATTACGAGAAACGTATATTATGAGTGCTTTTGATCTTTTTAGGTACCAAAACTATAAAACGCGTGAATAGCACTTTATATGGAGAAACAGAACATCATTAAAAACATTTATTTTGATTTTTTTTTTCAAATTGTTAGATACCAAAATGTCAAAAGTCACTGGAAAGCACTGTATAAGGGAAACAAAATGACATTACCAAAAACGTATCTTTTAGTGTGTTAGGCACGAAATCGCTTAAAAGTATGTAAAACAACCTACATTAAAATACAAAAGATCATAACCATAAACTGTCTTTTGTGTGTTTTTGAGCTTCTTACGTATCAAAACAGTAAAACGCATGCAAAAGAGTTTATAAGGAAACAGGAAATAAAATAACATCAGCAAAAATGTGTGTTTTCAGTATTTTTGAGCTTAGTAGGAAAAGAAACATCAAAATGCATGGAAACTACCCTGTATGATGAAATAAACGATATTATGACTTTTTGAGATTCTTAGGTACCAAGAGTAAAAAACGCGTGAATAGTATTCTATATGGAGAAACAGAACACCATTACCAAAAAAAGTGTATTTTGATTTTTTTTTTTTTTACATTGTTACGTACAAAAGACGCCAAAAAAACATTACCAGAGACGTCATTTTCAATGTTTTTTTTTTTTCGTTTTAGGCAAAAAAACACAAAAATCCATAGAAAACTCCTTATATCGGAATACAAAACAATATTTCCAAAAAAGTTTCTTTTCCTTGGTGAGGAGCTTCTTACGTAGCAAAATGCTAAAACGCACGCAAAAAAAAATCGCTTTATAGAAAGAAAACAAAAAAAACATTACCAAAAATGTTTATTCAGAAATGTTCTTGAATATATTAGGTACAAAAGCGACAAAATACATGCATAATACCCTATAAGGTAAAAAAAAAAAAAAATTCCAGACGCGTGTATTATGAGTGTTATTGACCTTAAGCAACTAAACACTAAAACGCGTGAAAAGCACTCTACATGAAGAAACGAAGCAGCTAAACAAAAAGGAAAAAAGTGTATTTTGAATGTTTTTCACACTGTTAGGTATCAATACGCAAAAATGTAAAAAAAAAATTTTTTTTAATAGAAAAACGAATCGATATTTCTTCAACAGTACTTTTTCAATGTTTTTTTTTTTCAGCGATTATGGACAAAAACTAAAATATGCATGGAAAGCACTTTATTTTTGGAATACAAAACAATATTATAAAAAATTTGTCTTTTAAGTGTTATTTTTTAGCTTGTTACGTACCATAACGCTAAAACGACTATAAAACACACTTCATGACGAAAAAGAATGACGCAACCAAAAACGTGCATATTCTGTGTCTTTGAGTCTCTTTAGTACAAAAATGTCAAAATTCATGCGAAGTACCCTATACGGAAAAAAAAAAAAAAAAACATTATTAAAAGAAACATGTCTTTTGAGTGTTTTTGAGCCTCTTAGGCACTAAAACGCTTAAATGCATGGAAAATAATGCATGGAATTCAAAAAAAGCATTACAAAAAGCGTGTCTTTTCACTGATTTTGAGGTTCTTACGAACAAGTGTTACAAATATTATCTAGTACAATTATTTCTGAACTTTTAGGTACCAAAACGGTAGAACGGATAAAGAGTATTTTTTTTTTTTTTTATGGGAAAACAGAACAACATTGCCATGAACGTTTTTTTTTGGTGTTTTATTTTTTTTTCTTTGTACATTGTTAAGTACTAGAAAGGTCAAAATGCTTGCAAAGCACCCTATAATAATTATAGGAAGACGAAAGTACATCAGGAAAAAACGTGTTTTTGAGCTTCTTAAGTACCAAAACTCTAAAATGCGTCAATAGCACTCTATATGGAGGAGCACACATTACCAAAAACGTCTATTTTGAATATATTCATATTGTTAGGTACCAAAATGCATCCAAATAAAGAAACGAAACGACAATACCACAAACATGTGTTTTCAGTGCTTTTTTTTTTCTTTTTTAGCTTTTAGCTTTAATGCTTGGAAAACACTCTATTTAAAAATACAAAAATGCATCACAAAAAAAAGTCTTTTGAATAATTTTTGAGCTTTTTACGTGCCAAAACTGTAAAACCCATGCAAAACATCCTTTGTGGAGAAACGGAAAAACATTACCAAAATTGTGTATTTTGACTTTTTTTTCAAGCCTGTTAGGTACAGAAACCGGAAAATATATGCAAAGTACTTTATATGATTAAAAAAATAAATAAATAAATAACCGGAAACATGTATTATAAGTTTTTGATACTGTTAGGTAAAAAAAAATGTTAAAACGTTTGAATACCACTCCATACGTAAAAACTGAACATTACCTAAAATGTTTTGGAGTATTTTTTTTTTAAGTGTTAGTTACCAAAACACATACATACATACATACATACATATATACATACAAAGCAAATTACATGGGGAAACGAAACGACATATACCAGAAAAACGTCTTTTGAGGATTTCGACTGTTTTAGTTACCAAAATCCGAAAATACATAGAAAACAACGTATGCAAAACACCATTTATGGAGAAACACAATAATATTAGAAAAATTAAGCATTTTGAGTTTTTAAGCTTGTTAATCACGAAAACTCGAAAACTCTTTATGGAAAATCAGAACAACATTACCAAAAACTTGTATTTTGAGCGTATTTCACATTGTTAGGTAACAAAACGATAAAATGCATGAAAACCACCCTATATGGGGTATGGAAATGAGATTTCCAATAATCTTCTCTTTTGAGCATTAATGAGCGTGCTGGCACCAGAACGCTTAAAAGCAAGGAAAGCCCGTGCATGAGAAAACGAAACATTTATTTATTTTTTTTTTTTTTTGTGCTTTTGAGCTACTTGCGTAAAAAAATGAAAAAAACAGAATAATAAAACCAAAAACAAGGCTTTGAGTGTTTTTGATCTTGTTACGTAGAAAAAAAAAGACAAAATAAATGGAAATTACCAGCTATGGGGAAACGAAAAGTCATAAGTTGAAACATATATTATAAGTGTTTTTGAGCTTTTTAGGTATCAAAACCATGAAACGCATGAATTGCACTCTGCATGGAGAGACAGAATAACATTACCAGAACCGTTTTTGATCATAGGTACTAAAACAATAAAACGCATTAACAGCTATCTATAAAGAGAAACAGAATAACATTACCAAAAAACATGTACTATGAGTGTATTTCACAATGTTAAGTACCAAAACGCTAAAATGCGTGCAAAGTACCCAATATAAGGAAAGGAAACGAAACGTGTATTTTGAGTTTTTATAAGCGTGCTAGGCATTTAAACGAAAAAAAAAAAAAAAAACAGAAAAAACTCTATATGGGAAAATAATATTCTAACAACAATTTTCTAACCAAAATCTACCAATATGCAGAAAAGCATGCATTTTTTTTTCTTTTATGGAGAAACACTGTAACTTCAAGAACAATCTTGAATATCTCTGAGCTTGTTACGTACAGAATTACAAAACGCATGAAAACCGCTCTATATGGGGAAACGAGAATAAGAAACGTGAATTATGAAAGCTTTTGAGCTTCTTAGTTACCAAATATGGTAAAACGCATGTATAGCAACGCGTATTTTGGGTGTTTTTTCCCTATTATTAGATACGCACAAATGATTGCAAATCCGACGAGATGAGGAAACAAACAACTTAAAAAAAGTGTCTTTTGAGTATTTAAAACGTATTTTAAAAAGACCCTTTATGTAGAAAAAGAATATTGTTATCAAAAAAAAAAAGTATTTTGAGTATTTTTGATCTTGGTACGATGCGATGGACCATATATGGGGAAACGAAAGGACATTACGAGATATGTGTAATATGAGCGTTTTTTGAGTATCAAAATCCTAAAACACATTAATAGCACATTATATCGAGGAACAGAACAGCATTAGCAAATACATGTATTTTGAGTGTTTTTCTAATAATTAGGTACCAAAACGCTAAAATGCATGAAAACCCACCATATGGGAAAACAAAATTTAACAAAAAGTGTTTTTTTTCAGTGTTTTTGAGCTACTTACGTACCAAAACGCTAAATTACATGGAAAAACACCTTTTATGGAGAAACAAAAAAACATTACCTAAAACAATTCTTTTGAGTGTTTTTGAGATTCTTAGGCACAAAAACGAAAAAAACGTTAGGTACCTTATATGGGGAAAACAAAAGACTTTACAAGAAATGTGTATTATGGGTGTTTTTAAGCTTCTTAGGTATCAAAAGATAAAAAGTAACAAAACGACTCTATACAGAGAAACATATTAACATCATCAAAAATGTGTATTTTGAGTGTGTTTCACAGTTAGATATGAAAATACATGTAAAGCAATCTCTATAGGGAAAGTAAACGAGATTTTCAAACACGTGTCTTTTGAATGTTTATGAGCGTTCTAAGGACCAAAACAATAAAAGTACGGAAAAGACCGTGTATGGGAAAAGAATACAATGCTACAATAAAAGAAAAAAAAGTTTTCAGTGTTTTCACCTATTTATGTGGCAAAACACTGAAAACCCTTTATGGAGAAAACTGTTTAATGGAGAAAACCATTTTATGGTGTTTTCAGTGTTTTTGAGGTTGTTTCATAGAAAAATCTCAAAATGTAATGCAAACTACTCTACAAAGAAAAAAAAAACGTATTATGAGTGTTCTGAACTTCTTAGGACACTAAAATGCATAAATATCGCTCTTTATATATATATATATATATATATATATATATATATATATATATATATATATATATATATATATATATATATATATATATATATATATATATATATATATATATATTGTTAAGACTAGAACAGGAAAATGCTTGCAAAGCACCCTATATGGGAAGACGAAAGTACATCAGGATAAAACGAGTATTGTTAGTGTTTTTGAGCTTCTTAAGTACCAAAACTCTAAAATGCGTCAATAGCATTCTATATGGAGGAGCACAAATTACCAAAAACGTCTATTTTGAATATATTCATATTGTTAGATACCAAAATGCATCCAAATGAAGAAACGAAACGACAATACGATGGACCATATATGGGGAAACGAAAGGACATTACGAGAGTTGTGTAACATGAGCGTTTTTTGAGCCTCTTAGGTACCAAAATCCCAAAACACATTAATAGCACATTATATCGAGGAACAGAACAGCATTAGGAAGTACATGTATTTTGAGTGTTTTTCTAATGATTAGTTACCAAACCGCCAAAATGCATGGAAAACCCACCATATGGGAAAACAAAATTTAACAAAAAGTGTTTTTCCAGTGTTTTTGAGCTACTTACGTACCAAAACGCTAAATTGCATGGGAAAACACCTTTTATGCAGAAACAAAATAACATTACCTAAAACAATTCTTTTGAGTGTTTTTGAGCTTATTAGGCACAAAAACGAAAAAAAAGTACGTAAAGTACCTTATATGGGGAAAAGAAAAGACATTTTATATATATATAAAAAAAAAAAAAAACACTCCAAAAAAGACGTTGATGGCAATGTTGTTGTTTTGCCATGAAAAAAAAACACTATTGATGCGTTTTACCGTTTTGGTACTTAGAAAGTTCAGAAATACTTGTACTAGATAATATTTGTAACACTTGTTCGTAAGAAGCTCAAAATCACTCAAAAGACACACTGTTTGTAATGCGTTTTTGCATTCCATGCATTATTTTCCTTGCATTTAAGCGTTTTGGTGCCTAAGAGGCTCAAAAAACATTCAAAAGACATGTTTCTTTTAATATCGTTTTGTTTCCCGTATAGGTTACTTCGCATGAATTTTGGACTTTTTGTACTAAAGAAACTCAAAGACACTGAATATCCACGTTTTTGGTTGTCATTCTGTTTCGTCATGAAGTGTGTTTTGTAGTCGTTTTAGCGTTATGGTACGTAAGAAGATAAAAAAATAACACTCAAGACAATTTTTTTGGTAATATTGTTTTTATACCAAAATAGAGTGCTTTCCATGCATTTTAGAGTTTTTGTGCATAAAACACTGAAAAAAACACTGAAAACGTACTGTTGAGGTAATATCGATTCGTTTTTCTATATAAAAAAATCTTTGTGTACATTTTTGCGTTTTGATACCTAACAATGTGAAAAACATCTTTTTTTCCACCATATAGGGTATTATGCATATATTTTGTCGCCTCTGTACCTAATTAGCTCAAGAACATTCTGAATAAACATTTTTGGTAATGTTTTTTTTTTTTTTTCTATAAAGCGATTTTACGCGCGTTTTAGCATTTTGATACGTAAGAAGCTCCTCACCAATGAAAAGAAACTTTTTTTGGAAATATTGTTTTATATTCCAATATAAGTAGTTTTCTATGGATTTTAGTGTTCTGTTGCCTAAAACGATAAAAAAAATAAATAAATAAATAAAAAACATTGAAAAAGACGTCTCTGGTACTGTCGTGCTGCTTCCACATACTCGTATACAGTGATCTACATTGATTGTGGCGCCTTTTGTAATTAACAATGTAAAAAAAAAAGAAATTCAAAATACTCTTTTTTTGGCAATGGTGTTCTGTTTCTCTACGTTTTTTGCTTTTTTACTTTGCGTTTTTTACTCTTGGTACCTAAGAATCTCAAAAACAGTCATAATACACGTTTCTGATAATATCGTTTATTTCATCATATACTGAAAACACACATTTTTGCTGATATTCTATTTCCTGTTTCCTCATAAACTCTTTTGCATGGGTTTTAGTGTTTTGATACGTAAGAAGCTCAAAATCACAAAAAAAAGACAGTTTTTGTTCATGTTGTTTTGCATTTTAAAGTAGGTTGCTTTACATGCTTTTCAGCGCTTTCGTGCCTAACACACTGAAAGACACTCAAAAGAAACGTTTTTAGTAATGTCATTTCGTTTCACCCATATAGTGCTTTCCATTGATTTTTTTACATTTTGGTGTCTAACAATCTGAAAAAAATAAATAAATAAATAAATGTTTTTCATATTATTCTGTTTCTCCATATAAAGTGCTATTAAGGCGTTTTATAGTTTTGGTACCTAAAAAGATCAAAAGCACTCATAATACACGTTTCTCATAATGTCTTTTTTGTTTCCTCTTATAGGGGTACTTTGCATGCATTTCCTGTTTTGGTACCTGAAAAAAAGAAAAAAGTAGTTTCTGGAAATTTTTTCCTGTTTCTCCTTATTAAATAGAGATCAGTTAATCACACGTTTTCGCGTTTCGTTACCAAAGAAGCTAAGAAACACTTAAAATACACATTACTTATAATATAGATTTATTTCCTATATAGGGTTATTTGCATGCATTTTGTCGTTTTTGTACATAACAAGTTCAAAAACACTAAAAAGACACGTTTCTGGTAATGCCGCTTTGTTTCATTTTATGGAATGCTTTGCATGGTTTATAACGTTTTGGTAATTAACGATGTAAAAAAAAAAAAAAACTTTTTTGTAATGTTGTTCTTCTTTTGAATATAGAGTGATATTCAAGCGTTTTAGTGTTTGGTACCTAAGAAGCTCAGAAACAGTCATTGTGCACGTACTCACATAATGTCTTCGTTTCCACTTATAGAGAGGTTTGCATACATTTTGGTGTTTTACTACGTAACGAGCTCAAACTCACCTACAACACTCGTTTTTAAGAACATTTTTTTCTGTTATTTTTTTGTTACTTCATAAAGTGAAAAAAAAAAAAAACACCCAGACCCCCGATTTTAGTAATATTTTGTTTCTTCGTATATATATATATATATATATATATATATATATATATATATATATATATATATATATATATATATATATATATATATATATATATATATATATATATATATATATATATATATTTATATTTATATATATATATATATATATTTTTTTTTTCAGGCGTTTTAGTGTTTTGGTACCAAGAAGCTCAGAAACACTCATTATACACGTTTCTCGTAATATCATTTCGTTTCTTAACATAATATAGGGTACTTTGCATGTATTTTGGCGTGTTTCTACTTAAGAAATAAAAAAAAAAACAATCACAATCCATGATTTCGGTAATGTTATTCCGTTTGCCCATAAAGGATATTTTCATGCATTTGAGTGTTTTGGTGGAGAAGAAGCTTCAAAACATATAAGATACATTTTTGTTAATCTCGATTTGCATTCCCATTTAGGGTGCTTTCCATACTTTGTAACGTTTTCGTGCCTAATATTCTCAAAAACACTCAAATCACATGTTTCTGGTTTTTATTTCCCCATATAGAGTGCTTTCCTTGCATTTTGTCGTTTTGATTACTGAGAATGTGAAATACTCTCAAAAATACACGCTTTACGTAGTTTTCTGTTTCTCCATATTAATTACTATTCACGAGTTTTAGCATTTTGGTACCTAAGAATCTAAAAAGAAACACTCATAATGCACGTTTCTGATAATGTCATTTTGTTTCATCATATATGGAACTTTCCATGCATTTTGACGATTCTTTTCCTAAAAAGATAAGAATACTAGAAATATACATTCTTGGAAATGTTATTCTGTTTCTCCATTAGAATGTTTTTCATGTGTTTTAGCTTTTTGGTACGTAAAGAGTTCCTAAACACTCCAGAGAAACGTTTTTGGTAATGTTGTGCTATGTTACCATATAGAGTGGTTTCCATGCTTTTTAATGTTTTGGTGCCTAACGCGCTGAAAAATTCAAACGACACGTTTCTGGTCATGTCATTTTGTTTGTTTTCCCTTATTAGGTGCTTTGTACATATTTTGGCGTTTTTGTTTGTTGTTTTGGCGTTTTATTGTTTCTCGATATAGTGTGCGATTTACGCGTTTTAACCATATGGTACTTTAGCATCTCAGGAACATTTATAATAGACATTTCTGTTAATATCGATTCATTTCTGAAACAGATAATTTTTCATTAATTTAGAATTTTTGTACGTAACAAGCTCAAAATAATGAAAATATACTTTTTTGGTAATGCTATTTTGTTTAAATAAACATTTTTACTTTTTTTTTTTAAGTGTCTGTGAGCGTGTCAGTTATCAAAACGGTAAAAATCATGTAAAAAAAAAACAACATTACCAGAAACGTGTAATATGACCGTTTTTGAGCTACTTAGGTACCAAAATGAAAAAAAGAAAAAAAAAGCACTTAATATAGAGAAACAAAAATAAAACACTAAAAAACATGTATTTTTGAGTGTTTATCGCACTGTTTGGTACTAAACGCTAAATTGCACTAAATGCACTTGATACGGAGAAAATAAACATTATCAGAAACGTGACTTTGAGTGTTGTTCAGGGTGTTAGGCACCAAAATGTTAAAAAGCATGGAAGCTCTGTTTTAATGATATTCTTCTATTTCTGCATAGAGTGTGGTATTCACGTGTTTTTGCGTTTTGGTACCATAGCAGCTCAAAAACGATCATTAATATACATTTCTAACGATATTCACATGATTTTCACAGTTTTGGAAACAAAAACACTAAAAACACCTAAAAGACACGTTTGTGGTTAAGAAGTTTCGTTTTCCTATACAGAGTGCTATGCATGCATTTTGGCGTTTTCGTACCTAACAATACGAAAAACACTCAAAATAAACGTTTTTGGTAATATTGTTATATTTCTCCATATAGAGTGCTATTCAAGCGTTTTAGAGTTTTGCTATCTAAGAAGGTCAAAACTCTCACAAAACACGTTTCTCATAATGTCCTTTCGTTTCCCCATATAGGGTGCTTTGCATGCATTTTGGTATTTTGATACTTAACAATGTAAAAAAAAAAACATTGAGAACAGGCATTTTTTCGTAATGTTCTTTTTCGCCATACAAAATGCTAATCACTCGTTTTAGCGTTTTTGGTATTCTTCCTTCCTTTCCCATATAGCGTACTTTGCATTCATCTTGGCGTTTTTGTACGCTGGAAAACACTGAAATACACGTTTTTGGTAAGGCTATTCTGTTTCTCCATAAAGGGTATTTTGCATGTATTTTAGCGTCTTCGTTAAACACCAGAAAACACACACAAAAAAAATCATGTTTTTGGTAATATTGTTTTATATTTCAACAAAGAGTGTATTTTATGCATTTTAACATTTTGGTTCCTAAAACGCTGGAAAAACACTGAAAAGGTGGGTTTCTGATATATTCGTTTAGTTTCACCTTAAGAAGAACTTTGCATGAATTTTGGCGTTTTTGGGTGTAACAATGTGAAAAAAAAAACAGTCAGAATTGTTCTGCTTCTCCATATCAAGTGCTTTTCACGCGTTTTAACGTTTTGAATTAAAAAAAAAAAGGATCATATACTTTTCTCGTAAAATAATTTTATTTCACCATATAAGGAACTTTACATGCATTTTTTACCTGTTTCTGGACCTAACAAGCTAAAAAATACTCAATATACAATTTTTACTAATGTTAGTCTGTTTCTCCATAAAGCGTGTTTGGATACATTTTAGAGTTTTTATACGTAAGAAGCTCAAAACCACCCAAAAGACACGTTTGTGGTAATGTTGTTTTCTGTTCCCAAAAAAGGGTGATTTTCAATGCGTTTTTGCGTTTTCGTGCTTAAAACACTGGAAAAAACGCATATTTCTAATAATGTCGTTTCCTTTCTCCATATGAAGCACATTGTTTTTATTTATTTATTTATTTATTTATTTATTTATCTATTTTAAGTAATGTTGTTCTGTTTCTCCCTTTTAAGTGTTATACACGCGTTTTAGCGTTTGTACCTGGGAAGCTAAGAAACACTTATAATACATGTTTCTTATAATATAGGTTTGTTTTCTATATCGGGTTCTTTCCATGCATTTTGGCGTTTTTTTTTACGTAAGAAGTTCAAAACAATGAAAATACAATATATAGGTAATGTTATTCCATTTCTATAGGAAGGGTGTTTTGCATAAAAACACACAAAAGATATCTTTCTGTTAATGTTTTGTCAATGCTTTATAGCGTTATGGTGTCTAAAACAATAAAAAAACAGAAAAAAACAGAAAAAAACAGAAAAAAATACGTTTCTGGTAATGCCATTTCATTTCCATATAAAGAGTGCTTTAAAAGCACTAAAGCGTTTTAGTACCTATTAATACGAAAAACAGTCAATATAAAAGTTTTTCGTAACGTTGTTCTGTTTCTCTCTACAATTAAAAGACATATTTCTGATAATGTAGTTCCTTTTTCCCGTATAGAGTGCTTTGCATGCATTTTGCCGCTTTGGTACCTAACAATGTGAAAAACATTCAAAACAAACATTTTTGTTCATGTTTTGTTCCTCCATATAGACGCATTTTAGAGTTTTAGTAATTAAAAAGCTCAAAATCACTCACAAAACATGTTTCTCGTAATGTCCTTTTGTTTCGCCATATAGGGTGCCTTCAATCGATTTTTGCATTTTGGTAAATAACAATGTAAAAACACTCAAAAAGACGTTTTTGGCATTTATTTATTCATCTATTTATTTATTTTTTTTTTTTTTTTGTGTTCCATATAAAGTGCTATTTAAACATTTTACCGCTTTGGTATCTGCGTAGTACAGAAAAACTTGTACTATACGTTTCTTGTAATATCGTTTGGTTTCCCATATAGGTGAATTTGCCTGCATTTTGGCGTTTTTGTACGAAAGAAACTCATAAACACTGAATATGCACGTTGAATTCTGTTTTATTCTGTTTCTGTTCCTCCATTGTATTTTGCGTGCGGTTTTGCGTTATGGTACGTAAGATCTAAATATTCAAAAGACAAGTTTTTTGGTAATTTTGTTTTGTGTTCCATTATAGATTGCTTTCCATTCATCTTAGCGTTTTCTGCATAGATCGCTGAGAAACACTGAAAAATAATGTCGATTCTTTTCTCTATTAAAAGGGTTTTTCATTCATTTTGCCGTTTTGGTACATAACAGTGTGAAAAACACACAAAACACCTTCTTTGGAAAGTTTTCACGTTCTTCATATAGAAAGCTGTTCACTTGTTTTAGGGTTTCCTAACCTACTCATAATACAAGGGTTTGTTAATTGCGTTTTCTTTCACCATATAGTGTACCTGGAATGCATTTTGCCGTTTTTGTAGCTAATAAGCTCAAAAACACTCAAAATATATATTGTTGGTAAAGTTATTCTGTTTTCAGTTCAAAAACGCTGAAAAGAGACGTTTTGGAAATTTGTTTGTTTTCCCACATGTTTTTCTTTCCATGCTCATTAGCGTTTTAGTGCCTAGTACGCTCATAAAAACTTAGAAAACGTGTTCCTGGAAATCTCGTTTCCTTCCCATATATAGAGTGCTTTGCTTGCATTTTTGCGATTTGGTACATAACAATGTGTAATACACTCAAAATACACGTTTTTGGTATTAGAGTGTTAATCATGCGTTTTAGTGTTTTGGTACCTAACAAGCTCAAAAAATCTAATAATACACGTATCCCAATTAAAGGTACTTTGCATGCATTTTGGCGTTTTACTACTTAACAATATTTAAAACAATCGCAATACTTGTTTTTGATAGTGTTATTCCTTTCCTCCATAAAAGAAGTTTTGCATGCTTGTAAGCATTTTGGTATGCAACTACCTGTAAAACACTTGAAACGAGACGTTTTTGGTAATGTTTTGTTTTCATGTATAGGATGCTTTCCATGCTTTTTAGTTTTTTCGTTGCTAAGCACGCTCATAAACACTTAAAAAATACCTTTCTGAAAATCTCGTTCCCTTTTTCCATATAAGTTCCTGTTTATGTGTTCTAGCGTTTTGATACGTAAAATTCTAAAAAAAAAAAAATCATATCTTTTAGTGTCTTTTCGTTTTCGAGTACTTTCCATGCATTATAGTATTCTTCTTCGTAACAAGCTCAAAAACTTTGAAAATTCACATTTTGATAAAGTTATAATATTTCTCTATAATGGGTGTTTTGTCTGCGTTTTAGCGTTTTCCCATATACGTTATTTCAAATGTTTTTTGGTGCGTAGCGTTTTTGTGGCTAACACGTTCATAAACATTCAACAGAAACATTTATTGAAATGTCCTTTTCTTTCCATATATACGGTCCTTTTTGTGCATACTGGCTTTTTCGTACTTAACAATGTGAAATACACTGAAAATACAAATTTTTGGTGATGTTCTGTTTTTCCATATAAAGAGCTGTTCATGCGTTTTAGCGTTTTGGTACTTAAGAAACTTAAAAACACTCATAATTCAAGTTTACCGTAATGTCTTTTCGTTTCCCTATATAGGTTATTTTTATGCCTTTTTGCGTTTTTGTACGTAACAAGCTCAAAAAATTTTGTAATGTTACTCTGTTAATCCATAAACGTTGTTTTACATGCGTTTTTACTGATTTAGTACGTAACTAAAAAAAAACTCGGCACTTTTTTTTTATGATTTTCCTGTATTATATTGCTTTCCATGCTGTTTGGTGTTCTATTGTCTAACATGCACAAATTCACTTAAAAGATACATTTCTTGGAATGTCGTTTTGTTTTCCTATTTAGAGGACTGCGTGCATTTTGGCGTTTTGGTACCTAAAAAAAAAAAATAATAAATAAAAAAATAAAAAAAAAAATCTCAGAAAATGTACTTATTTGGATATCTTTCTCTGTTTCTCCGTATAGAGTGTTATTAACGAGTTTTCACGTTTTTAATACCTAAGAAGCTCAAAGACACTCCTACTACGCGTTTCACGTAATATCCTTTCGTTTTCCCATATAGGTTACTCTGCATGCATTTTGGCGTTTTTGCACGCAACAAGCTCAAAGACACTCAAAATACTTGTTTTTTGATAGTGTTATTCTGTTTCTCCATAAAATGTATTTTGTGTGCATTTTATCGTCTGGTACGTAACTAGTTCTAAATATCTCAAAAGACACGTTTTTTTTTTTGGAGGATGTTATTTTCTTTTTACGGGGAGCTTTCCATGCCTTTTAGCGTTTTGATGCCTAACATGCCCATAAACACTTAAAAGACATATTTCTGGAAATACCTTTTTGTTTCACCATAGAAGATGATTTCCATGCATTTTGGCATTTTGATACCTAACGATGTGAAAAACACTGAGAATATACATTTTTAGTGATGTACTGTTTCTCCATATAGAATGCTATTCTTGCCTTTTACCGTAATGGTATCTAAGATGGTAAAAAAAAAATTCAAAATACATCTCTCACGTAATGTTCTTTTATTTCCCCATATCCTGTACTTTATAGACATTTTTTTTTTACGTAACAAGCTCAAAAATACTCAAAACACACGTTTTTGGTAAATTACTGTGCTTCTATAAAGAATGTTTTACATGCATTTTAGCGTTTTCGTAAATACCAAAGAAACACTGCAAAAACACGTTTTTGGGAGGTTTTTTTTTTTTCATATAGGGTGCTTTAATGCTTTTTAGCGTTATGGTTCCTAACACACACCAAATGACACTTAAAAGACATAGTTGTTGAAATGTAATTTTAATTTAACATAGAGAGATCTGCATGCATTTTGGCAACGAGGTAGTTAGCAATATGGAAAGCAGTCAAAATACTCGTTTTTTGGTAATGTTGTTTCTCCATATAAAGTGTTATTCATGCGTCTTACCGTTTTGGTTCTTAAAAAGCTCAAATGCACTCATAATACGCATTTCCGTTCCTTCATACGCAGTTCATGTTCGTTACTCAATATAGGGTACTTTCCTTGCATTTTTGCGGAATTTGTAGTATCTAAGAAGCTCAAAAACTTGTTTTTAGTAATGTTTTTTTTTTTTTCTTCTCCATCTAGCTTTTTCTTTTGGGTGCACTTTTTTTGGTATCTTTTTTCTTTTACTTTAATTCACTTTTTTTTTATGCATTTTGTCGTTTTGTTACTGAACAAGGTGAAAACACTTAAAACACTCCTTTTTGGTAATGTTCTGTTTTTCCATATAGATTACTTTTCACACGTTTTAGAGTTTTGGTACTTATAAAGAACATAAACACTCATTATACACGTTTTTTGGTAATATATTTTCGTTTCACAATAACGGGTACATTCCATCGTTTTCATTCGTAAGAAGCTCAAAAACATTTAAAATACGTGTTTTTGTTAATGCTGTTTTTTTTTTTTTTTTTTGTGTGTGTGTGTGTGTGTGTGTGTGTGTGTGTGTGTGTGTTTGTGTTTTTCCTTACAGAGTGCTATTCACATGTTTTTGCGTTTTTGGTACTTAAGAAGTTTTAAAACAATCAAAATATACGTTTCTTGAAGTATAGTTTTATTTCACATGATTTTTAGAGTTCTGGTACCTAAGACGCTCAAAATCCCGTTAAAACACATGTTTCTGGTAAGGTTATTTCGTTTCCCCATATTGAGTGCTTTTCATATATTTTTACGTTTAGGTACCTATCAATGTGAAAACACTCAAAATACATGTTTTTGGTAATGTTATTTTATTTCTCCATATACATCGTTATTCACACAATTTTGCTATTTGGTACCTAAAGAGCTCAAAAATAATTATTATTCACGTTTCTCATGTCCTTTCTTTCCCTTATATAGTGATTTGCATGCATTTTTGCGTTTTGGTACCTAAGGAGTTCAAACCATCTTACAGTACACGTTATTGGAAACCTTATTCTGTTTCTTGAAATCACGTGCTTTAGATTCATTTTAGTGTTTTGGTACCTAACAAGGTGAAAAGCACTCAAAATACACGTTTTTGGTAATGTTGTTCTGTGTTTCCATAGAGTGTTTTTCAGGCGTTTTAGTGTTTTGATACCTATGAATCATTATACACGATTTTGGTAATATCGTTTCGCTTCCCCATGTAGAGTACTTAGCATACATTTTGACGTTTTTCTATGTAGTAAGCTAGAAAACAATCAAATTTACGGTTTGGTAATGTTTGTCCATAAAAGGTGTTTTGCATATGTTTCAGCGTTTTGGTATGGAAGACGCTTAAAACAATGAAATACACGTTTTTGGTAATATTGTTTTGTATTCCCAAATAGGATGCTTTCATGCTTTTTAACATTTTGGTGCCTAACACCCTGAAAAACATTCACCCAAAAAAAAGTCATGTTTCTGATAATGTTTATTTTCTCCGTATCAAGTGCATTTAGTGCAATTTAGCGTTTAGTACCAAACAGTGCGATAAACACTCAAAAATACATATTTTTTAGTGTTTTATTTTTGTTTCTCCATATGAAGTGCTTTTTACGCGTTTTTTTTTTTTCTTTCATTTTGGTACATAAGTAGGCCATATACCTAAAAACAGTCATATTACACGTTTCTGGTAATGTTTGTTTTTTTTACATGATTTTTACCGTTTTGATAACTGACACGCTCACAGACACTTAAAAAAGAAGGTAAAAAAATTTATTTAAACAAAATAGCATTACCAAAAACGTATATTTTCATTATTTTGAGCTTGTTACGTACAAAAATTCTAAATTAATGAAAAATTATCTGTTTCAGAAATGAATCGACATTAAAAGAAATATCTTTTATAAATGTTCCTGAGCTGCTAAAGTACCAAACGGTTAAAACGCGTAAATCGCACCCTATATAGAGAAACAGAAAATTACCGAGAACGTTTGTTTTGAGTGTATTTTACTTTCTTAGGTACCAAAACGCCAAAATATATACAAAGCACTTAATAATGAAAAACGAGAAGACATTACGAGACATGTATTATTATTATTCTTTTTTTTTTTTTTTTTTGGTACAAAAATTCTAAAAAAGCATGAATAGCACACTATCTCAAGAAACAGAATAATCTCACTAAAATCGTTTATTTTGAGTGTATTTTTTTTCACTAATGAGGTACCAAAAACGCTAAAATGCAAAATGCAAAATGCACTGCATATGGTGAAACAAAATGACATGACCAGAAACGTGTCGTTTGAATTTTTGAGCGCGTTAGGCACCAAAACATTAAAAAGCATGGAAACCACTCTATATGGTAACATAACACAACATTACCAAAAACGTTTCTCTGGAGTGTTTAGGAACACTTTGCGTACCAAAAAGCTAAAACACATGAAAAACATTCTAATGGAGAAACAGAATAACATTTCCAAAAATGTATATTTTTAGTATTCTTATCTTTTTAGGAAAAGAATCGTCAAAATGCATGGAAAGTTCCATATACTCGTATGATGAAACAAAATTATATTATCAGAAACGTGCATTATGAGTGTTTCTTTTTAGATTCTTAGGTACCAAAATGCTAAAACTCGTGAATAGCATTTAATATGGAGAAACAGAAAACTACGTAAAGCGTGTATTTTTGAGAGTATTTCACATTCTCAGTAATCAAAACGACAAAATGCAAGGAAAGCACTCTATATGGAGAAATAAGAACCAGAAACATGTGTTTTGAGTGTTTTTGAGAATATTAGGCACGAAAACGTTACAAAGTATGGAAAGCACCCTAAATGGGAATGCAAATCGAGATTAACAAAAATGTATCTTATATGTTTTGAAGCTTCTTCTCCACCAAAACACTCAAATGCATGAAAATATCCTTTATGGGCAAACGGAATAACATTACCGAAATCATGGATTGTGATTGTTTTTTTTTTATTTTTTAAGTAGAAACACGCCAAAATGCATGCAAAGTTCCCTATATTATGTTAACAAAAGAAATGATATTACGAGAAACGTGTATAATGAGTGTTTCTGAACTTCTTGGTACCAAAACACTAAAACGCCTAAAAAAAAAATATATATATATATATATATATATATATATATATATATATATATATATATATATATATATATATATATATATATATATATATATATATATATATATATATATATATATATATATATATATATATATATATATATATATATATATATATATATATACGGAGAAACAGAATATTACTAAAATCGGGGGTCTGGGTGTTTTTTTTCACTTTATGAAGTAACAAAACGCCAAAATGCATACAAAACAAGTGAGTGATTTGAATATGCAGAAAAAAAATGTTCCTAAAAACGAGTGTTGTAGGTGAGTTTGAGCTCGTTACGTAGTAAAACACCAAAATGTATGCAAACCACTCTATATGTGGAAACGAAGACATTATGTGAGTACGTGCACAATGACTGTTTCTGAGCTTCTTAGGTAACAAAACACTAAAACGCTTGAATATCACTCTATATTCAAAAGAAGAACAACATTACAAAAAAGGTGTTTTTTTTTTTTTTTTTTTTTTTTACATCGTTAATTACAAAAACGTTATAAACCTATATAGGAAATAAATCGATATTATAAGTAATGTGTATTTTAAGTGTCTCTTAGCTTCTTTGGTAACGAAACGCTAAAACGTGTGATTAACTGATCTCTATTTAATAGGGAGAAACAGGACAAAATTTCCAGAAACTACTTTTTTTCAGGTACCAAAACAGGAAATGCATGCAAAGTACCCCTATAAGAGGAAACAAAAAAGACATTATGAGAAACGTGTATTATGAGTGCTTTTGATCTTTTTAGGTACCAAAACTATAAAACGCCTTAATAGCACTTTATATGGAGAAACAGAATAATATGAAAAACATTTATTTTTATTCTTTTTCAGATTGTTACATACCAAAATGTAAAAAAAAAAATCAATGGAAAGCACTATATAGGTGAAACGAAATAACATTACCAAAAACGTTTCTTTTGAGTGTCTTTCAATGTGTTAGGCACGAAAGCGCTGAAAAGCATGTAAAGCAACCTACTTTAAAATACAAAACAGCATGAACAAAAACTGTCTTTTTTGTGATTTTGAGCTTCTTACGTATCAAAACACTAAAACGCATGCAAAATAGTTTATGAGGAAACAGGAAATAGAATATCAGCAAAAATGTGTGTTTTCAGTATTTTTGAGCTTATTAGGAAGAGAAACATCAAAATGCATGGAAATTATCCTATATGATGAAATAAACGATATTATCAGAAACGTGTATTATGACTGTTTTTGAGATTCTTAGGTACCAAGAGTAAAAAAACGCAAAGCAAAAACGCAAAAAACGTAAAGAAACAGAACACTATTGCCAAAAAAAGAATATTTTGAATTTCTTTTTTTTTTTACATTGTTAAGTACAAAAGACGCCATAATCCTCTATATGTGGAAGCAGAACGACGTTACCAGAGACGTCTTTTTCAATGTTTTTTTTTTATATTTATTTATTTTTTTATCGTTTTAGGCAACAGAACACTAAAATCCATAGAAAACTACTTATATTGGAATATAAAACAATATTTCCAAAAAAAGCTTCTTTTCATTGGTGAGGAGCTTCTTACGTATCAAAATGCTAAAACGCGCGTAAAAAATCGCTTTATAGAAAAAAAAAAAAAAAACAGAAAAAAAAACATTACCAAAAATGTTTATTCAGAATGTTCTTGAGCTTATTAGGTACAAAAGCGACAAAATATATGCATAATACCCTATATGGTGGAAGAAAAAATGTTTTTCACATTGTTAGGTATCAAAACGCAAAAATGTACACAAAGATTTTTTTTATATAGAAAAACGAATCGATATTACCTCAACAGTACTTTTTCAGTGTTTCTTCATTGTTTTATGCACAAAAACTCTAAAATGAATGGAAAGCACTCTATTTTGGAATACAAAACAATATTACCAAAAAATTTGTCTTTTGAGTGTTATTTTTTTTTTTAGCTTCTTACGTACCATAACGCTAAAACGACTACAAAACACACTTCATGACAAAACAGAATAACACAAACATTGCCATGAACGTCTTTTTTGGAGTGTTTTTATTATTTTTTTTTTTTTTTTACATTGTTAAGACTAGAACGGGAAAATGCTTGCAAAGCACCCTATATGAGAAGACGAAAGTACATCAGGATAAAACTAGTATCGTTAGTGTATTTGAGCTTCTTAAGTACCAAAACTCTAAAATGTGTCAATACCATTCAATATGGAGGAGCACACATTACCAAAAACGTCTATTTTGAATATATTCATATTGTTAGATACCAAAACGCATCCAAATGAAGAAACGAAACGACAATACGATGGACCATATATGGGGAAACGAAAGGACATTACGAGAGTTGTGTAACATGAGCGTTTTTTGAGCCTCTTAGGTACCAAAATCCCAAAACACATTAATAGCACATTATATCGAGGAACAGAACAGCATTAACAAGTACATGTATTTTGAGTTTTTTTTCTAATAATTAGCTACCAAAACGCCAAAATGCATGGAAAACCCAAAATATGGGAAAACAAAATTTAATAAAAAGTGTTTTTCAGTGTTTTTGAGCTACTTACGTACCAAAACGCTAAATTGCATGGGAAAACACCTTTTATGCAGAAACAAAATAACATTTTAAAACAATTAAGGAGGAGGAGGCAGTAGACACCTGCCGAAACGATAATTACTCCCAGTGAGGTCTAATGCACTGTTCAGGGGGTACTGTGAACTTATCATTAAACCCAGCTGTGATCTCACTGAACGTTTCCCTTTGTGTCTCACAACACAAGGGGGCAGTCACAGCCTGCCCTCTAAAGACAACTCTCTTCCTCCACACAAAACTACAAGCACCTAATAACACACACACCCTTCACTCAAAAATTTTAAAATCATCATGGCGACTCCTACACCAGCCTCGGAGTCCCCATCTGGGGAGGGGACCATAAATGTCCCCAGGTCGGACTTCCTTTCTGTCGACGACCCTAAGTGTCTTGACACCCCCCTTAACTTTTTCTTCATTAACTTCTGCAACATTCGCGGTCTAAGATCTAATTTTTAATCTGTAGAACACCACCTCTCCTCTTCTAAATCTCATCTTCTTTTCCTCACTGAAACTCAGGTGTCTGAGGCAACTGACAGTAGCCCCTTTTCTGTTCCCTCCTACTTTCTCTATCCTCATTTTCGATCCAAAGCTGGATGCTGCGTTTATGTGCGCAATGACTTAACCTGCTCTCGTGCCCACGCTCTTGAATCTTCCGAGTTTTCCACCATATGGCTACTACTACAGAGTCACTCTCATACTAAATTTATCTGTGCTGTATACCTCTCTCCTAACTCCTCTGACTATAAGAAATTCTTTGACTACTTAACTTCCAAAGTGGAGCACATTCTGACCCTCTTCCCTTTTGCAGAGATCTCCATTCTTGGAGACTTCAATGTTCACCACCAGCTTTGGCTTTTCTCTCCCTTCACAGACCATCCTGGTGAACTAGCCTACAACTTTGCTATCCTCCATGACCTAGAGCAATTGGTGCAACACCCTACTCGTATTCCTGACCGTCTTGGAGATACGCCCAACATTCTTGACCTTTTCCTGACCTCTAATCCTTCTGCTTATGCTGTCACCCTTTCTTCTCCATTGGGCTCCTCCGATCACAATCTCATATCTTTATCTTGTCCTATCACTCCAATCCCTCCTCAGGATCCCCCTAAGCGAAGGTGCCTCTGGCGGTTTGCCTCTGCTAGTTGGGGGGACCTGAGGAGGTATTTTGCTGATTTTCCTTGGAATGACTACTGCTTCCGTGTCAGAGACCCGTCTTTGTGTGCTGAGCGCATAACAGAGGTGATAGTGTCTGGCACGGAGGCGTACATTCCTCACTCTTTTTCTCGTCCTAAACCTTCTAAACCTTGGTTTAACACAGCTTGTTCTCGTGCTATACATGATAGAGAGGTGGCCCACAAAATGTACTTAAGCCTTCCATCACCAGAATCTCATGCACTTTATATTTCTTTCCGGAACCATGCCAAGTCTGTTCTCCAACTAGCCAAAAACTCCTTCATTAACAGAAAATGTCAAAACCTTTCAAGATCTAACTCCCCTCGTGATTTCTGGCATCTAGCCAAAAATATCTCAAATAACTTTGCTTCTTCTTCTTTCCCTCCTCTACTTCAACCAGATGGCACCACTGCTGTCACATCTATTTCTAAAGCTGAACTCTTTGCTAAAACCTTTGCTAAAAACTCTATCTTGGACGATTCTGGGCTTGTTCCTCCCTCTCCTCCACCCTCTGACTACTTCATGCCACGTATTAAAATTCTTCGCAATAATGTTTTCCATGCCCTCGCTGGCCTAAACCCTCGGAAGGCTTATGGACCTGATGGGGTCCCTCCTATTGTTCTCGGAAACTGTGCCTCCGTGCTTGCACCTTGCCTAGTCAAACTCTTTCAGCTCTGTCTGTCAATATCTACCTTTCCTTCTTGCTGGAAGTTTGCCTACATTCAACCTGTTCCTAAAAAGGGTGACCGTTCTAATCCCTCAAACTACCGTCCTATTGTTTTAATTTCCTGCCTATCTAAAGTTTTTGAATCTATCCTCAACAGGAAGATTCTTAAACATCTATCACTTCACAACCTTCTATCTGATCGCCAGTATGGGTTCCGTCAAGGCCACTCTACTGGTGATCTTCTGGCTTTCCTTACTGAGTCTTGGTCATCCTCTTTTAGAGACTTTGGTGAAACTTTTGCTGTTGCCTTGGACATATCAAAAGCTTTTGATAGAGTCTGGCACAAAGCTTTGATTTCCAAACTACCCTCCTACGGTTTCTATCCTTCTCTCTGTAACTTCATCTCAAGTTTCCTTTCTGACCGTTCTATTGCTGCTGTGGTAGACGGTCACTGTTCTTCTCCTAAATCTATTAACAGTGGTGTTCCTCAGGGTTCTGTCCTGTCACTCACTCTCTTCTTATTATTCATTAATGATCTTCTAAACCAAACTTCTTGTCCTATCCACTCCTACGCTGATGATACCACCCTGCACTTTTCCACGTCTTTTCATAGACGTCCAACCCTTCAGGAGGTAAACATATCACGCAGGGAAGCCACAGTACGCCTGACTTCTGATCTTTCTAAAATTTCTGATTGGGGCAGAGCAAACTTGGTATTGTTCAATGCCTCAAAAACTCAATTCCTCCATCTATCAACTCGACACAACCTTCCAGACAACTATCCCCTCTTCTTCAATGACACTCAACTGTCCCCCTCTTCTACACTGAATATCCTCGGTCTGTCCTTTACTTATAATCTGAACTGGAAACTTCACATCTCATCTCTAGCTAAAACAGCTTCTATGAAGTTAGGTGTTCTGAGACGTCTCCGCCAGTTTTTCTCACCCCCCCAGCTGCTAACTCTGTACAAGGGCCTTATCCGTCCATGTATGGAGTATGCTTCACATGTCTGGGGGGGTTCCACTCATACTGCTCTTCTAGACAGGTTGGAATCAAAAGCTTTTCGTCTCATCAACTCCTCTCCTCTAACTGACTGTCTTCAGCCTCTTTCTCACCGCCGCAATGTTGCATATCTAGCTGTCTTTTACCGCTATGTTCATGCTAACTGCTCTTCTGATCTTGCTGACTGCATGCCTCCCCTCCTTCCGCGGCCTCGCTGCACAAGACTTTCTTCTTTCTCTCACCCCTATTCTGTCCACCTCTCTAACGCAAGAGTTAACCAGTATTCTCAATCATTCATCCCTTTCTCTGGTAAAACTCTGGAACTCCCTGCCTGCTTCTGTATTTCCACCTTCCTATGACTTGAATTCCTTCAAGAGGGAGGTTTCAAGACACTTATCTACCAATTTTTGACCACTGCTTTGACCCTTTTATGGGACTGGCATTTCAGTGGGCATTTTTTTTATTAGATTTTTGTTGCCCTTGGCCAGTGTCCTTCCTACATAAAAAAAAAAAAAAAAATTCTTTTGAGTGTTTTTGAGTTTGTTAGGCACAAAAACGAAAAAAAAGTACGTAAAGTACCTTATATGGGGAAAAGAAAAGACATTAAAAGAAATGTGTATTTATGTACCAAAACGATATAACGCATGCAAAACACACTTTATGCAAAAAAAAAAAAAAAAAAAGAATAAAATTACTATTTTCGAGTATTTTTTGAGGTTGTTAGTGTGTAAATTACTCTATATGGGGAAACGAAAAGAAATTACCAGAAACATGTAGGTATTATAAATGCTTTTAAGTTTTTGTAGTAGGAAAACCCGAAAATGCTTTAATATCCCTCTATTTCAAGAAACAAAACAATATTACGAAAAAGATGTAATTTCAGTGTTTTTCACATTGATTGGTAGCATTATGCCAAAATGCATGTAAAGCAACTTATATCTGTAAAAGAAACGCACTTTCCAGAAACGTGTCTTTTGAGAGCGTGCGTGTTAGGCACCAAAACTCTAAAAAGCATGGAAAGCAACCTATATAGGGAAACAAAACAACTTTATAAAAAACGTGTCTTTTAAGTGCTTCAGAGCAACTTACGTATCAGAACGTTAAAACACATGCAAAACACCTTCATGGTGAAACAAAGTAACCTAACCAAAAATAAGTATTTTGTGTGTTCTTGAACTTGTTACGTATAAAAACGCCAAAATGCATGCAAAGTACACTATATGGAGAAATCAAAAAGACATTACAGTAGACGTGTATTTGAGTGTTTTTGAGCTTCATACATACCAAAACGCTAAACACTAAATATGGAAAAACAGAACAACTTACCCAAATACGTATTTTTGGAGTGTGTTTCACAGTGTTAGGTACCAAAACGTCAAAATGTTTGGAAACTACCCTATATGATGAAACAAAACGATATTATCAGAAAGTGAGTGTTTTTAAGATTCTTAGTTACCGAAATGCTAAAACGTGTGAATAGCATTCAATATGGAGAAACATTACGAAAAAAGTGTATTTTCACTTTTTTTTTTTTTATGTTAGGTACCAAAACGACAAAATGCATGGAAAGCACTCTGTGTTTGGAAATGAAATGGCATTACCAGAAAATTGTGCAACCTATTCAGGAATACAAAATGAACATTAAAAAAATCATGTTTTTTGTGTGTTTTTAATCTTCTTTCAAAACAATATGCTCGAATGCATGCAAAATACTCTTCATGAACAAACGTAATAACATTACCAGTCTTGAATTTTTAATATTTTGAACTTCTTACGTATAAAAACGCCAAAATGCATGTAAAGTAATAATGGGAAACAAAACGATATAATGGGAAACAAAACGATTTAAACAGAAACGTGTAAATGATTGTTTTTGAGCTTCTCAGGTAGGAAAATGCTAAAACAACTGAACACCACTTTATATGAAGAAAAGAACAAAAATACCAAAAACGTGCATTTTAAGTGTTTTCACCTTATCAGGTACCAAACACCAAAATGCATGAAAAGCACATTTGAAGAAAGAAAGAAACGTTATCAAAAAAGTATATATTAAGTGTGCTTGAGCTCGTTAGACATCAAAATGTGAATATCCATGCAAGCCACAGAAACAGAAAAATTATTACTGAAAACGTGTATTTTGAGTTTTTTTTTTCACAATGCTAGGTACCAAAACGTAAAAATACTCGAAAAGTACCCTATATTGGGAAACAAACGACATTATCAAAAATGAATATTTTAAGAGCTTTTCAGCGTGTTAGGTACCAAAACGCTAGAAAAAAAAAACGTGAAATAAAACGATACTTCTAGAAACTTATGTTTTCATTATTTTTGAGCTTGTTAGGTACCAATTAAAAAAAAAACCGCAAAAACGCCTGAATAACATTGTATATGGAAAAGAAAAAAAAAAAAGGAAAACATAGCATTACCAAAAAGGCGTATTTTGAGTCTTTTGAGCTTCTTAGTTATCTTATATTTCTTGTGTTTTAGAACTTATTACGTACCAAAACGCTAAAAGGCACGCAAATTACCGTTCACAGAGAAACAAAATAATATTACCAAAAAGCATGTATTTTCAATGTTTTGACCTTCTTAAGTATAAAATGCCAAATTTCATGAAAGTACTCTATTTCAGAAATGAAAAGACATTACAAGAAACGTGTATTATAAGTGTTCATGAGCTTCATAAGTACCAAAACGCTGAAACGCGTGAACAGCACATTATATGGAGAAACAGAATAACATTACCAAAAACCTCTGTTTTGGGTGCTTCTTACATTGTTAGGTACGAAAACTCCAAAATGGATGCAAAGCACCCTATATAGGGTAATGAAAGGACATTACAAGAAACATTTTTTTCATGTATTTTTTTTCAGATTTTTTAGATACTAAATCTTTTAAACGCGTGAACAACACTCAATATGGAGAAACAGAAAAACATTACTAAAAGTGTTTATTTTTAGTGTTTTTCACTTTGTTATGTACCAAAACGCCAAAATGTACGCAAATAAACAATAAAAAATAAACAATAAACAAACAATAAACGTGTATTTTTTTTCATATAGGTTCCAAAACGCTAAAATGCTTACGAAAACTCAATATAAGGATATTACGAGAAACGTATATTATGATTCCTTTTAAGCTAGGTTCTTAGGTACCAAAACTCTAAAACACGTGAAGAGCACTTTATATGGAGTAAGAGAACATCACCAAAATCGCTTTATCTTGAGTTTTTTTTTTTTTTTTACATCGTTAATTACCAAAACGCCAAAATGTATGCAAAGCTGTCTATATTGGGAAACGAAATGGCATTACTAGAAACGTGTCTATTGAGTGTTTTCGAGTGTGTTAGAAACGAAAGCGCTAAAAAGATTAGAAAGCAACATTTATTGGAATACAAAACATTATTAAAACGTGTCTTTTGAGTGTTTTTGAACTTTTTATGTACCAAAACGCTGAACCGTATGTAAAACACCCTTTATGGAGAAACTGAACAATATCAGCAAAAATGTGTTTTTGAGTATTTTTGCGCTTGTTAGATAAGTCAAACCGTCAAGATGCATGTTTATTACCCGATGTAATAAAAAAAAAAATGATATCAGAAACCTGTATTCTGAGAGTTTTTCAGATTATTACTTACCAAAGTAAAAAAAAAAAAAAGCTTGTATAGCATTCTAAATGAAGAAACAGAACAACATACCAAAAACGTGTATCTTGAGTGTTTTTCACACTGTTAGATACCAAAACGCCAAAAAACATGGAGAGTACTGTATATGGGGAAATTAAACTACAATATCCAAGACGTATGTTTACAGTGTTTTTGAGCGTTTTAGGCAACAAAACGCTAAAATGCACGTAAAGCATCCTATATTAGAATAAAAATTTATAATACCAAAAAAATGTCTTTTTTAGTGTTTAGGAGCATCTAAGGTATCATAATGCTAAAACGCGTGAAAGACACAAATGATGGAGAATCAAAAAAGGATTACAAAAATTGTGTATTTTGAATATTTTTGAGCTTCTTAGAGAAACGGCGAAATTCATGCAAAGTACGCTAGATGATGAAAAAAAAAAAATTTATAAAAACACGGGTATTATGAATGTTTTTTTTTTTTAGATTCTTACGTACCAAAACACTAAAAAGCGTGAAACTTACTTTATTTGGAGAAACAAAACAGTATTACAAAAAAAAGTGTGCTTTGAGAGTTTTTCACATTTTTAAATAGTAAAAACGGCAAAATGTATGGTTAATGTAAAGAAACGAAGTGACATTATTAGAAACGTGCTTAGCGTTTTTGTCCGTTTTAGGCATCAAAACAATAAAACGCTAGGAAAGCATGCTTTATTAGATTACAAAACAAACGTGTCTTTTTAGTTTATTTAAGCTTCTTACGTATCAAAACGCTAAACTGCATGCAAAATAGGCTTTATTGAGAAAAAGATTCTCCATAAAAAGCATGCATTTTGGTGTTTTGGTACCTGATAAGGTGAAAAACACTTAAAATGCACGTTTTTGGTATTAATGTTCTTTTCTTCGTATAAAGTGCTGTTCAGTTATTTTAGCATTTTCCTACCAGAGAAGCTCAAAAACAATAGTTTTACGTGTTTCTGTTAAAATCGTTTTGTTTCCCATTATATCGTTTTGTTTCCCATTATTACTTTACATGCATTTTGGCGTTTTTATACGTAAGAAGTTCAAAATATTAAAAATTCAAGACTTTGGTAATGTTATTACGTTTGTTCATGAAGGATATTTTGCATGCATTCGAGCAACTTGTTTTGAAAGAAGATTAAAAACACACAAAAAACACGATTTTGTTAATGTTCATTTTATATTCCCGAATAGGTTGCACAATTTTCTGGTAATGCCATTTCATTTCCAAACACAGAGTGCTTTCCATGCATTTTGTCGTTTTGGTACCTAACATAAAAAAAAAGTGAAAATACACTTTTTTCGTAATGTTTCTCCATATTGAATGCTATTCACACGTTTTAGCATTTCGGTAACTAAGAATCTTAAAAACACTCACTTTCTGATAATATCGTTTTGTTTCATCATATAGGGTAGTTTCCAAACATTTTGACGTTTTGGTACCTAACACTGAAACACATACCAAAAATACGTTTTTGGATAAGTTGTTCTGTTTTTCCATATTTAGTGTTTAGCGTTTTGGTATGTATGAAGCTCAAAAACACTCAAATACACGTCTACCGTAATGCCTTTTGATTTCCCCATATAGTGTACTTTGCATGCATTTTGGCGTTTTTATACGTAACAAGTTCAAGAACACACAAAATACTTATTTTTGGTTAGATTATTTTGTTTCACCATGAAGGTGTTTTGCATGTGTTTTAACGTTCTGATACGTAAGTTGCTCTGAAGCACTTAAAAGACACGTTTTTAATAAAGTTGTTTTGTTTCCCTATATAGGGTGCTTTCCATGCTTTTTAGAGTTTTGGTGCCTAACACGCACGCTCTCAAAAGACACGTTTCTGGAAAGTGCGTTTCTTTTACAGATATAAGTTGCTTTACATGCATTTTGGCATAATGCTACCTATCAATGTGAAAAACACTGAAATTACATCTTTTTCGTAATATTGTTTTGTTTCTTGAAATAGAGGGATATTAAAGCATTTTGGTACCATAAGATGGTTTTGGTACCATAAAAGCTCAAAAGCATTTATAATACCTACATGTTTCTGGTAATTTCTTTTCGTTTCACCATATAGAGTAATTTACATGCTTTTTCTCGTTTTTCTACGTAACAACCTCAAAAACACTCGAAAATAGTCATTTTATTCTTTTTTTGCATAAAGTGTGTTTTGCATGCGTTATATCGTTTTGGTACATATGAAGTTCAACAGAACTGAAAATACACGTTTTTCGTAATGTTATTTTGTATTCCCATATATTGTTTTGCTGTGTAACAGGCTCAAAAACAATCAAAAGACGTCTTCTTGTCTCCTATGTGGTTTAACCACATAGGAGACTTTTCATGCATTTTTGCGTTTTGGTATCTAAAAATATGAAAAAACACAAAATAATACACATTTTGGTCATACCGTTCTGTTTCTATTTATAGTTATAGTTATTTATTTATGCGTTTTAGCCTTTTGATACCTAAGAAGCTCTAAAACAATCATAATACATGTTTCTTGTAATGTGTTTTCGTTGCCCCATCTAGGGTACTTTCTATGCATTTTGGCGTTTATCTTCGTAAGAATCTCAAAAACGCTCAAAATACTTGTTTTTCGTTAAATTATTATGTTTTTCCATAAAGGGAGTTTTACATGCATTTTGGCTTTTTGGTACGAAATACGTTCAAAAACACTCAACAGAATCTTGTTTTTTTTTTTTCATATTGGGTGTTTTCATGCTCTTTTTCGTTTTGGTGGTGAACGCTCATAAACACTCAAAAGATATTTTTCTTAGGAAATCTCATTTCCTTACCCCATATATGATGCGTTGCATGCATTTTTGCCATTTTTATATCTAACAATGTGAAATACGCATAAAATTTGATAGTGTTTTTCTTTTTTCATATAGATTGCTATTCATGTGTTTTCATGTTTTGATAAAGAAGAACCTCAAAAAACGCTCAAAATACACGTTTCTCGTAAAGTCTTTTCGTTACCTCATATAGGAGTACGTTTTTGTAAGTTTTTGTACGTAACAACCTGAAAAGATTAAAAATACTTTTATTTGCTAATGTTATTGCGTTAATCCATATAATGTGCTTTGCATGCGTTTTATCGTTTTCGTATGTAAGTAGTAGAAAACACTCAAATGTAACTTTTTTGTGTATTTTTTCCCCGTATAGGATGCTTTTTCTTCATAAACACTCAAAAGACACGATTCTTGAAATCTAGTTTTCTTTTCTTATTGAGGATGCTTTGCATGCTTTTTTTTTTGACGTTTTGTTACCTAACAATAAGAAATATAATAAAAATACACGTTTCTGGTGATGTTCTTGTTTTTTTTGTTTTGTTTTTTTTAATATAGATTGCTATTCATGGCTTTTAGTGTTTTATTACCTAATAAACGTAAAAAACACTCATATGAGAAATGCGTGTTTCTTGTAACGTCTTTTCGTTTCCCCATATAGGGGAAACGAATTTTGACGTTTTTCTACGTAATAAGCAGAAAAACACTATTTCTTATATGATAAAGGTATTCTGTTTCTCCATAAATTATGCTTTGCATGCCTTTTTAGCGTTTTGGTACTTATGAAGTTCAGAAAGACTGAAAAGACACTTTTTTCGTATCTTTGTATTCGTATTTTTTCGTATGGTTTGTATCGCCATATAGAGTAAATTCCAGGCTTCTTTGCACTTTTTGTGCCTAAGACTCTCAAAAACATTAAAAAGACACGTTTCTTTTAATGTTGCTTCGTTTTCCTATATAAGTAAGAGTTTTGCATGGATTTTGTCGTTTTCGTACCTAATAATGTGAAAACACTTAAAATACACGCTTTTGAGAATGTTTTGTTTCTCCATATAGAGAATTCTTTATGCGTTTCAGCGTTTTTATACCTAATAAGCTCAAACACACTTTTTAATACATATTTCTCGTAATGTCTTTTCGTTTCTCCATACAGGGTACTTTCCATGCATTTTGACATTTTTCTACCTACCAAGATCGGAAATACTCAAAATACTTGTTTTCGGTAATGTTTTTCAGTTTCTCCATAAAAGGTGTTTTTGCATGCATTTCAGCGTTTTAGTTCGCCAACATCTCAAAAGCACTGAAAAGAGACGTTTTTGGTAGTTATTTTATTTTCCCACATATGGTGATTTTCATGCTTTTTAGTGTTTTGGTGCTTAGTACTCTCATAAACACTCAAAATACACGTTCCTGGAAATCTCCCCTCCTTTCCACGTATAAGGTGCTTTGCTTGTATTTTTGCGTTTTGGTACATAACAATGTGGAATCCACTCAAATTACATTTTTTTTGGTAATGTCATTCTGTTTCTCATATAGAGTGTTATTTATGCGTTTCAGTGTTTTGGTACTTAAGAAGTTCAAAAACACCAATAATACAGGTTTCTTGTAATATTTTTTCGTTTCCTCATATAGGGCACCGTGCACGGATTTTAGCTTTTTTATACGTAACAACCTCAAATCAATCAAAATACTTATGTTTGGTAATGTGGTTTTTGAGACGTTTGAGAGTTTTCGTAAGTAAGTAGTTTAAAAACGGTGAAAAGAAACGTTTTTGGTAATGTTGCTTTGTTGTCTTTCATAGGGTGCTTCCCTTGCTTATCGAATTTTTTTAGTACCTAACGCGCTCATAAAAAAAAACTCAAAAGACACGTTTCTAAAAGTCTTGTTTATTTACGTACATTTTGCCGTTTTAGTACACAAGAATATGAAATATATTGAAAATGTTTTTTGGTATGTTGTTCTGTTTCTCCATATTGATTTCTGTTCTAGCGCTTTCGATTTTTTTTTTTCTTTTTTTTTTACTCATAAAATACTTTTCTCGTAATGCCTTTTCGTTTCGGCATATAAGGTACTTTCCATGCTTTTTTATGTTATTGTACGTAACAAGCTCATAAACGATGAAAATATTTTTCTTTTTTCATAAACAGTGTTTTGCATGCATTTTAACGTTTTGTTACGTAAGTAGTTTAAAACACTCAAAAGACAAGTTTTTCATAATGTTTTATCTTCGTATATAGAATGATTTATATGTTTTTTATACCGTTATAAAAACTCAAAAGTCACGTTTGTGGAAACGCCATTTTTTTAGCACATATAGTGTCCTATTCATTCATTTTGCGTGCATGTATTTGCATACATATAGAGTGCTATTCTATCTATTTCAAGTTTTTATACTTAAGATGCAGAAAAAACATTCATCAATACACGTTTTTCGTAATGCCTTTTCGTTTCCTCATATAAGGTACTTTCCATACTTTTGACGTTTTGTACGTAACAAGCTGAAAACACTCAAAATACTTGTTATTGGGAATGTTATTATCTTTTTCGATAAAGTGTGTTTTGCATGCTTGTTATTGTTTGGTACGTAAGAAGATAAAAAACACCCCAAGTTTTTCGTAATTTTGTTTTGTATTAGCATACAAGGTGAATTCCATGCTTTTTTAACGTTTTCGTATCGTGCACGCTCAAAACACTGAAAAGATACGTTTCTGGTAATGTTGTTACGCTTCCTCATATTGGAGGCCTTGCATGCATTTTCTCGTTTTGGTAACTAACAATGTAAAAACAGTCAAAATACACATTTTCATTAATGTTCTGGTTTTCCATATAAAACACTATTCATGTGTTTTAGAGTTTTAGTAACACTTATAATACACGTCTCTGGTAATGTTTTCTCGTTTCCCCATTTAGGGTATTTTGCATGTATTTCAATGCTATAAATACTTATGTTTTGCAATATTATTCTGTTTCTACAAGAAGGTTGTTTTGCATGCGTTTAAGTGATTTATTATGTAAGAAGCTCAAAAACGTTCAAAAGGCTTTTTTTTTTTTGTAAAAGTTTTGTTTTCATATAGGTTGATTTTAATTTTTTTTTTTTTTTTTTTTTTACGTTATGTTGCTTAACACGCTGAAAACATTCAAAAGACATGTTTCTGGATAATTTGATTCCATTCCTCATGTAGGCTTTATTGCATGTTTTTTTGCCGTTTTGGTACTTAACAATGTGAAATATACTTATTATTCTGTTTCTCCAAGGTTGTTTTGCATGCGTTTAAGTGATTCAGTATGTAAGAAGCTCAAAAACGCTTAGAAGACATCTAATTCGTAAAGTTTTGTTTTCCCATATAGATTTATTTTCATGTTTTTTTTTTTTTTTTTTTTTTTTTTTTTACGTTATGTTGCTTAACACGTCCAAAACATTCAAAAGACATGTTTCTGGAAAACTTGATTCCTTTCCTCAAGTAGGCTTTATTGCATTTTTTTTTTTTTTTTTTTTTTTTTTTTGCCGTTTTGGTACCTAACAATGTGAAATACAATCAATATACACGTTTCTGGTTATGTTGCTCTGTTCCTTCATATAAAGTGCTATTTATCCATTTTAGGATTTTGGTACCTAAGAAGCTCAAAACACTAATAAATACACCACTAATACTAATAATACACCACTCTTTTTGCTCTTTATATAGGTTATTTTGCATGCATTTTTTCTTGTTTTTGTACATAACATGCTCAAAAACACTCAAAATACTTGTTTTTGGTAATGTTATTCTGTTTCTTCGTAAAGGAAGTTTTGCATGCGTTTTAGCGTAAAAACTGAGAAAAACTAAAAAAAAAGAAACATGCTTTTGGTAATGTTGTTTTCTGATATATGGTGCTTTTCATCCTTTTTAGCGTTTTGGTGCCTAACATGCAAAAAAAAAAAAAAGCACGCAAAAGATAAGTTTCTCAGAGTGTCGTTTCGTTTCTAAATATAAGGGGCTTTTTCTATCCATTTTGGCGTATTTGTATGTAACAATGTGAAAAACTCATTTTTTTGAGGGGGTGGGTAATACAGAGTGGTATCAACGCATTTTCTAGATTCCGTAACTGAGATGCTGAAGAACACTCATAATCATAATGGCTTTTTTCTCCATATAGATTTTTTTGCATGCATTTGGGGCAATTTTCTACGTAACAAGCTGAAAACTCTCTAAATACTTGTTTTTTTTTTGGTAATGTTATTCTGTTTCTCTATAAAGTGAGTTTTGGCATTTTGGTATGTAAGAAAATATCTCCCTATATGGAGGAACAAAACATTACCAAAAACGTTTCTTTTGATTATTTTTCATAATGTTAGGTCCCAAAGCGCCAAAATGCATGCAAAGTACTCTATATGGGAAAAGAAACGACATTACCAGAAAAATGTCTTGAGTGTTTTTTAGTCTGTTATGTACCAAACCAATAAAATGCATGGAAAGCGCTCTATACTGAAACTCAAAAACACATTACAAAAGCGTGTCTTTTGAGTGTTTTTTATCTTTATGTACCTAATGGCTAAGATGCATGGAAAACACCCTTTGTGGAGAAACAATATAACATTACCAAAAATGTCTTGTTAGCAACAAAAAATGTTAAAAAAATATGCTAAGTACTTCATATCGTGAAACAAATCTTTATCAACGGAAAAGTGTATTGTAACTGTTTTTGACCTTCTTAGGTAAGAAAATGCAAAAACGCGTGAATACCACTCTATATGCAGAAACTTAATAATATTACTAAAAACGTGTTTTGATTATTTTTCACAATGTTAGATACCGAAAGTAAAAATGTATGTAAAGAAATTCATATGGAAAAACAAATCGACATAATCAGATAAGTGTCTTTTCAGTGTTTTTGAAAGTCTTAGGCACAAAAACGATAAAATACATATAAAGCATTGGAACACAAAACAACGTTACGAAAAATTAGTCTTTTGAGTGTTTTGTGTTTTAGAACTTATTACGTACCAAAATGTTAAAAGGCATGCAAAACACCGTTCGTGGAGAAACAAAATAATATCACCAAAAGCGTGTTTTTTTTATTTTTTTTTTTATGTTTTGTGCTTGTTACGTACAAAAATGCCAAAATTCATGTAACGTACGTTATTTCGGAAATGAAAAGATCTTACAAGAAACGTGCATTATAAGTGTTTCTGGGCTTAAGAACCAAAAAACTAAAACGCATGAATAGCACTTTATATAGAGAAACATAATAACATTACCAAAAACCTCTGTTTTGAGTGCTTTTTACATTGTTGGGTAACAAAACGCTAAAATATATTCTGTGTGGGGAAAGGAAAAGACATTACAAGAAACGTGTATTATGTGTTTTTTCAGATTTTTAGATACTAAAACTTTAAAACGCGTGAATAGCACTCTATATAGAGAAACAGAACAACATTACTAAAAGCGTTCATTTTCAGTGCTTTTTTCACTATGTTACTTATCGAAACAAGCAGGATGCAAAGCATCCTGAAACGTGTAGAATGAGTGTTTTTGACCTTCTAAGGTGTCAAAACGCAATAATGCGTAAAGAGCACTATATAATAAAATAAATAAATAAATAAACAAACAAACAATAAACTTTTTTTCATATAGGTTGCAAAACGCTGTTTTTTTTTCTTTTCTTTTTAACTATATAAGGAAACGGAGTTTACTTATATAGAAAAAAAAAGTTACCAAAAACATTTATTTTGAGTGCATGGAGAAACGAAAGGAGATTATGTGAAAACGTGTATAATGACTGTTTTTGAGTTTCTTAGGTACCCTATATGGAGAAATAGATCATTATCCCCCCAAAAAAAGTGTATTTTGAGTTTTTCTTTTTTTCTTTTTCTTTCTTTTTTTTATATTGTTAGGTACCAAAATACCAAAATGCATGCAAAGCATCCTATGCGGGGAAAAGAGACAACATTTCTAGAAACGTGTTTTTTTTTTTTTAGTGTTTATGAGTGTTTTAGGATCCAAAACGCAAAAAGGCATAGAAATCTCCCCACATCGGAATACAAAACAGCATTAAGATAAACGTGTCTTTTGAGTGTTTTGAGCTTACATACCAACATGCTAAAACGCATGCAAAAAAAAACACCCTTTATAGAGAAAGAATAACATTAATAAAAACAAGTATTTGAGCTCTTGAGGTACATTGGAATAGATAGCAGTACTAAGTGTTTTTGAGTGTTTTTGAGCTTCTTACGTACCAACACACTAAACTGCATGCAAAAAAATAAATAAATAAATGAATAAATAAAATAATGGTAGAAATAAAAAAAAAAAGTAGAAATTCCGCCAAAGTGCATGTAAAGTACCCTTTATAGGGTAACGAACATTACTAGAAATACATATTATGAGTGCATTTGAGCTTTATAGGAACTAAAACGCTAAGACGCATGAAAAACTCTCTATATGAAAAAACAACAAAATTACCAAAATCGTGTATTTTGAGTGTTTTTTTTATTTTCATTTTGTTAGCTACCTCAATGCTAAAATATATGCAAATTTTTCTGTGCTATACTAAAAATCACATTTCAAGAATCATGTCTTTTAAGTGTCTTTTAGAGTGTTAGGAACCATAACGCTAAAATGCATGGAGAGCACCATATATGAACAAAAAAAAAAAAAACGTTTTTTATTGTGTTTCTTAGGAACTTACGTGAGAAAACGCTAAAAGACATGTAAAACATCCTTTATAGAAAAACACAATAATTTACCAAAAACGTGTGTTTTGAGTGTTTTTGAGCTTGTTACGTATAAAACCACCAAAATGTATGGAAAGTACACTATATGGGGAAATAAAAGAACATTACGAAAAAGGTGTATTTTGAATGTTTTTTTTTTTTTACTTTCTTATATACCACTATGCCAAAAGACATGAATAGCACTCTATTTGGAGAAATAATACCTAACAATATTTTTCGCATTATTAGGAGCAAAAATGCCAAAATGCACGGTTAAACGAAAAGATATTCCCAAAAATATGTCTTTTAAGTTTTTATGGGCATGTAAAGCATCAAAACGCTAAAAAATCATGGAAAGCTCCCCGTAAAAGAAAACATTCCCAAAAACGTGTCTTTTGAGAGATTTTGAGCTAGTTACGTACCAAACACAAAACACCTTTTTATGGAGAAACAGAATAACATTACCAAAAACAAGTATTTCGAGTGTTTTTGAGCTTGTGTGCAAAACGCCAAAATGCATGCAAAATAACCTATATTGGAAAACGAAAAGATATTCCATGAAACGTGTTTTTGAGCTCCTTATATAAAAAAAAATAGGAAAATTTGTTAACAACACTCTATATGGAGAAACAAAACAACTTTACCAAATACGTGCATTTTGAGAGTATTTTTACATTTTTACGTAACAAAAAACAAGATGCACGCAGTCCCCTAAATAGAAAAAAAAACATAAACGTATCTTTTAAATGTATTTCTGAATGTTAGACAATAGAACGCTAAAAAAATAAAATAAAAGCAATATGATATAGAAAAAACGAAACAATATCAAAAAATTGTCGAGTTTTTTAAACCGCTAAACCACATGCAAAACACCTTTTAAAGAGAAACAGAGTGACATTACCAAAAACAATTATTTTGAGTGTTTCTGAAACTGTTACTTACAAAAACGTCAAAATACATGAAAATAACATATACATGGAAACGAAAAGACATTACGATAAAGATTTATTATGAGTGTTTTTGAGTTTCCCAAGTACCAAAACGCTAAAACGCATGAACAACTTTTTACATGGAGAAACAGAACATCACCAAAAATATGTATTTTGAGTGTATTTGTTATTTTTAAATACAAAAAAAAAATGCACAAAGAGCACCGTATATATGGAAAGGAAAGGACATTATGATAAATGTGATTGTTAAATGTTTATGACCGTGTTAGGCATCAAAACGCTAAAAAGTATTGGAAATAACCTAAATGGGAAAACCATATAACATTACCAAAAACGTCTTTTTTCAATGTTTTTTTTTTTTAAGCAATTTAACCAAAACGTTAAAACGCAGGCAAAACACGCTTTATAGAGAAACAGTATAACTACCAACACGTTAATTTTTTGAGCTTGTTACGGAGAAAAGTACTATAATACATGGAAAGTACTCGGAAATGAAAAGACACTAAGAGAAACGTGTTTTTGAGATTCCAAAAACGCTAAAACACATCAATAGGAAGCTACATGGAGAAACATTACATTACCTAAAAACAAGTAATTTGAGTATTTTTGAGATTGTTATTTTTTAACTTATTTCACTTTGTAAGGTGCCATAACGCAAAAACTGGATGGAAAGCACTCTATCAGGAGAAAATAAATAAATAAACGATATATCCATAAACCTATCTTTTGAATTAAAATAAGCGCCTTAGACACTAAAACACTAAAAAGTAAAGAAAACAACCTATATGACGAAAAGGAAACAACATTACGAAAAATGTATTTTTTTTTTTTTAGTGCGTTTTAGCTACTTACGTACAAAACCCTAAAACGCTTGCAAAAACACCCTTTTTACAGATACACAATAACATTAACAAAACAAGTATTTTGAATGTGTTTGAGCTTGTTACGTACAAAAATGCCAAAATGCATGAAAAGTACCCTATGATGAAAAACGAAAGGACATTACGAGAAGTGTGTTATGAGTGTTTTGAGCTTCTTAGGTGCCAAAATTCAAAAGCGCATAAATAGCAAGCACTCTGTATGGAGAAACAGAACATTCCCAAATCGTGTAATTTGAGTGTATCTCACATTGTTTGGTATCAAAACATCAAAATGCACGAAAAACACTCTATATGGGGAATATTTTGAGAAACGTATATTGTGAGTGTATGAGCAAGTTATGCATGAAAAAAAAAATAAATAAAATGGAAAGCACCACATATGGGAAAACAAAACATTAAAAAAAAAAAACGGCTTTTCTCGGTGTTTCTAAGCTACATACATACCAAAACGCCGAAACTCATGGAAAACACTTTTTTTTTTTTTTTTAGAAACAATAAAATTAACGAAAATAAGTATTTTGAGTGTTTTTGACTATCTTACATAGAGAAAACAACTAAACGCATGCAAACTACGAAAATACGAGTATATATGGTCAAACGAAAAGACATTCCGAGAAAAGTGCATTATGAGAGTTTTTGAGACTCTTAGGTACCAAAACGCTAAGACACATGAATAGAAACCTATATGGAGAAGGGAACGAGATTCCCCTAAACGTGTTGTTTATGTGTTTATAAGCGTGCTAGCCACGAAAATGCTAAAAAGCATGGAACGCACCCTATACTTGAAAACAAAACATTACCAAAAACGTCTCGTTTCAGTGTTTTTTAGCTACTCACGTACCATAACACTAAAACGCATGCAAATCATCTTTTAAGGAGGAAAAGAATAACACTATCAAGAACAAGCATTGTGAGTGTTTTAAAGATTGTAAATAGTAAAATGCCAAAAGGCATGCAAAGTATCCTATATGGGGAAACGTGTATTAGAGTTTTTGAGCTTATTAGGTACCAAAAAATCTAAAACACATGTATAACACTGTATATGGAGAAGCAAATCGACATTACCAAAAAAGTGTATTTTGAGTGTGTTCCACCTTCTCATGTACCAAATCGCAAAAAATGCAAGCAAAGCACCTTCTGTATGGAAAGGAAACGAGATTTCCAGGAACACGTCTTCGGAGTGTTTATGAGCGTATTAGGCACAAAAACGCTGATGAGCATGGAAAGAACCGTATGTGAGAAAAGAAAAAAATTCCAAATCTCTTTCCATTGTTTTGAACTGAAAACAGAATAACTACCAAAAATTTATATTTTAAGTTTTGTTAGGTACAAAAAACGGCAAAATGCATTCATAGTACACTATATGGTGAAACAAAACGTAATTAACAGACGGGTGTATTATGAGAAGGTAACGAAACGCTAAAACGAGTGAACAGCATTCTATGTGAAGAAACTGAACATTCTAAAAATATGTTTTGTGTGTTTTTCACATTGTTAGGTACCGAAACGCCAAAATGTATGTAAAACACATTTTATAGAGAAACGAATCGACATTACTCAAACATCCCTTTTCAGTGTTTTTTCAGCGGTTTATGCACAAAACGCTAAAAATGCATGGAAAGCAATCTATATTGGAATACAAAACAAAATTGCCAAAAACTTGTCTTTTGAGTAATTCTGATCTTCCTACGTACCATAATGCTAGAACACACGCAAAATACCCTTTATGGAGAATCAAACAGAATAAAACAGAATAAAACGTTCATATTTAGTGTTTTTTGAGCTTCTTACGTACAAAAACGCCAAAATGCAATCAAAGTCACCTATATTGGAAACCAAACGATATTACAAGAAACGTGTATTACAAGTGCTTCTGAACTACGATAAAGCGTATGAAAAACAATTTATATGGAGAAACAGAAAAACATTGCCAAAAACGCATTTTTGAGTGTTTTTATAATGTTATTTACCAAAACACCAAAATGCATGCAAAGCACCCTATAAGGAGAAACGAAAAGACATTAGGAGAAACGTGTTTTGTGAGTGTTTTTGAGCTTTTTAAGTACCAAAACTCTAAACTGCGTCAATAGCACTCTATATGGAGGAACAAACCTCTACCAAAAACCTTTGTTTTAACGTTTTTCACATTGATAGGTACCAAAGCGCCAAAATACATGCAAAATGCTCTATATGGGAAAAATGAACTATGTTATCATAAAGATGTCTTTTAATTGTAAAAGAGAAACAGAACAACGTCACGAAAAACTTGTATTTTGACTGTTTTTTTTTCATATTAACAGGTACCAAAACGTCAAAATGCATTCAAAGCACTCTTTATATGGAAAAGAAATGGCATTACCAGAGACGTGTATTTTGAGTTTTTGATTGTATTAGGCACCATAACGCTAAAAAAAAAAAAAACATAGAAAGCATTAACAAAACATTAACAGAATCGTGACTTTTGTATGTTTTTTTTAAGCTTCTTCCATACCAAAATGCTCACACGCATGCAAAACACTCTTTACGGACAAACGGAATAACATTACCAAATTCATGGATTTTCAGTGTTTTTGAGCTTCTAACGTAGAAAAGCGCCAAAATGCATACAAAGAATCCGATATAAGAAACAAATCCATAAGAAACATGCATTATAAGTGTTTCATAGCTTCTCAGGTACAAACGCTAAAACGCGTGTATAGCATTTAAAAGGGAGAAACAGAAGAACATTACCAAAAACGACTTTTTATATATATATATATATTTTTTTTTTAATATTTTTAGTTACCAAAACGCCAAAATGCATGCAAATTACCTAATATGGGGAAGCGAAAGGACATTACGAGAAACGTGTATTATGAGTTCTTTTGAGATTGTTAGGTACCAAAACTCTAAAAACGCGTCAATAACTTATATATAGAAAAACAAAATAACATTACCAAAAACGTGTGCATTGATTGTTTGTCGAATTGTTAGATACTAAAACAACAAAATACATTCAAAGCGCTCCATATGGGGAAAGGAAACGATATTACTCGATACATGCCTTCCCAGTGTTTTTTTTTTTTTTTTTTTTCAGCGTTTTAGGCACCAAAACGCAAACACTCATTGAGATCACCCTTTTTGGGAATACAGAACAACATTACCAAAAACGTGTCTTTTGAGGGTTTTTGAGCTTCTTACGTGCTAAAGCACTAAAACTTATCCAGGCATTTTTTTTATGAAAAAAATAAAATAAAATAAATAAATAAAAATAACATAAGTAAAAATTCGTATTTTAAGTATTTTTGAGCTTGTTAGGTGCAGAAAAAAGAAAAAAATGCATGTAAAGTTCCCTATGTGGTGAAATAAAATTGACCAAAAACGTTTTTTTTTTTTTTATTATTATTCAAAAATTATGAAACATGTGAAACGCACTCTATATGGAGAAACAAAACTAAAATATCAAAAACATGTGTTTTTATTTATTTATTTTTTTTTCACATTGCTAGGTACCAAAACGCCAATATGCATGTAAAACACTTTATATGGTGAAACTAAACGAACATACAAGAAACCTGCCTTTTCAGTCTTTTTTTTTTCAGCGTTTTAGCAACCAAAATGCTTAAATGTATAGAATGCATTCTTTATTGGAATACAAAACGTTATTAAAAACGTTGTTTTTTTCAGGTTTTCACGAGCGAAAACGCTAAAATACATGCAAAACACTCTTTATGGACAAACAAAAAAATGCAAAAGTACGCAATATGGGAAAATAAATCATATTGCAAGAAACGTCTCTTAGGTATCAAAATGCTATATCAGCACATTATATGGAAAAAAAAAAATAACATTACCAAAAACGTCTGTTCTGAATGTTTTTTTTTTTTTTTTTTTTACATTGTTAAGTACCAAAACGCCAAAATGCATGCAAGGCACCCTCTATGAGGAAACAAATGGACATTACGAGAAACGTGGTTTGTGAGTGCTTTTGACCTTCTTAGGCAGCAAAACTGTAAAACACGTGAATAGCACTATATATGGAAAAACAGAGCAATATTACCAGAAACGTTTATTTTGAGTGTTTATCATATTGTTAGGTACCAAAACGCCAAAATGCACGCAAAGCACTTTTTATTGGGAAACGAAACGTCATAACCAGAAACGTGTCTTTTAGGTGTTTTTGTGTGTGTTAGTTCCCAAAACTGAAAAATCATGCGAACAAAACGATATTACCAGAAATATATATATATATATATATATATATATATATATATATATATATATATATATATATATATATATATATATATATATATATATATATATATATATATATATATATATATATATATATATATATATATATATATATATATATATATATATATATATATATATATACATATATATATAATATAATTTTTGGTACCAAAATGCAAAAAAAAAACACGTGAATAGCACATCATATGCAGAAATAGAAGAATATCGCTAAAACAATGTATTTTAAGTGTTTTCACATTGTTTGGTACTAAAACGTCTAATGCATTTACTTTATATGGTGAAAAGAAATGACATTATCAGAAAGGTGTCTTTTGGGTATTTTTTCAGGGTGAAAACGGTGAAACTCACAGAAAAGAACCTTTACGTACAAACAGAATAATATTACCAAAACTGGGGATTTTGATTGTCTTTGAGCTTCTTACGTACAAAAATACCAAAATGTATGGAAAGTATTCTAATATTGAGAAACTAAACGATGTGAGTTCCTGAGCCTCTTAGGTACCAGAACAATTAATCGCGTGAAATCACTATATATAGAGACAGAACAATATAAAAAAAAAATCGTGCGTTTTTATTGTTTTCACTTTATGTACTAAAACACAAAAATGCATGCAGGACATGTGATATGAAAAACAGAACAACGTTACCAAAAACGTGTATTGTTTAAGCTCGTTAGGTACCTAAACGCCTAAAAGCATGCAAACCACTCTATATTTGGAAACAAAAGGATTTCATGAGAAGTTTATAATACGTGTTTTCGAGCTTCTTAGCTACTGAAACGGAAAATTGCGTGAATAGTTATATATGGAGAAACATAAGAACATTACGAAAAATGTGTATTTTTGGTATTATATGGGGAAACGCAACATTATTAAAAATGTGTGTTTTAAGTGCTTTTGAGCGTGTTAGATATCAAAATGCTAAAAATCATGTCAAATAAAACGAAACGCATATTATTATTACATTTTTATTTATTTATTTATTTATTTATTTTATTTTATTTTATTTATTTATTTACTTTTTTTCGAGCTTCTTAGGTACCAAAATACAAAAACCATGAATACCACTCTATATGGAAAACAACATTACCAAAAACTCGTATTTTGTGTCTTTTTGAGCTTCTTACGTATGAAATCGATAAAACGTAGGCTAAACACCCATTATAAAAAAAAACAAAATAATATTACCATTAAAAGTGTATGTTGAGTAATTTTGAGTGTTAGAAAAAAATAAAACGGCAAAATGCAGGCAAAATACCCGATTTGGTGAGAAGTAATTACAATAAACGTGTATTATAAGTGTTATCGACCTTAAGTAACAAAACGCAAAATCGCGTGAATAGCACTTTATATTTAGAAAAAGAACATTATCAAAAACGTGTTTCGGGTGTTTTTCTCATTGTTAGGTACCAAAGCACCAAAAGTGCATAGATTGAATTAGGAAACGAAACGACATTACAAGAAACGTGGGTTTTCACTGTTTTTCATCGTTTTAGGCATCAAAATGCTAAAAACCCTATATGGGAATCTATGATTTTTAGCGTTTTGCATGTAACAATGTGAAATACACACAAGATACACGTTTGTGTAATGTTCTCTTTCTTTATATACAGTACTATTCATGAGGTTTCGCGTTTTGGTATCTAAGGAGCTCAAGAACACTCATAAAAAACGTTTCTTGCAATGTCTTTTGTTTCAGCATTTAGGTTGCTTTTGCATGCGTTTTAGGGTTTGGGAAGTAAGAAGTTTAAAAAAAAAATTAATTAATTAAAAGATGATTTCCATGTATTTTAGGTTCCGATGCGTAACACGCTTAAAAAAAACTATAAAAATCAACTTTTCTGGTAATGTCTTTTCATTTCCGAACAAATAGCGTTTTGTTTGCATTTTGGTATCTTAATACCTAATAATGTGAAAATTGCTAAAAATATATGTGTTTGGTAAAGTTGTTCTTTTCTCGATGTAGAGTACTATTCATGCGTTTTAGAATTTTGATACCTAAGAAGCTCAAAAAAAATTTAATAAAACAAGTTTCTAGTAATATATTTGTCTTTGCATGCATTTCGACATTTTTCTACGTAACAAGCTCAAAAAGAGTCAAAAATACTTGTTTTTGGTAATATTATTATTATTATTCATAATAAAGTGTTTTGCATGTGTTTTAGTGTTTTGGTAGGTATCTCAAAAACTCAAAAGACATGTTTTGGGTATTTTTCTTTTCTATAGAGGGTGTTTTCTATGTTTTTTTTTTATCGTTTTAGTTCCTAGCATGCACAAAAATAATCAAAATATAAGTTTATGGTAATGTTTTCCGAATATCAGGGGTTTAGCAAGCATTTTGACGTTTTAGTACTTAGCAAATGTAAAAAAAAAAACCCACTCCAATAACATGTTTTTTTGTTGATATTCTCTTTCTCCATAAAGAGTGATATTACTATTTTCGCTTTTAGGTACCTAAGAGGCTAAAAATTACTCATAATTCACGTTCCTCTTAATGTCCTTTCGTTTCCTCATATTTTGTATGCATTTCCGCGTTTCTCTACGTTACCAGCTGAAAAACACGTTTTGGTACATAAGAATATGAAATACACTCAAATACCCTTTTTTTTTTTTCAATGGTAATTTTTTTCTCCTCTTCCATATATTAATGCGTTTTCACCTTTTGGCACCTAAAAAGCTCAAAAACACACATATAGGGTACTTTGCCTGTATTTTAATAATTTTCCACGTAACCCATTCAAAATCACTCAAAATACTTGTCTTTAGTATTTTTTTTTTTTTCTATAAAAGATGTTTTCATATGTTTTAGTGTTTTGTAGGTAAGAAATTCAAAAACACTCAAGAGACACGTTTTTCATAATGTTTTTTTGTGTTCCCATATAGATGATTTCTATGTTTTTTTTAGCGTTTGGTGCCTAAAACGCTCATAACACTCAAAATGCAAAATTCAGCAAATCTATTATTTTCCCATATTGGGTGCTTTACATGCCATTTGGCGTTTTTGTACCTAACAATGTGAAATATATTCAAAATAGACGCTTTTTTTGGTAATGTTGTTCACCTTCTCCTTCTTCACGCTTTTTTTCCTGTTTTGGTACCCAAGAATCTAAAAAAATGATCGAAATACTCGTTTCTCGTAATATCTTTTCGTTTCCCCATATAAGATGATCTTAACCTTTTTTTATGTTTTTTTTTTCTATGTAATAAGCTTAAAAACTCTCAAAACACTTTTTTTTTTGGTAGTTTTGTTTTCTCTCTCTCTCTCTCTCTCTACTAAGGTTGTTTTTGATGGGTTTTTTTTAGTTTTGCTACGTAAGAAGCTGAAAATCACTCAAAAGACGTTTTGGATAATTTTGGATAATAATAACTAACAATGTGAAAAATATTATAAATGTATTTGAATAATAATACCTATCAATGTGAAAAACACTATAAATACACGATTTGGTTAAGTTGTTTTCTTTCTCCATATAAAGTTGTGCTCATTTTGGTACTTCAAAAAACTCAAAAACACTCATAATATATATCTCTCGTAATGTCTTTTCTTTTCCCTATTTACTTTCCATGAATTTTGGCGTTTTTTTTCTACGTAACAAGCTGTTTTACGTATTATTAATCTGTTTCTTCATAAAATGTGTTTTTACAATGGTTTTAGCGTTTTGGTACGAAAGTAACTCAAAACAATGAAATGATACTTTTTTGTAATGCTGCAATGTTTTCGAATACAGGCTGTTTTCCATGCTTTTTTTCAGCGTTTTGATGCGTAGCACGCTTATAAACACTCAAAAGACACATTTCTAGAAATTCCGTTTCCTTTTCCATATAGTTTGTGAGCATTTTGGCGTTTTGGCACCTAAGATTGTGAAATACACTCAAAATGCAGGTTTTTCTTAGTGTTGTTGTTTCTCGATATAGAGTGCTATTCATTCATTTTAGCATTTGGTGCCTAAGAAGCTGTAAATCTCTCGTAATATACGTTCCTCGTATTTTATTCTAGTTTCTCTAATAGTGTATTTTCCATACCTTTTTTGCATTTTTGTACTTAACAAGCAGAAAAACACTAATTATTATTCTGATTCTACATAGTTTTTTTTTTTTTTTTATACGTTTCAGCGTTTTCGTAGGCATGTAGCTGAAAAAAACACTGATGACTGACGTTTTCGATGTTTTCTTTTTTTTTTCCTTATATGGTGGTTTTTCCGTGCTTTTTATCGGTTTGGTTTCTTGCACGCTCATAGACATTCAAAAGCAACGTTTCTAAAAAATATCGTTTTCTTTCCCCCTAATAAGGTGCTTTAGATGCATTTCTATTTATTTATTAATTTATTTTATTTATTTATTTATTTATTTGGTACGTAATGAAATATGCACAAAATACTCGTTTTTGCTAATATTGCTCTGTTTCTCCAAATAGAGTGCTATCCATACTTTTTAGCGTTTTGGTATCTAAGAAGCTCAAAAACACACATAACACACGTTTCTCGTAATGTGTTTTCGTTTTTTCGTATAGGGTGCTTTGCATGTATTTTAGCTTTTTTCTATTCAACAAGCTCAAAACATACACACAAAAAAAAAATACTTGTTGTTTGGCAATGTTATTCTCTTTTTCCATAAAGGATGTTTTCCATGAGTTTAACGTTTTAGTAGGTAAATAGTGAAAATGAACTCAAATACCCTTTTTTTCAATGGTAATTTTGTTCTCCTCTTCCATATATTAATGCGTTTTCACCTTTTGGCACCTAAAAAGCTCAAAAACACACATATAGGGTACTTTGCCTGCATTTTAATGTTTTTCTACGTAACCCATTCAAAATCACTCAAAATACTTGTCTTTAGTTTTTTTTTTCTATAAAAAGATGTTTTCCATATGTTTTAGTGTTTTGGTAGGTAAGAAGTTCAAAAACACTCAAGAGACACGTTTTTCAAAACACTGAAAACACATGTTTCTGGTATTGTCGATTCGCTTCTTAATTTTTGATGCATTTTGGTACCTAACAATATGAATATATTCAAAATAGACGTTTTTGGTAATATCTGCTCCTCCATATAGAGTGCTATTGACGCATTTTAGAGTTTTGGTACTTAAGCTCAAAAACACTAACAATACTCGTTTTTTTCCTGATGTACTTTCGTCTTCCCATATAGGGTGCTTTGCAAGCATTTTGCCGTTCTAGTACTTAACAATGTAAAGAATACACTAAAAAAAAAAAAGACGTTCATGACAATGTTGTTCTGTTTTTTTCCATCAAAAAAATACTATTTATCCGTTTTACCGTTTTGGTACCTAAAAAGTTCAGAAATACTTGTACTAGATAATATTTGTAACACTTGTTCGTAAGAAGCTCAAAATCACTCAAAAGACACGCTGTTTGTAATGCGTTTTTTGTATTCCATGCATTATTTTCCTTGCATTTAATCGTTTTGGTGCCTAAGAAGCTCAAGAAACACTCAAAAGACATGTTTCTTTTAATATCGTTTTGTTTCCCATATAGGGTACTTCGCATGAATTTTGGCATTTTTGTACTAAAGAAACTCAAAGACACTGAATATCCACTTTTTTGGTTTTGTCACTTTGTTTCGTCATTTTAGTAGTTTTAGCGTCATGTAGTCGTTTTAGCGTTATGGTACGTAAGAAGCTGAAAAATAACACTCAAAAGACAAATTTTTGGTAATATTGTTTTGTATTCCAAAATAGAGTGCTTTCCATGCATTTTAGAGTTCTTCTGCATAAAACGCTGAAAAAAAAACACTGAAAAAGTACTGTTGAGGTAATGTCCATTCGTTTTTATATAAAAGAAAGCTTTGTGTACATTTCTGCGATTTGATACCCAACAATGTGAAAAACACTCTTTTTGTATAGCTGCTTCGTTTCTTCATGTACAGTGCTCTTCACGCGTTTTATAGAGTTTAGTTGCTTAAGGTCAATAACACTCATAATACACGCGTCTGGAAATTACGTTTTTTTTTTTTTTCACCATATTGGGTATTATGTCTGTATTTTGTCGCTTTTGCACTTAATAAGCTCAAGAATACTCAGAATAAACATTTTTGGTAATGTTTTTTTCTTATTTTTTTTTCATAAAGCCATTTTTTACGTGCGTTTTAGCATTTTGATACGTAAGAAGCTCCTCACCAATGAAAAGAAACTTTTTTGGAAATATTTTTTTGTATTCCACTATATGGTGTTTTCTATGGATTTTAGTGTTTTGTTGCCTAAAACGCTAAAAAAAAAAAAAAAAAAAGACGTCTCTGGTAATGCCGTTTCGCTTCCACATATACAGTGACCTGCATTGATTTTGGCGTTTTTTGTACTTAACAATGTAAAAAAAAAAAAAAAAGAACTCAAAATGCACTCTTTTTGGTAATGGTGTTCTGTTTCTCCATACAGAATACTATTCACTCGTTTTTTACTCTTGGTACCTAAGAATCTCAAAAACAGTCATTATACACATTTCTGATAATATCGTTTATTTCATCATATAGGGTAATTTCCATGCATTTTGATGTTTTTCTTCCTAATAAGCTCAAAAATACTGAAAACATACATTTTTGCTTATGTTATTTTATTTCCTGTTTCCTTATAAACATGCATGCGTTTTAGTGTTTTGATACGTAAGAAGCTCAAAAACACACAAAAGACAGTTTTTGGTTATGTTCTTTTGTATTTTAATGTAGGTTGTTTTACATACTTTTAAGCACTTTCGTGCCTAACACACTGAAAGACAATCAAAAGACACGTTTTTGGTAATGTCATTTCGTTTCCCTTATACAGTGCTTTCCAGTGACTTTTGACCTTTTGGTATCTAACAATCTGAAAAAAAAAAATCAAAATAAATGTTTTTGATGATGTTGTTCTGTTTCTCCATATAAAGTGCTATTCACGCGTTTTATAGTTTTGGTACCTAAAAAGATCAAAAGCACTCATAATATACGTTTCTCGTAATGTCTTTTTTGTTTCCCCTTATAGGGTACTTTGCATGCATTTGGTGTTTTGGTACCTAAATTAAATTAATTAAATTAATATTAAATGGAGATCACTTAATCATGCGTTTTAGCGTTTTGTTACCAAAGAAGCTAAAAAACACTTAAAATGCACGTTTCTTATAATATCGATTTATTTCCTATATAGGGTTGTTTGCATACATTTTAGCGTTTATATACATAACAAGCTCAAAAACACTGAAAACACACGTTTCTGGTAATGCCGCTTTGTTTCATTTTATGGAATGCTTCGCATGGTTTATAACGTTTTGGTAATTAACAATATAAAAAGAAAAAAAGAAAATAAATAAATAAAACACCTTTTTTGTAATGTTGTTCTTCTTTTCAATATAGAGTGATATTCAAGCGTTTTAGTGTTTGGTACCTAAGAAGCTCAGAAACAGTCATTATGCACGTACTCTCATAATGTCTTTTCGTTTCCCCATATAGAGTAGTTTGCATACATTTTGGTGTTTTAGTGCGTAACGAACTCAAACTCACCTACAACACACGTTTTTAAGAACATTTTTTTCTGTTTCTTCAAATCATTCACTTGTTTTGTATGCATTTTGGCGTTTTGTTACTTCATAAAGTAAAAAAAAAAAACGATTTTGGTAATATTCTGTTTCTCCGTATATTTTTTTTTTTTCCAGGCGTTTTAGTGTTTTAGTACCAAGAAGCTCAGAAACACTCCTTATACACGTTTCTCGTAATATCATTTCGTTTCTTAATATAATATAGGGTACTTTTCATGTATTTTGGCGTCTTTCTATTAAAAAAATTAAAAAACACTCAATCCATGATTTCGGTAATGTTATTCCGTTTGCTCATAAAGGATGTTTTGCATGCGTTTGAGCGTTTTGGTGGGGAAGAAGCTTAAAAACATACAAGATACGTTTTTGTTAATCTCGATTTGCATTCCCATTTCGGGTGGTTTCCATGTTTTGGAACGTTTTCGTGCCTAATATTCTCAAAAATACTCAACACACACGTTTCTGGTTTTTATTTCCCCATATAGAGTGCTTTCCTTGCATTTTGGCGTTTTGATTACAGACAATGTGAAATACTCTCAAAATACGAGTTTTACGTAGTGATCTGTTTCTCCATATCAAATACTATTCACGAGTTTAAGCATTTTAGTACCTAAAAATCTAAAAAGAAACACTTATAATACACGTTTCTGATAATATCATTTTGTTTCATCATATATGGTACTTTCCATGCATTTTGACGTTTCTTTTCCTAAAAAGATAAAAATTGTAAAAAATATACATTTTTGGAAATGTTATTCTGTTTCTCCATTAGAATGTTTTTTTTTTTTTTTTTTTTTTTTTTTTATGTTTTAGCATTTTGGTACGTAAGAAACTCCTAAACACTCCAAAGAAACGTTTTTGGCAATGTTGTGTTATGTTACTATATAGAGTGGTTTCCATGGCTTTTAATGTTTTGGTGCCTAACGCGCTCAGAAACACTCAAGCGACACGTTTCTGGTCATGTCATTTTGTTTCATCATTTACAGTGCTTTGCATGCATTTTGGCGTTTTGGTACCTCGTGAGTGAAAAAAAATAAAAACACTCAAAATAAACGATTTTAATGAGGTTGTTCTGTTTCTTGAGATAGTGTGCTATTCACGTGTTTTAGAATTTTGGTACCAAAAAATCCCCCCCAAAAAAGAAAAATCTTAATACGCGTGTCTCGTAATGTCTTCTCGTTTCCCCTTATTAGGTGCTTTGTATATATTTTGGCGTTTTCGTACCTAACAAAGTAAAATACACTCAAAACAAACGTTTTCGGTAATTTTCTGTTTCTCAATATAGAGTGCGATTTACCCGTTTAAACCCTTTGGTATTTTGGCTTTGAAGCTCAGGAACATTTATAATACACATTTCTTTTAATATCGATTCGTTTCCGAAACAGCTAATTTTTCATTCATTTTAGAATTTTTGTACATAACAAGCTCAAAATAATGAAAATATACGTTTTTGGTAATGCTGTTTTGTTTAAATAAACTGTGTTTTGCCTTCTTTTTTAAGTGTCTTTGAGCGTGTCAGTTATCAAAACGGTAAAAATCATGTGAAAAAAAAAAACATTACCAGAAACGTGTAATACGATCGTTTTTGAGCTTCTTAGGTATCAAAACGCAAAAAAAAAAAAAAAACGCGTAAAAAGCACTCTATATGGAGAAACAGAAACAAAATATTAAAAACATGTATTTTTTAGTGTTTATCGCACTGTTTGGTACTAAACGCTAAATTGCACTAAATGCACTTGATACGGAGAAAATAAACATTATCAGAAAAGTGCCTTTGAGTGTTTTTTCAGGGTGTTAGGCACCAAAATGTTAAAAAGCATGGAAAGCATCCTATTTGGGAATACAAAATAATATTACCAAAAACGTGTATTTCATTGTTTTTAAACTTCTTTCATACCAAAACGCTGAAACATATGCAAAACACCTTATATGGACAAACAAAATAACATTACCAAAACCATAAATTTGATTGTTTTCTAGCTTATTACATCCAAAAACGCCAAAATGTATGCTAATTACTCTACATGGGGAAGCGAAACGATATTACCAGAAACGCGTATAATGCTTCATAGGTATCAAAACACTAAAACGCCTGAAAAACACTGTATGGAAACACACAACAATATTACCGAAAACGTGTATTTTGAGTGTTTTCACCTCGTTAGGTACCAAAATACTAAAGTGAATCTAAAGCACGTGATTTCAAAATAAGGTATCCAATAACGTGTATTGGAAGATGGTTTGAGCTTGTTAGGTACCAAAACGCAAAAATGCATGCAAACCACTATATAAGGGAAAGAAAGGACATTATGAGAAACGTGTATAAAAATTATTTTTGAGCTCTTTAGGTACCAAATAGCAAAATTGCGTGAATAGCGCTCTATATGGAGAAATAAAATAACATTACCAAAAACGTGTATTTTGAGTGATTTCACGTCAAAAGACATGAAAAGGCACTCAATATGCGGAAACAAAATAATGTTACCAGAAACCTGTGTTTTAAGGGGATTTTGAGCGTCTTAACTACCAAAACTCCAAAAATCATGTGAAAAAAGAACTATACTTCAAGAAACGTGTATTTTGATTGTTTTTAAAACTTCTTAAGTACTAAAAACGCAAAAACAAGTGAATAGCATTATATATGAAAACACACACACACACACACACACACACACACACACACAAAACAGCATTAACAAAAACGCGTATTTTAAATGTTTTTGAGCTTCTTACGAATGAAAACGGTGGAAAGTACCCTTTATTGTGAAACAAAAATTTATTACCAAAAACGTGTATAATTAGTGTTTATGTTCTTTATAGATACCAAAACTCTAAAACGCGTGAAAAACACTTTATATGGAGAAAAAAAAAAAAAGGAACATTATCAAAAAGTAGTGTTTTAAGCGTTTTCACCTTCTTCAGTAACAAAACGACAAAATGCATGAAAAAAAAAACGTGAATTAAAGTAAAAGAAAAAAGTTACCAAGTTTTTGAGCTTGTCAGACACAAATTGAGCCAAAATGCATGGAAATTACCCTATATTGGGTATCGAACATGAATTGCGTATGAACGAACAGAAATGCGTATTATGAGTGCATTTGAGCTTTTTAATCACCAAAACGGTAAGACGCATGAATAACACTTTATATGGAGAAACAACAACATTACCAAAAACGTGTAATTTGAATGTTTTCCACATTGTTAACTACCTCGTTGCCAAAATGCATGCAGATCTTTCAATGGTAAATTAAAATTACATTTCAAGAATTATGTCTTTTAAGTGTCTTTTGGAATGTGTTAGGAACCATAACGCTAAAAAGCATGAAGGCACCCTATATGAAAAAAAAAAAAAAAAAAAACGTGTTTTTGCAGTGTTTCTTTGGTATTTACCAAAATCCTAAACGGCATGTAAAACATCCTTTATAGAAAACTAATTTACCAAAAACGTGTGTTTTGAGTGTTTTTGAGCTTGTTACGTACAAAACCACCAAAATGTATAGAAAGTACACAATATGGGGAAATAAAAGAATATTACATGAGAGGTGTAATTTTATCTATTTTTTATTTTTTTTTCATTTATTCATTTTGTTTTACCTTCTTAGATACCATTATGGTAAAAGACAAGAATAGCACTCTGTACGGAGAAATAATACATCACTAAAAATGTATATTCTCAGTGTTTTTCATATTGTTAGGTACCAAAATGCCAAAATGCATGAAAATCATCCTCTATGGTGAAACGAAAAGATATTTCCAGAAATATGTCTCTTAAGTCTTTATGGGCATGTTAGGCATCAAAACGCTAAAAGGCATGGAAAGCTCCCCGTAAAAGAAAATAACATCCCCAAAAAAACGTGTCTTTTGAGATATTTTCAACTAGTTACGTACCAAACGGTAAAATGCACGCAAAATACCTTTTATGGAGAGACAGAATAACATTACCAAAAACAAATATTTTGAGTTTTTGAGCTAGTTGTGTGCAAAAACGCCAAAATACATGCAAAGTAAACTATATGGGAAAACGAAAGGATATTACGTGAAACGCGTAGTAGGAGTGTCTTTGAGCTTCTTAGGTACCAAAAACGTGAAAATACGTTAATAACACTCTATATGGAGAAACAGAGCAATATTTCCAAATACGCACATTTTGTGAATTTTTTTTTTTCTTTTTACATTTTTAGGTACCAAAACGCCAAAATGCACGCAGTCCCTTAAATAGGAAAATAAAACGACATTACAAGAAATGTATCTTTTAAGAGAATTTGTGCATGTTAGACAATAGATCGATAAAAAGTATTTAAAGCAATATAATACAGGAAAATAAATAAAAAGATACCAAAAAAGTGTCGAGTTTTTTTAGTTATGCACCAAATCGGTAAAACGCATGCAAAACAACGTTTATGGAGAAACAGAGTAACATTAGAAAAGTTTTTGAGCTTGTTACGTACAAAAATGCCAAAATGCATAAAAAAAAATATCCTATATGGGGAAACGAAAAGACATTACGATAAATGTGTATTATGAGTGTTTTTGAGTTTCTTAAGTACCAAAACGCTAAAACGCATGAACAGCTCTTTATATGGAGAAACAGAGTAACATCACCAAAAATATGTATTTTGAGTGTATTTCACATCATTAAGTACGAAAAAGCCAATATCCACGAAAAGCACCGTATATATGGAAAGGAAAGGACATTTCAATAAATGCTTCTGTTGAATGTTTATGAACATGTTAGGCACAAAAACGCTAACCACCAAAAATCATTTGAAATAACGTAAATGGAAAAACGTCTCTTTTCTGTGTTTTTAAGCAACTTACGTACCAAAACGCTAAAACGCAGGCAAAACACCCTTTATAGAGAGTTTTGAGCTTTTTACGAAGAAAAATACTATAATGCATGGAAGGTACTCGAAAACGAAAAGACACTAAGAGATATGATTGTTTTTGAGTTTTACATATCAAAACGCTAGAACACATAAACAGGAATTAATATGAAAAAGGGAACGAAATTTTCAGCAACGTGTTTTTAAGTGTTTGTGAGCGAGGTAGCCACAAAAAAAGCCAAAAAGCACGGAAAGCACCCTTATACATGAAAACAAAACATTACCAAAAACGTCTCGTTTCAGTGTTTTTGAGGTACTTACGTACCAAAACGCTTACAAGCATGCAAAACTTCTTTTTATGGAGGAACGGAATAACACTATCAAGAACAAGTATTGTGATTGTTTTAAATATTGTTAAGTATTAAAACGACAAAATGCATGCAAAGTACCTTTATTGGGGATACGTGTATTATTAGAGTTCTTGAGCTTATTAGCTACCAAAACACTGAAACGTATGATTAACACTATGTAGAGAAACGAATCAACATTACCAAAAACGTGTATTTTGAGTGTATTCCACATTGTTATGTACCAAATCGCAAAAACGCAAGCAAAGCACCCTACATATGACAAGGAAACGAGATTTTCAAGAACACGTTTTCTAAGTGTTTATGAGCGTACTAAAACTCTAATGAGCATGAAAAGAACCCTATCAAAAACGTCTCTTTTCAGCGTTTTTTTTTTACTGAAAACAGAACAACTTTACCAATAATATATATATATATATATATATATATATATATATATATATATATATATATATATATATATATATATATATATATATATATATATATATATATATATATATATTGAATGTTTTTGAGCTTGTTAGCTACAAAAACGGCAAAATGCATTCCAAGTACACTATATGGTGAGACAAAACGTAATTAACAAAGGCCTGTATTATAAGTAGGTTACGAAACGCTAAAACGAGTGAACAGCTTTCTATATGAAGAAAGTGAACAACTTTCCAAAAAAAATGTATTTTGCGTGTTTTTCACATTGTTAGGTACGCCAAAATGTATGAAAACACTTCTTATAGAGAAACTAATCGACATTATTTTCAGTGTTTCTCAGCGGTTTATGCACAAAATGCTAAGATGAATGGAAAGCAATCTATATTGGAACACAAAACAAAATTACCAAAAACTTGTCTTTTGAGTATTTTTGATCTTACGTACTATAACGCAAAACCGCACGCAAAATACAATGGAGAAACAGAAACAGAATAAAACAGAATTAAACGTGCATATTCAGTGTTTTTGAGCTTCTTACGTACAAAAACGCCAAAATGCAGGCAAAGTCACCTATTTGAGAAACCAAACGATATTACAAGGAACGTGTATTAGAAGTGTTTTTGTACTACGTAGATACCAAAGCGGTAAAATGTGTGAATAGCACTTTATATGGAGAAACAGAAAAAAAATAACAAAAACGTCTTTTTTGAGTGTTTTTACATTGTTATTTACCAAAATGCAAAAATCCATGGAAAGCATCCTATATGGCGAAACGAAAGGACATTACGAGAAACATGTTTTGTGAGTGTTTTTGAGCTTCTTAATTACCAAAACTCTAAAATGCGTCAATAGCACTCTATATGGAGGAAAAAAACATGAATAAAAACGTTTGTTTTGAATGTTTTTTTTTTTCACATTGTTAGGTACCCAAGTGCCAAAATGCATGCAAAGCACTCTATACGAAAAAAAGGAACTACATTATCAGAAACATGTCTTTTAATTGTAGAGAGAAACAAAGCAACGTTACGAAAAACTTGTATTTTGACTGTTTTTGATATTAATAGGTACTAAAACGCTTAAATGCTTTCAAAGCACTCTTTATATGAAAATAAAATGACATTAAAACGTGTCTTTTGTGTTTTTTATTGTTTTTGGTACCATAACGCTAAAAAGCATAGAAAGCATTGACAAAACATTAACAGAAACATGTCTTTTGTGTGCTTCTAAGCAAAACACCCTTTCTATAAAAACGGAATAACATTACCAAAATCTTGTATTTTCAGTGTTTTTTAATCTCACGTAGAAAAACGCCAAAATGCATGGAAAGAACCCGATATAGAAAACAAATTTTTATTATAAGGAAACATGTATTATAAGTGTTTTAGCTTCCCAGGTACAAACGCTAAAACACATATATAACACTTAAAAGGGAGAAACAGAACAACATTACCAAAAATTACTTTTTTTTATTTTTATTTATTTTTTTATTTTTTATTTTTTTTTTTTCATTTTTATTGTTAGGTACCAAAACGCCAAATGCATGCAAATTACCTGATATGGGGAAATGAATGGACATTACGAGAAACATGTATTATGAGTGTTTTTGAGCTTCTTAGGTACCAAACTCTAAAATGCGTGAATAGCTTTTTATATGGAAAAGCGGAATAAGATTACCAAAAACGTGTGTATTGATTGTTTGTCACATTGTTAGGTACCAAAACAACAAAATAAATGCGATGTGCTTCATATGGAAAAGGAAACGACATTACTAGAAATACGCCTTTTCACGTTTTTTTTTTTTTTCCAGTGTTTTAGGCACCAAACGCAAAAACGCATTGAAATCACTTTTTTGGGGGGGACAAAAAACATTACTGCGTTTTCACGGTTTGGTACCTAAGAAGCTCAAAATCTCGCATAATACACGTTCCTCGTAATGTTCTTTTGTTTCCCCATATAGGATATTTTACATGTATTTTTTTGCGTTTTTATACATAACAAACTGAAATACACACAATTTTTTTTTTTTTGTAATGTTATTCTATTTTTGCTTAAAGGGTATTTTGCAAGCGTTTTATAGGTTTCGTACGTAAGAGGCTAAAAAACATTCAAAAGAAATGTTTTTTCTTAATGTTTTTTTTTTGTATTCCCACATAGGTCGGTTTCCATGCTTTTTAGCGTTTTGGTGCATAGCATGCTCATAAACACTGATAATACATGTTCCTGGAGATCTCGTTTCCTTTCTACATATAGTGTGCTTTGGAAGCATTTTGGAGTTTGGTACCTGACATTGTGAAATACACTCAAATTACATTTTTTTTTTTAATCGGTTTCTCGATATAAAGTATTATTCATTTTTCGTTTTCGTACCTAAAAATGTCAAAAATATTCATAATACACATTTCTCGTCATGACTTTTCGTTTTCCTGTAATATGAATGCATTTTGGCCTTTTTCCTACGTAACAAACTCAAAAAACTCAAAATACTTGCTTTTGGCACAGTTATTCTGTTTCTGCATAAAGTGTGATTTGCAAGTGTTTCTTAGTTTCTTAGTTTTTTTAGCATGCCAGATACAAATTCCGCCAAAATGCATGTAAAGTAGCGTTTATAGGTTAACGAACAATACTAGAAATACATATTATGAGTGCATTAGAGCTTTTTAGGTACTAAAACACTAAGACTCATGAATAATACTCTATATGGAGAAACAACATTACCAAATCGTGTCTTTTGAGTGTTTTTCACTTTGTTAGCTACCTCAATGCTAAAATGCATACAAATCTCTCTGTGGTATATTAAAATCAGAATTCAAGAATCATGTTATTTGTCTTTTGGAGTGTATTAGGAACCATAACGCTAAAGAGCATGGAAAGCACTATATATGAAAAAAAAAAAAACGTGTTTTTACAATGTTTCTTAGGAACTTATGTAAGAAAACGCTAAAAGACATGTAAAACATCCTTTATAGAAAAACACAATAATTTATCAAAAACGTGTGTTTTTGTGTTTTTGAGCTTGTCACGTACAAAACGACCAAAATGTATGGAAAATACACTATATGGAGAAATGAAAGAACATTACGAGAGAAGTGTATTTTGAATTTTTTTTTTTTTATCTTCTTAGAAACCAATACCCTAAAAGCCATGAATAGCACTCTATATAGAGAAATAGTAGCTAACAATGTTTTTAACATTATTAGGTAACAAAATGCCAAAATGCATGGAAAGCACCCTCTATGGTGAAACGATAAGTTATTTCCAGAAATGTCTCTTAAGTGTTTATGGGCATGTTAGGCATCAAAACGCTAAAAAGCATGGAAAACTCCCCATAAAAGGAAAACAACATTCCCAAAAACGTGTCTTTTGAGAGATTTTGAGCTAGTTACGTAACAAACGCTAAAACGCGCGCAAAACACATTTTATGGAGAAACAGAGTAACATTACCAAAAAACAAGTATTTTGAATGTTTTTGAGCTTGTTGCGTGCAAAAACGCTAAATTGCATGCAAAATAACCTATATGAGAAAACGAAAGAATATTACGTGAAACTTGTTTTTGAGCTCCTTAGGTAGCAAAACGGGAAAACTTGTTAACATCACTCTATATGGAGAAACAGAACAACTTTACTAAATACGTGTATTTTGAGTTTTTTTTTTTACATTGTGACGTAACAAAACGCCAAAATGCACGCAGTCCCCTAAATAGGTAAAAAAAAAACATTACAAGAATCTTTCAAATGTATTTGTCCAAAAGAAGGCTAAAAAAAAAAAACACTGGATAGCAATACAATATAGGAAAACAAAACAACAATACCAAAAAAGTGTCGATTTTTTTTTTTTTTTAATCGCTGAATCACATTCAAAACACACTTTATAGAAAAACAGTAACATTACTAAAAAAAACATATTTTGAGTGTTTTTTTAGACTGTTACGTACAAAAACGCCAAAAAAACATGAAAATAACCTATATATGGAAACGAAAAGACAGTACGATAAATGTGTATTATGAGTGTTTTTGAGTTTCCTAATTACCAAAGCACAAAACCGCATGAACAGCTCTTTATATGGAGAAACAGAACATCACCAAAAATACATATTTTGAGTGTATTTTTGTGTATACGAAAAAGCTAAAATGCACGAAAAGCACCGTATATATGGAAAGAAAAATACATTTCAATAAACGTGTTTGTTTTATGAACGTGTTAGGCACCAAAACGCTAAAAAGCATTTGAAATAACTTGTTCGGGAAAACCGTACAAGATTACCAAAAATGTCTCTTTTCAATGTTTTTAAGCAATTTGCGTACCAAAACGCTAAAACGCAGACAAAACACGCTTTATAGAGAAACAGTATAACTACCAAAACTTTCAGCTTGTTACAGGAGAAAAATACTATATTACTTGGAAAGTACTCGGAAAAAAAAAGACACTTAGGAAATCGTGTTTTTGAGATTCTAAAACGCTAAAACATATTAACAGGAAGATATATGGAGGAACATTACAACATTACGAAAAAAAAAAAAAAAAGTAATTTGAGTGTTTTTGAAATTGTTACGTACAAAAACACCAGGATGCATCCAAAGAACCCCACATGAAAAGACAGTACTAGAAACGTGTATTAGGAATGCTTTTTTTTTATCTTCTTAGGAACACAAAAGTAAAACGCATTAATAGCACTTTATATAGAGAAAAGGAACAACATATTAAAAACGTGTCTTTTGAACGTATTTCACATTGTAAGGTGCCATAACGCAAAATTGGATATAAAGCATAAGGAGAGAAAAAAAATAAATAAACGATATATCCATGAACGTATCTTTTCAGATGAAATAAGCGGGTTAGACACCAAACCCTAAAAAGTAAGGAAAGCAAGAAAGCACGATATGACGAAAATGAAACATCATTACGAAAAACGTGTCGTGTCTTTTGAGTGCTTTTTAGCTACTTCGGTACCAAATCTTAAAACGCTTGCAAAACACCTTTTTATAGATACACAATAACATTAACAAAACAACTATTTTGAATGTGTTTGAGCTTGTTACGTACGAAAACGCCAAAATGCATGAAAAGTACCCTATAATGAGAAACGAAAGGATATTACGAGGACATTACGAGAAGTATATTATGAGTGTTTTTGAGCTTCTTAGGTGCCAAAATTCAAAAGCGCATGAATAGCACTCTGTATGGAGAAACAGAAGAACATTGCCAAATCGTGTATTTTGAGTGTATCTCACATTGTTTGGTACCAAAACATCAAAATGCACGAAAAACACTATATGTGGAATATTTCGAGAAACGTATATTGTGGGTGTGTATGAGCATGTTATGCATTAAAACAAAAAAATAATAAATAAATGAAAGCACCACATATGGGAAAACAGAACATTACAAAATACGTATTTTTTTTTCAGTATATCTAAGCTACATACATACCAAAACGCCAAAACTCATGGAAAACACCTTTTTTGGGGAAACAATAAAATTTACAAAAATAAATATTTTGAGTGTCTTTGACCGTCTTACACAGAAAAACGACAAAATGCATGCAAACTACGAAAACACGAATATATGGGGAAACGAAAAGACATTCCGAGAAAAGTGTATTATGAGAGTTTTTGAGATTTTTAGGTACCAAAACGCTAAAACACATCAATAGAAACCTATATGGAGAAAGGAACGAGATTTTCAAAAACGTGTTTTTTTTTCTTAGTGTTCATGAGCGTGCTAGCCACGAAAAATCTAAAAAGCATGGAAAGCACCCTATACTTGAAAACAAAATTACATTACCAAAAAAACGTCTCGTTTCAGTGTTTTTGAGCTACTCACGTACCATAACGCTAAAACGCATGCAAATCATCTTTTATGGAGGAGCAGAATAATAGTATCAAGAAGAAGTATTGTGAGTGTTTTAAAGATTGTTAAGTAGTAAAATGCCAAAAACGTATAGTAGAGTTTTTGAGTTTATTAGGTACCAAAAAACTAAAACGCATGAATAACATTCTATATAGAGAAACAAATCGACATTACCAAAAACGTGCATTTTGACTGTGTTCCACATTCTCAGGTACCATATCGCAAAAATGCAAGTAAAGCAGCCTATGTATGGAAAGGAAACGAGATATCCAGGAACACGTCTTCGGAGTGTTTATGAGCGTACTAGGCACAAAAACGCTAATGAGTATGGAAAGAACCCTGTGGGAAAACAAAACACTTCCTAAAACTTCTCTTTCCAGAATAACATTACCAAAAATATATATTTTAAATGTTTTTGAGCTTATTAGGTATAAAAGTACACTATATGGTGAACCAAAACGTAATTTACAGGCGGGTGTATTATGAGTAGATAACGAAACGCTAAAACGAATGAACAACATTCTATATGAAGAAACTGAACAACATTCCAAAAAATGTGTTTTGTGCGTTTTTCTCATTATTAGGTACTAAAACACCAAAATGTATGCAAAATACTTTTTTATAGAAAAACGAATCGACATTACTCAAACTTCCCTTTTCAGTGTTTCTCAGCGGTTTATGCACAAAACGCTAAAAATGAATGGAAAGCAATCTATATTGGAATACAAAACAAAATTACCAAAAACTTGTCTTTTGAGTTATTTTGATCTTCCTACGTACCATAATGCTAGAACGTACGCAAAATATCCTTTATGGAGAAACGAACATAATAAAATAGAATAACACGTGCATATTCAGTTTTTTTTTTTTTTTTTTGAGCTTCTTACTTATAAAAACGCCAAAATGCAAAGTCACCTATATTGGAGACCAAACGATATTACAAGAAACGTGTATTACAAGTGTTTCTGAACTACGGTAAAACGTGAGAATAGCTTTTTATATGGAGAAACAGAAAAACACTGTCAAAAACGTCTTCTTTACATTGTTATTTACCAAAACGCCAAAATGCATGCAAAGCACCCTATACGAAGAAACGAAAAGACATTACGAGAAACGTGTTTCATGAGTGTTTTTGAGCTTCTTAAGTACTAAAACTCTAAACTGCGTCAATAGCACTCTATATGGAGGAACAAAACATTACAAAAAAGATTTGTTTTTTAATGTTTTTTCACACTGATAGGTACCAAAGCGCCAAAATGCATGCAAAGCACTCTATATGGGAAAAAGAAACTAGATTATCAGAAACATGTATTTTAATTGTAGAGAGAAACAAAACAATGTTACGAAAAACTTGTATTTTGACTGTTTTTCATATTAAGAGGTACCAAAACGTCAAAATGCATTCAAAGCACTCTTTATAATTGAACGAAATGGCATTACCAGAAAAGTGTTTTTTGAGTTTTTGCATGCATTTTTAGCATTTTTTTTTTTTTTTAGCTAAAAAACATAGAAAGAATGAACAAAACATTAACAGAAACGTGACTTTTGTATGTTTTTAATCTTCTATACTAAAACGCATGCAAAACACTCTTTACGGACAAACGGAATAACATTACCCAAATCATGGATTTTCAGTGTTTTTGAATTTCTAACGTAGAAAAACGCCAAAATGCATGCAAAGATTCCGATATAGGAAACTAACCGATATTATAAGAAACATGTATTAGAAGTGTTTCTTAGTTTTTCAGGTACAAACTCTAGAACTCGTGTAGAGCACTTAAAAGGGAGAAACAGAACATTACCAAAAACGACTTTAATTTCTTTTTTATTTTTTACATTGTTAGGAACCAAAACGCCAAAATGCATGCAAATTACCTGATATGGGAAAACAACATTATGAGAAACATTGTGACATTATGAAAAACGTGTATTATGGGATTTTTAGGTACCAAAACTCTAAAAACGCGTTAATAGCTTTTATATTGAAAAACAGAATAACATTTTCAAAAACGTGTGTATTGATTGTTAGGTAACAAAACAACAAAATACATGCAAAGCGCTCCTTATGGGGAAAGGAAACGACATTACTCGATACATGCCTCCTCAGTGCTTTTTTTTTCAGCGTTTTAGGCACCAAAACGCGTTTAAAAACGCATTGATATCACCATTTCGGGAATACAGAACAACATTACCAAAAAACGTGTCTTTTGAGTGCTTTTGAGCTTCTTACGTACCAAAACAATAAAACGTATCCAAGCATGTTTTATGAAAAAAAAAAATAAATAAATAAATAAATAAAAAAATAACTTTAGTAAAAATTTGTGTTTTAGATATTTTTGAGCTTGTTAGGTGCAGAAAGGGAAAAAAAATGTATGTAAAGTTCCTATGGAGAAATAAGATTATTTTACCAGAAAAGTGTTTTTTTTTTTATTCAAAACGATAAAACCTATGAAACGCGCTCTATATGGGGGGGGGGGGGGGTTCCACTCATACTGCTCTTCTAGACAGGGTGGAATCAAAAGCTTTTCGTCTCATCAACTCCTCTCCTCTAACTGACTGTCTTCAGCCCCTCTCTCACCGCCGCAATGTTGCATATCTAGCTGTCTTCTACCGCTATTTTCATGCCAACTGCTCTTCTGATCTTGCTATCTGCATGCCTCCCCTCCTTCCGCGGCCTCGCTGCACAAGACTTTCTTCTTTCTCTCACCCCTATTCTGTCCACCTCTCTAACGCAAGAGTTAACCAGTATTCTCAATCATTCATCCCTTTCTCTGGTAAACTCTGGAACTCCCTGCCTGCTTCTGTATTTCCACCTTCCTATGACTTGAATTCCTTCAAGAGGGAGGTTTCAAGACACTTATCCACCAATTTTTGACCACTGCTTTGACCCTTTTATGGGACTGGCATTTCAGTGGGCATTTTTTTTTATTAGATTTTTGTTGCCCTTGGCCAGTGTCCTTCCTACATAAAAAAATATAAAAAAAAAAAAGAAAACTAAATTATCAAGACTTTTTTTTCACATTGCTAGGTACCAAAACGCTAAAATGTATCTTTTTGTATTAGTTTCACCATTTTATATGGTGAAACTAAACGAATATACCAAAAACCTGCCTTTTCCTTGTTTTTTTTCAGCGTTTAAGGAACCAAACCTTTAAATGCATAGAATGATCTTTTTATTGGAATACAAAACAATATTATTCAAAACGTTTTTTGAGTGTTTTTGGGAGTTTTCATGAGCGAAAACGCTAAAACACATGCAAAACACTCTTTATGGAGAAACAATAACTTTACCACAAACGTGTATTATTAGTGTTTTTTTTAGTTTGTTACGCACAAAAACGGCAAAATGCATGCAAAGTACGGAATATGGGAAAATAAATTATATTACAAAAAAAAACGTCTCTTAGGTATCGAAATGCTAAAACGAGTAATCAGCACTTTATATGGATAAAAAGAACATTACCAAAAACGTATGTTCTGATTTTTTTTTTCTACATTGTTAAGTACCAAAACTTACTTTACGAATGGACTTTACGAATGGACTTTACGAGAAACGTGTTTTGTGAGTGCTTTTGACCTTTTTTGGCAGCAAATCTGTAAAATGCGTGAATAGCACTATATATGGAAAAAAAAAAAAAAACAGAGCAATATTACCAAAAACGTTCATTTTTAGAGTTTATCATATTGTTAGGTACGAAAACGCAAAAATGCACGCAAAGCACTCTATATTGGGAAACGAAACATCATAACCAGAAACGTGTTTTTTCGGTGTTTTGTGTGTGTTAGTTCCCAAAGGCGTGAAAATCATGTGAACAAAACGATATTACCAGAAATATATACCATGATCGTTTTTGAGCTTCTGTGGTACTAAAATGCAAAAAAAGAAAAAAAACGCGTGAATAGCACACTATATGCAGAAATAGAAGAATATCACTAAAATAGTGTATTTTGAGTATTTTCACATTCTTTGGTAATAAAACGCCTAATGTATGCAAAGCACTTTATATGTGGAAAAGAAATTACATTACCAGAAAGGTGTCTTTTAGGTATTTTTTCAGTGTTTGATACCAAAATGTTAAAAAAAAAAAACATGGAAAGCACCCTATATGGCAATAGAAAAGAACCTCTTCCATACGAAAACAGTGAAACTCACAGAAAAAAACCTTTACGTACAAACAGAATAATATTACGAAAACCGGAGATTTTGATTGTTTTGAGCTTCTTACATACAAAAATGCCAAAATGTATGGAAAGTACTCTAATATTGAGAAACGAAACGATATCACCAGAAGCGTGTATAATGTGAGTTACTGAGCTTCTTAGGTACCAGAACAATAAATCGGGTGAAATCACTCTATATAGAGACACATAACATTAAAAAAAAAAAAAAAAAATGTGCGTTTTTAGTGTTTTCACCTTATGTACCAAAACACAAAAATGCATGCACAGCATGTGATATGAAAAAAAAAAAAAACTGAACAACAACGTTACCAATTACGTGTATTGTTTGAGCTCGTTAGGTACCAAAACACCTAAAAGCATGCAAACCACTCTATATTTGGGAACAAAAGGATATTATAAGACACATTTATAATAAGCGTTTTTGAGCTTCTTAGCTACCGAAACGGAAAATTGCATGAATAGCAATCTATATGGAGAAACATAAGATTACCAAAATCGTGTATTTTCAGTATTTTTCACATTGTTAGGTACAAAAACGTAAAAATGTAAGAAAACCACTCTATATGGGAAACGCAACACTATAAAAAAAAAAAAAAAAAACGTGTGTTTTAAATGCTTTTGAGCGTGTTAGGTGCCAAAATGCTAAAAATCATGTGAAATAAAACGATACTTCCAGAAAGGCATATTTCTTTCTTTCTTTTTTTTTCTCTCTCTCTCTTTGAGCTTCTTAGGTACCAAAACACAAAAACCCATGAACAGCACTCTATATGGAAAACATCATTGCTAAAAACTCGTATTTTGGGTCTTTTTGAGCTTCTTACGTATGAAACCGATAAAACGCAAGCTAAACACCAATTACGGAAAAACTACATTGCCAAAAAAAAAAGTGTATTTTGAGTAATTTTCAGTCTGTTAGAAAGAAAAATGACAAAATGCAGGTAATATACCCGATATAGTGAAACAAAAACTAATTACCATAAACGTGTGTTATCGACCTTAGATAACAAAACGCAAAAACGCGTGAATAGCGTCTTATTTGTAGAAATAGAACATTATCAAAAACGTGTTTCGGGTATTTTTCTCATAGGTACCAAAACGCCAAAAGTGCATACAAAGATCTTTCTATTAGGAAACGAAACGACAAGAAAGAAACGTGGTTTTTCACTGATTTTCATCGTTTTAGGAATCAAAATGCTAAAAATCATGGGAATCACCCTCTATGGGAATACAAAACATCATTACCAAAAAAGTGTCTTTAAGCTTCTTCATTATCAGAACGTTAAAACGCATGCAAAACACTTTTTTTTTGTTTTATGAACAAGGACAATAACATATGGAGACTTAAAACAACATTACCAAAAGTCTGTATTTTGAATGTTTTCTCATAATTAGGTACCAAAACACCAAAATGCATACAAATCACGCTGTATGGTGGAACGGAACGCCATTACCAGAAACGTGTTTTTAGTGTTTTAGAGCGTTTTAGGCACATAAAGGCTAAAATGCATAGAAAATATCTTATATTGAATACAAAACATTAACAAAATTATGTCTTTCGTGTGTTGTTCAGTATCTTACGTACAAAAAAACATAGAATACATACAAAGCCTCCATTATAGAGAAAAAATAAAAAATAAAAAAGTGTACAATGAGTGTTTTTGAGCTTGTTAAGTAGAAAATCAGCAAAATGCATGCAAAGTACCCTATATGATGGAACAAAACGATATTACCAGAAGCGTATATTATGAATGTTATTGATCTAAGTTAACTAAACGCATGAACTCTATATGAAAAAATAGAATATTACCAAGAAACGTATATTTTGATGGTATTTCACATTTTTATGCACCAAAACGCCAAAAATCTATGCAAAGCACCCTATTTGAGGCAAAGTAACGTCTTCGCAGTGTTTATAAGCGTGTTAGGCACCAAACCGCTAATATGCATTGAAATCACCCTATATGGGAATGTGAAAAACAACATTACGAAAAACATAACTTTTGAGTATTTTTTGAGCTACTTACGTACCAAAATGCTAAAACGCATGCAAAATATTCTTAATGCAGACATAAAATTACATCACCAAAAACAACTATTTTAATGATTTTGAGTTTGTTACGTACAAAACTGTCAATAGGCTTAGAAAGTAATCTTTCTAAGAAAGAACATTACGAGGAACGTGTATTATGAGTGTTTTTGAGATTTTATGAACCAAAACGGGAAAACACATGAATAGCACTCTATGGAGAAACAAAACATTACCAACAAAAGTTGTTTTAAATGTATTTCACATTATAATTCACTAAAACGCCAAAATGCATGAAAAGCACCCTATATAAAGAAAGCAAACGAGATTTCCACAAACGTATCTTTTGAGAGTTTATGAGCGTATATAGACACCTAAACGCTAAAAAAAAATGAAAAGATACCTATAAGGGAAAACAACACATTAACAAAACGTCTCCAATGTTTTTAACTATTTAGGTAACAAAACAGAAAAGGATGGAAAGCTCTCTATATGGAAAACAGAATAACTACGAAAAAGGAATATTTTTAATATTTTTACCTTGATATAAAAAAAAAACGCTTAAAATGAATGCAAATGACCCTATATGGGAAACAAAAAAGACATTACCAGAAGCGTGTATTATGAATATTTTTGAGCTTCCTATGTATCAAAATACTAAAACATGTGAATAGCACATACAGAACAACATTACCAGAAACGTGTGTATTTTGAGTGTATTTCACATTGTTAGAAACCACAACGCCAAAATGCATAGAAACCTCAATATATTGGTAAGAAAACGCAGAAACGTGAATTTTGAATGTTCATGAGCGTATTAAGAACCAAAACGCTAAAAAAAAAAAAAATGGAAGTTTGGGAAAACAAAACAAAATGACCTAAAAAGTCCTATTTCAATGTTTTTTTTTTAGGTATTTACGTACAAAACGCTAAAAATTCATGCAAAATGCGCTTTATGGAGAAACATGATGACGATATTACAGTGCTTTTAGCTTGTTCCTTATGAAAATGCTAAAATGCACTACTATATGTGGAAATGAAAGAACATAACAAGAAGCGTGTATTATGAATATTTTTGAGCTTAGATATGAAAACGCTAAAACGCACGAATAGCACTCTATATGGAGAAACAGAGCAATATTATAAAAAACGAGTATTTTGAGCGTTTTCACTTTGTTAGGTACCAAAAAGCGAAAGTGCACGCACAGCACCCTATATATAGGTAAAGGAATTTTTTTTTTTTTTTTTACGTGTTTATAAGAGTGCTAGGCATGAAAACGCTAAAAATCATGGAAAGTACACTATATGGGAAAAAAAAAATTACCAAAAACGTCTCTTTTCAGTATTTTTGAGATACGTACCGAAACGCTAAAACGCTTGCAAAAACTCTTTATGAACAAACATAATAGCATTACAAAAAATCAAGTATTTTTTTGTGTTTTTTTTTCAACTTCTTATCTACAAAACTTAAAAATTGCATGGAAAGTACACCATATGAGGAATAGATAGGACATAACGAGAAACGTGTGTTATGAGTGTGTTTGAGCTTCTTAGGTAAGAAAACCCGAAAAAAAAAGCATGAATAGCACTATATACAGTGAAACAGAACAACAATAAGTGTGTTTTTTTAGTGTATTCTGTATTATCAAAACAACAAAATGCATGCAAAGCACCCTTTATAAGGAAAAAATGCGAGATTTCACGCAAAGTGCCTTCTGAAAGTGTCTTATACTCCAAAAGCTAAAAAGTATGGAAAGCACCCAATATGGGTAAACATGGGGAAACAGTAAGATATTACGTAAAAAAAAAAACATATTATGAGTTTCTTAGATACCAAATGTTAAAAACGGATAGCACTGTATATCGAAAAACAGAACAACATTACCAGAAACGTGTATTTTAAGTGTTTTTAACATTATTAGTTACCAAAACGTCAAAAAGCATGAAAATTCCCCCATATGGAAAAACGAAACGACTTTACCAGAAACGTGTCTTTTGAGTGTTTTCGAGCGTGTTAAGCATCAAAAAGCTTAAAAGCATGGAATCACAGTAAAAGATAATATAAAACAACATTTTTAAAAAACGTGTCTTTTGTGTGTTTTTTCAACTTCTTACGTACCAAAACGCTAAAACACATTCAAAACACCCTTTATTGAAAAATAGAAAATAACAAAAACCTTAACAAAAATAAGTATTTTGAGTGTTTTTGGAATTGTTACGTAGCAAAACGCCAAAATGCCTTAAAAGTACCCTATATGGGGAAACGAAAGGATATTACGAGAAACGTGTATAATGAGTTTTTTTGGGGGGCTTCTTAGGTTTCAAAACGCGAAAACCCATGAATAGCACTCTATATTAAGAAGAACAATATTACTAAAAACGTGCATTTAGAGTGCTTTTTTTTTTCAAACAGATACGTTCCAAAACGCCATAATACATGCAAAGCACCCTATGTGGGGAAAGGAAACGAGTTTTCCAGAAACGTGTCTTTTGAATGTTTATGAGCGTGCTACTCACCAAAACGCTAAAAAGCATGAAAAGCATCCTTTATAAGAAAACAAAAACATTATAAAAAAAAGTCTCTTTTCTGTGTTTTGAACTAATTACATACCAAAACGCTAAGGCACATGTAAACCGCCATTAATGGAGAAACAGTACCATTACCAAAAACAAATATTTTTGAGTGTTATTGAGATTGTTACATGGAAAAACGCCAAAATGCAGGCATAGTACTTTACATGGGGAAAGAAAAAGACATTACGAAAAATGTGTTTTAAGTTTTTTTTTTTTTTTTTACCTTTTTTTGTACTAAAACGAGAAAACGCATGAATAGCACTCTATATGGAGAAGCAGAACAACATTACGAAAAACGTGTATTTTATAAGTGTATTTCACATTGTTCGGTACCAAACGCCAAGTCCATTGAAAGTACACTATATGAAGAAGGGAAACGAAATTTCCAAAAAACATGTCTTTGTTTTTGAGCGTACTAGTCACCAAAACGCTAAAAAGCTTCCCTATGTGGAAGTAAAATATCATTACAAATAACGACATTTTTCAATGTTTTTGAGTTCCTTACGTACCAAAACGCTAAAACGCATGCAAAACACCCTTTATAGAGAAACAGGATATCATTACTAAAACAAGAATTTTGTGCTTTTGAAGTTGTTACCTAGAAAAAAACGCCAAAATGCCAAGATGCATACAAAGTACACTATACTATGAGGGGAAACTGAAAGACATTACGAGAAACGTGAAACAGAACATTGTAAAAAAAAAAGTGCATTTTGAGTATTTTCAGCTTTATATGTAAAAAAACGTCAAAAAGCCTGCAAAACCTTTTATATGGGGAAATGAAACGACCTTACAAGCGTGTCAATATATGTAAATGTCGTTTCGTTTCTCTTTAGAAGGTGCTTTGCATGTAATTTTTCTTTTTTGGTACATAAGTAAAAATGTAAAGTAAAAACTGAAAAAAACTCAAAAAGCATGCATTTGGTAAAGTTTTTTTTTGGTTTCTCCATATAGAGTGCTATTCATGCGTTTTCACGTTTTTGAAGCTAAAAAGACCTAAAACACTCATAATACACATTTCTCTTAATGTCTTTTTGTTTCTCCACACAGGGTACTTTCTGTGTATGTTGGCACGTTTCTATGTAACATGCTCAAAAAACACTGAAAAATAAGTTATATTATAATGTTATTCTATTTCTCCTAATAGGGATATATGAATACGTTTAAGTGTTTTGGTGCGTAAGAAGATGAAAAAAAGACACGTTTTTGACGTTGTTTTGTTTGCCTATATAGGGTCTTTTATTTATTTATTTATCTATTTATTTACTTATTTATTTATTTATTTTTTGCGTATGTGCCAAACACACTCATAAACACTCAAAAGACATGATTTTAAACATAACGTTTCCTTACTCCTATATAGTGTGTTTTGCATGCATTTTACCATATTAGGCACCAGTATTAAAAAAAAATCGAAAGCATTCTATATAGGTATAAAAAAAAAATATTAACAAAAACGTATCTTCTGAGTGTTTTTCAGCTTCTTACGAAAAAAAAAAAAAAAAAAAACTAAAACTCGTGCAAAACACCCTTTATGGTGAAACAGTATAACATTAGCAAAAGAAGTATTTTAAGTGTTTTTGAGCTTGTCAGGTAGAAAAACGCAAAAATGCATGTAAAGTACTATTTATAGTGAAAAAGACATAACGAGAATCGTGCATTATGAGTGTTTAAGTTCCTTAGACACCAAAACGCAAACATGCCTTAATACCACTCTATATGGAGACACAGAACATTACCAAAAAGGTATATTTTGAATGTTTTTCACAATGTTAGGTACCAAAACGAGATCATGCATAAAAAAGTATCCCTATTTATGAAAACAAAACAATATTATAAGAAACATATCACTTTATTTATTTTTTTTTTTTTTTGTGCATGTTAGGCACCAAAACGCTACAAAGCATGAAAAACCCCCTACATGGAAAGAGAAAGCAACATTACCCCCAAAAAAGTGTCTCTTTAGTGTTTTTGATCTTCTTATGTTCCAAAACACTGAAATGGATACAAAACACTCTTCATGGAGAAACAAAATAACATTACTAAAAACAAGTATTTTGAGTGATTTTTAGCTTGTTACAATGAAAAACGCCAAAATGTATGCAAAGTATTCTATATTGAGAAACGAAAAGGCATTACGAGAAACGTGTATTTAGGTAAGAAAACGCGAAAGCACAAAAATTGCATTCTACATGGAGAAACAAAACAACATTACTATAAACGTGTATTTTGAATTTATTTTACATTGTTAGATACCAAACACCAAAATTCATGGAAAGCACCGTATAAGAAGAAAGAAAATGAGATTTCTAGAAACAGGAACCAAAACGCTAAAAAGCATGGAAAGCATATTCTTTTCAGCATTTTTGAGTTATTTGCCTATTGAAATGTTAAAAGGCATCTAAAAACACTTTATATGGAGAAACGTAATAACATTACCAAGCATTTTGAATGTTTTTGAAATTCTTACGAAAAAAAATACCAAAATGCAGGCAAACCACTATATTTGTAAAAAAAAAAAAAAAAGAGCCATTACGAGAGCTTCTTTGCTGTCAAAACGCTAAGACACAAGAATAAAACTCTGTATGGAGAAACAAAAAAAAATGTACTTTTGTGTGTATTTTACCTTGTACCAAAACGCAAAAATGCACGAAAATCACCCTGTATGTGAAAAAACGAAAAGAAAAAAAAAAAAAAAAAAATATATATATATATATATATATATATATATATATATATATATATATATATATATATATATATATATATATATATATATATATATATATATATATATATATATATATATATATATAAGATGTTTTCCATGATTTTTAGGTTATTGGTACTTAACACGCTAACAATCAAAAGACACGTTTCTGGGAATAACGTTGCATTTTCCAGGCATTCTGGAGTATGGGTACCTAATAATGTGAATAACACTCAAAATACATGTTTTTGGTATTGTTGATCTTTTTCTCGATATAGAGTACTATTCATGCGTTGAGGTATTTTGGTACCTAAGAAGCTCAAAATTTCCCATAATACACATTTCTCTTAATGCCATTTTTTTTTCCAGTATAGAATATTTTACATGTATTTTGGCATTTTTCTATCTAACAAGCTCAAAAAAAAAATGTAAATACAAGTTTTTCGTAACGTTATGTTGTTTCTGCATAAATGTTTTTTTTTTTCTTATGTGTTTAAGCGTTTTCGTATGTAATTAATTAATAAAAACACTCAAAGGAAACGTATTATGCATTACGTATTAGGTACCGAAACCTTAAAATGCATGAATTGCACTCTATATCGAGAAAAAGATAAACATTACCAAAAAAACGTGTACTTCTAGTATATTTTACATGGTCAGGTACAAAATTTTCAAAACACATACAAATAACTCTATATGAGGAAATTAAACTCCTTTTCCAGAAACTTCTTTTTTTTCAGTGTTTATTAGCGTGTTAAGTACCAAAACGCAAAAAAAGCATGGGAAACACCCTATATGGTAAAACAAAACATTACCAAAAACTTCTCTTTTCAGTGTTTTGAGCTTCTTGCGTACTTACAAAACACTAAAACATATGTAAAACACTCTTTATAAAGAAACAGAATAACTTCACGAAAAACAAGTATTTTGAGTGTTTTCGAGATTGAACGTAGAAAACTCCAAAAAGGCATGCAAAGTACCCTACATTGTACAATGAAAAGACATTACCAGAAACGTGTATTATAAGTGTTTTTGGGCTTCTTAGGTGTCAAAGCGCGAAAACGCGTTAAAAACACTGTAATTGATGAAACAGAACAACATTACCAAAAACGTGTATTTTTTAGTGTTTTTCACATTGTTAGGTAACAGAAACTCCAAAATGCATCCAAACCCATTTATAAAGGGGAAACGAAACGACATTACAAGAAAATTATCTTTTGAGTGTTTTCGTGCTTGCTAGGCTCCAATATATTAAGAAGCATGAAAAGAATTCTATATTGGAATAAAAAAAATAAAATAAATAAAAAAATATTACCACAAACGTGTCTTTGAGTGTTTTGAGTGCAAAATAGTCCTCGGACAAACTGATTTATAATACCAAAAAACAAGTGATTTGGCTGGTTTTTTTTTTTATTTTTAATAGCTAGGAAAACCCCAAAATGCATGCAAATTACCCTATATGGAGAAACGAAAAGACATTACGAGAGACGTGTATAATGAGCAGTTTTTGACCTTAGGTATCAAAATGCTAAAACGCATGAATAACACCCTAAAGGGAGAAAGAGAACAACATTACCATAAACGTGTATTTTGAGTGTTTTCACCTTGTCAGGTACCAAAACGCCAAAATAGAAAAAAAAAAAAAAAAAAAACGATATTTCAAGAAACGTCTTTTGAGTATTCGGCACCAAAACGCTAAAAAAAAAAAAAATTTAAATCACCTTTATGGAAATACTAAACAACATTACGAAAAATGTGTCTTTTGTGTGTAGTTTTTAACTTATTACCTAAACAAAAGCTAAACCGCATGCAAAAAAAACTATTGATAGAGAAACAGAATAACATTACAGAAAACAATAATAAGACATTATTAAGAAACGTGTATTATGAATGTTTTTGAGATTCATAGGTAGCAGAATGCGAAAAACGCATGAATTTACGGTGAAACAGAACAACATTACCGAAAAGGTGTAATTTGAGTGTATTTCACTTTTTTACTTACCAAAACGTATGCAAAGCCTACTACATGACAAAAGGATGCGAGCTTTCTAGAAACGTGTCTTTCCAGTGTTTATGAGCGTGCTAGGCACCAAAATGCTAAAACAGCATGGAAATCATCCTGTAATGGAACAGAAAACAATAATACGAAAAAAAAGTGTCTTTTCAGTGTTTTCAGTATCTTACGTCTTTTTATGCAAATAAAAACCCTTTATAAAGAAACTGAATAACATTAACAAAAACAAAGATTTTGAAAGTTTTGTGTTTATTACGTAGAAAGCGCAAAAATGAATGGAAAGTATCCTATATGGGAAACGAAAAGACATTTCGTACGTAAGATTAATATATATATATATATATATATATATATATATATATATATATATATATATATATATATATATATATATATATATATATATATATATATATATATATATATATATATATATATATATATATATATATATATATATATATATATATATATATATATATATATATATATATATATATATATATATATATATATATATATATATATATATATATTTTTTTTTTTTTTTTTTTTTTTTTTTTTTTTTTTTCCATATAGGGTGCTTAGCTTTCACTTTAGCATTTTAGTACCTGACAAGCCCAAAAACACATATTACACTTTTTAGCATTGTTGTTCTAATTCTCCTTATAGAGTGCTTTGTATGCATTTTGACGTTTTGGTTTCTAATATGGTGATAATTACTTATGTTTTTGGTAATGTTCTGTTTCTCCATATAGATTGACATTTATGTGTTTTAGCGTTTTGGTTCATAAGAAGGTGAGAAATATACGTTTCGTGATATACATTTTTGTTAATATATTTTCGTTTTCCATGTTGGGTACTTTGCTTGCATTTTTACCGTTTTGATACCTATCAAGGTAAAAAAAAACACATTTTCGATAATAGTAATTTGTTTTCAAGTATAGGGCGTTTTCCATTCATTTTAGCGTTTTGGTGCATAATATGCTGATAATCACCCAAATGACACGTTTTTTGGCAATATAGTGTTTGTTAGCCCATATGGGGTGCTTTGTATTTATCTTAACGTTTTGTTACTTACGAAGCTCACCACCTCACAAAATAGAAGTTTGTGGTGATATTATTTTTATTTTTTTTCAAAAAAGTGTATTTTTCATGCGTTTTAGTATTTTTGTACGAAAAAAAGATCAAAAATTCTCCAAAGACACGATTATCATATAGTTGTTTTCTTTTCCATTATAGGATTATAGGGTGTTGTCAAGGTTGTTAACGTTTTCATACCTAAGACGCTGGAAAACACTCAAAACATATGTTTTCTATAATGTTTTCTTTTCCCATAAAAGATGTTTTCCATGTAGTTTTCGCGTTTTGATGCCTAACAAACTATAAAACACTCATATTACACGTTTTCGATAATGTTGTTTAGTATTCTATATAGGGTGTTTTTCAATATTTTTTGCGTTTTGATACCTAAAACACCTTAAGCTTATTATGCTAATAAACACCCACATGTTGGGTGTTTATTAGCATATTATGGGGCATTTTGGCGTTTTGGTGCCTAAAAAGCTCAAAAGACTGAAAATACACGTGTTTGTCGATGATGTTATGTTCCTCCGGAAAGGGTGTTTTGTATGTGTTTTAACGTTTTTGTACATAAGAGGCTGAAAAAAACAACAACACTCAAAAGACACGATTTTAATGATGTTTCAGTTTAAAATATAGCGTAATTTAAACTCTTTTAAGCGTTTTTTGTATGGAAGAAAATATAAAGGACCCTAAAGACACTTTTTTTTTTTTTTATGCACTTTAGCATTTTGTTATCTGACAAGCCCCCCCCAAAAAAACACTCACATTACACGTTTTTAGCATTGTAGCTCTGATTCTTCTTATAAGTTGGTTCGTATGCCTTTTGGCGTTTTTGTTCCCAGCATGTTGGTAATCACGTATAATACACGTTTTAGCTAATGTTTTCTGTTTCTCTATACGCAGTGCTATTCATGTGTTGTAGAGTTTTTGGTACCTAAAAGCTGAAAACACTCATAATACACGTTTCTGTTAATATCTTTTTGTTTCCCTTACTGGATATTTTGCATGGATATTTCAACGTTTTCTTACCTAACAAGCTTAAAAACAACTAAAAGAAGCGTTTATGATAATGCTAACTTGTTTTCTATATAGGTTGTTTTCATTGTTTTTGACGTTTTAGTGATAAATAGGCTCATAAACACCCAAATGACGCGTTTCTGGTAATGTCGTCTCGTTACCCCATATGGAGTGCTTAGCATATATTTTTGCGTTTTCATAAAAACTAAACACTCATCTCAAATCACTCAAAAACATGTTTTTGGTAAGGTTGTTGTTTTCCTCGAAAGGATGTTCTTTCTGAGGTTTAGCGTTTTTCTACTAAAAATGCTGAAAAAAATCACTAGACGCGATTTTGACACAGTTATTTTGTTTTCCAATATAACTTGTTTTTTATTTATTTTCTTTTAGCGTTTTGGTTCTTAAGAAGCTAAAAACATTAAAAATACACTTTTATTTTTGTTGTTTTCTTTTCCCATGAAAGGTGATTTGGATGCATTTTATCGCTTTGTTACCCAACAGGCTGAAAAACACATATTTCAAGTTTTTAGGAATGTTGTTCTGATTCTTTTTATAGGTTCCTTTGAATGTAATTTGGCGTTTTGGTCCCTAATTTGGTGGTAATCGCTCTTTCTGTTTATCCTTATGTATTTCTATTTATGTGCATTAGCGTTTTAGTACATAAGAACTTATAATATATAACTTATATTAAATGTTTCTATTAATATAATTTAATTTTCCATATTTGGAGTTTTGCATGCATTTTTACCGTTTTCATACTAAGAAGTTCAAAAACACACAAAAAGCACGTTTTAGAAAAGTTAATTTGTTTATATATATATATATATATATATATATATATATATATATATATATATATATATATATATATATATATATATATATATATATATATATATATATATATATATATATATATATATATATATATATATATATATATATATATATATATATATATATATATATATATATATATATATATATATATGTATATACTTTTTAGCGTTTTGGTGCCTAATACACAATACACAAACACACAAATGACACTTTTCTGTTCATATCGTCTCGTTACCCCTTATGGGGTCCTTTGCATTCATTTTCAAGTTTTGATACATAGCAAACTCAAAAAAACTCAAAACAGGGGTTTTTGGCAATGTTCATTTTCTCCACAAAGAGTATTTTCTATTGGTTTTGGAATTTTTGTACAAAAGAAGCTAAAAAAAAACACTCAAAACAATGCCACTTTATATGGAAAAATGGAAAAAAAAAACGTTTATTATGAGTGATTACCATCATGTTAGAGACTAGAAAACCAAAATGCATGGAGAGAACCTTATAAGAAGAATCAGAACAACATTGTTAAAACGTGAATTTAAGTGCTTTTGATCTTGTTAGGAACTAGAACACAAAAGCGCATGCAACCGTTATGGAAAGAAAAGAACTTTATAAAAACGTGCATTCTGATTGCTTTTCAGCTTTTTACATACCAAAAACGCTAAAAAGCATCGAAAACACACTTTATCGGAAAAAAAATATTATCAAAAAAGTGTCTTTTTAGTGTTTTGAGGTTCTCTCATATAAAAATGCTAGAATGTATATAAAACACCCTTTCTGTAGAAACAGAAAAATACTAACAAAAACGGGTTTTAAGTATTTTTGAGCTTGGTAGGTAGCAATATGCCAAAATGCATCCTAAGCATATTATATGCAGTAACGAAACAATATTACCAGAAACGTGTAATTTTGGTTTTTGTGAGAGCATCCTGAATTGAACAACAAAAGAACATTATCGAAAATGTTTTACCTGAAGTTTTGTTTTCCAACAGAACGTGTTTTTCATGCTTTTTAGCGTACGTAATAAGCTGAAAAGCAATTAAATACACATTTTTTGTAATATTGTTTTATTTTCCCATGAAAGGTGCTCTGCATGCACTTTAGCGTTTTGTAACCTAACAAGCTGAAAAACATTCATCTTACACGCTTTTTAGGAATGTTGTTATCATTCTTCTTAAAGGGTGCTTTGTATACATTTTGGTGTTTTGGTCCATAACTTGGTTGGTAATCATTCATTACACACGTAATTGATAATGTTCTGTTTATCCATATAAAGTGGTATTCATGTGTTTGAGCGTTATGGTAGATAAGATGAAAAACACTCATATTACACATTTCTGATAATATCGTTTTGTTTACCATTATGGGTATTTTGCATGCATTTTTAGCTTTTTGGTACCAAACAAGCTGAAAGACATTCATAGCAAACGTTTTTTTCATAATGTTCTCTTTCTCCGTAAGTTGTTTTTTTTCATGTATTTTTGCCCTCAAAATACACGTTTTCGGTAAAGTTTTCTTTTCCCATATAGGTTGTTTTTCACACTTTTTAGCGTTTTGGTGGTTAATACGCTCATAAATTCCCAAATGACAAGTTCTGGTAATGTCGTCTCCTTACCTATATAGATTGTTTTTTTCATGAATTTTGACGTTTTGGTACTTAAGAAGATAAAAAAAAAAACACTCAAAACACACGTTTTTATTAGTATTGTTCTGTTTCTCCAGAAAAGGTGTTTTACATGCCTTTTAGCGTTTTTGCACGTGACAAGTTCAAAAGCACTCAAAAGACTTGATATTACCGAAGCTGATTTGTTTTCTAATATAGCGTGTTTTTAATGCTTATTAGCATTTTGCTACTCAAGAAACTGAAAGCACTAAAAAGACACTTTTTTCGTAATTATGTTTTCTATTCCTATATAGGGTACTTTTCATGCACTGTAACATTTTGGAATATGATAAACCTTAAACACTTATATTACACGTTTTTAGCATTGTCCTGATTCTTTTCAAAGGGTGATTTGTATCCATTTAGGCGTTTTGGTCCCCAACATGATGGTAATCACTTATAATACACGTTTTTGGTAATGTCCTTCTCTTTCTCCATATAGATTGCTATTCATATGTGTTAGCTTTTTGGAACCTAAGAAGCTGAAAAAAAAAAAACACTCACAATATACATTTCTGTTAATATCATTGCGTTTCCCATAATACGTTCTTTCCATCCATTTTTAGCGTTTTGGTCCGTAAAGAGTGTTTTGCATGTAGTTTAGCGTTTTGGTAATTAAAACGTCAAAACACTCAAAAGACATGTTTTTGATAATTCTTTTTTTTTTCCATATTGAATATTTTCCATTTTTTTAGCATTTCTGGTATCTAACAGGCTCAAAAACATTCACCTTACATTTTTTTATCAATGTTCTTATAGGAAGATCTGTATGCTTTTTTTGGTGTTTTGGTCCATAACATTGTGGTAATCACTCATAAAACACGTTTTTTTTTATAATGTTTTTGATAACAAAGTGTTATTCATGTGTTCTAGAGTTCTGGTAGCTAAGAAAATAAAAAAAATATAACTCATATTAAATGTTTCTGTTAATATCGTTCCGTTTCCCATAATGGGTACTTTGCATGCATATTTAGCGTTTCGATATCAGACACTCAATATACACGTCTTTCATTATGTTGTTCTCTTTCTCGCTAAATGGTGTTTTGAAAGTGTTTTTTTGGGCGGTTTTGGTACGTAAAGAAGCTGAAAAAGCACTTACAAGACATGTTTTTTTTTTTCCTATGTAGGGTGTTTTCCATGCTTTTTAGCGTTTTGATAACAAATGCACAAACAACCAAATGACACAATTCTGATAATGTCGTCTTTTTTCCCCATATAGGGTGCTTTGCATACATTTTGGCGTTTTAGTAGCTAATAAGCTGAAAAGAAAACTCAGAACATGTTTTTGTTAATGTTTTTTTTTTTTTCGAGAAAGTGTCTTTTATATGCTCTTTTGCGTTTTTGTACGTAAGAAGCTTAAAAAAAATCAGACACGCTTTTTGATGAAGTTGTTTTGTTTTCCAGTACAGAGCGTTTTCCATGCTTTTTACCATTTTGATGTGTAGGAAGCTGAAAAGCAGTTAAGAGACATGTTTTTCGTAATGGTGTTTTCTTTTCCCATATACGGTGCCTTCCATGCATTTTAGCGTTTTGGTATTTGACAAGCCCAAAAATATTCATATTACACGCAATTAGTATCGTTGTTTTGATTTTACTTAAAGGGTGCTTTTGTATGCATCTTGGTGTTTTGGTCAATATTATGGTAGTAATCACTCATAATATACGTTTTTGGTAATATTCTATTAATGTGTTATAGCGTTTTTATAACTAAAAAAGCTGAAAAGCACTCATAATATAGGTTTCTGTTAATAATGTTTCGTATTTTTTTTTTCACTTTTGCACCTATCAATTTGAAAGAAAAAAAAATCAAAATACACTTTTCCGATAATGTTAATTTTTTTCCTCATATAGGGTCTTTTCCATGCTTTTAGCGTTCTGGCTCCTAATTCGGTCATATAAACCCATACGTCACGTTTGTGGTAATAACATCTCGTTAACCTAAATGGTGTGTTTTGCATTCATTTTGGCGTTTTGATGACTAACAAGCTCAAACTTTAAAAACGCACGGTTTTCGTATTCCTTTTTCTCCTAAAAATGTGTTTTGTAGGGGTTTGGTATTTATGTACGAAAAAAAAGCTCAAAACACTTAAAAAAAACAAATATTTTAATAAAGTTTTTCAGTGTAGAGTGATTTCTATGCTTTTTAGCGTAAGAAGCTGAAAAACATTACAAATACGTTTTCCGATATGTATTTTCTTTTTTCCCCATTTCCATGCAATTTAGTGTTTTGGTAATTTATAACCTCAAAAACAATCATAACACACTTTTTAAGCAATTTTCTTCTGATTCTTTGTATGTACTTTGGCGCATGGTGGTAATCGTCCAAAATACATGTTTGCGTTAATATTCTCTTTATCCACATTAATCGGGATTCATGTAATTTAGCCTTTTGGTAAATAACATAGTGAACAACGCTCCTTTTTTTCACGTTTCTGTTAATATTGTTTCTTTTGCATGCATTTTTAGCTATTTCTTTCCTAACAAGCTGAAAGACAGTCAAAATACATGTTTTTTCTTAATGTGCTTTTTCTTTCTCCGTAATGTTTTTACGTTTTGATACGTAAAGAAGAAGAAAAACACTGAAAAGACACGGTTTCGATGAGATTGTTTTATTTTCCCATACAGTTTATTTTCAACGCATTTTATCCTTTTTGTGCCTAACATTCTCATAAACACCTGAATGGCACGTTTCCAGTAATGTCATTTTGTTACCCCATACAGGGTGATTTGTATGCATTTTGACGTTTTTGGTACCTAACAAACTCAAAACACTCAAATCATGCGTTTTTTGCTAATAGTGTTAAGGGTGTTTTGCATGCGTTTTAGGGTTTTTTTTTTTTTTTTTTACGTTACATATTACACGTTTCTGTTAATATGTTTCGTTTCCCATAATGGGTACTCTGCATGCATTTTTTTAGAATTTTGGTACTTAACAAGCTTAATAACACACAAAATAAAAGTTTTTGATGATATTGTTTTGTTTCTGCGTAAAGGGTGTTTTGCATATGTTTTTTTTTTTGCGTTTTGTAACGTAATGAAGCTCAAAACACTCAAACTACACGTTTTCGATAAAGTTTTTATTCTTTTTAGCGTTTTGGTGCCTAACACGCACATAAAAGCCCAAATGACACGTTTCTGGTAATGCCGTGTCGTGACTCTAGAGTGATTAATGCATTTTGGCGTTTTGTTACTTAACAAGCTGAAAAACACTGAAAACACAAGGTTTTTTTTTTATGTTATATTTCTCTAGAAAGTGTGTTAGGTATGCGATTTAGCGATTTTGCACGAGATCAAAACACTAAAAAGACACCGTTTTCATGGTTATTTTGTTTTTCAATACTGCGTGTTTTCTATCCGTTTTAAAAAGTATTTTGGTACGTTGGAAGATGAAAAGTACTCAAAGGACAAGTTTTTTTGGTATTTTTGTTACTTTGCCCTCATAAGGTGCTTTCCATGCAATTTAGCGTTTTAGTAGATAAGAAGCCGAAAAAAAAAAACACTCGTTCAGATTCTTCTAATAATGTGCTTTGCATGCATTTTGCTGTTTTGCTGCCTAACATTGTGCTAATCACTCATAATACACATTTTTGGTAAGGTTGTTGTTTCTTCATATACCATGCTATTTATGTGTTTTAGCGTTTTGGTACCTTAAAAGCTGAAAAACATTAACACACGTTTCTCTTAATATGGTTTCGTTTATCATAATGGCTACTTTGCATGAATTACTAGCGTTTTGATACCTGGCAAGCTGAAAGACACAAAATACGTTTTTTTTTTTCATAACGTCATTCTTTTTCTCTGTAAAAGGGTGTTTTGCATGCATATTTGCGTTTTGGTACGTAAAGAAGCTCAAAAAATACTCAAAAGATACGTTTTCGATAATAATGTTTTGTTTTCCTATATAAGGTGCTTTCCATACTTTTTTTTTTTATCGTTTTGGTGCCTAATACGGTCATAAACACCCAAATGATACGTTTTTAATAACGTCGTCTCGTTAGGGAGCTTTGTATTTATTTTGGCGTTTTTGTACCTACCAAGCAGGAAGACACTCAGAACACACGTTTTTTGTTAATTATGTTCTCTTTCTCCAGAAAGGGTGTTTGTATGCGTTTTAGCGTTTTTGTGAAAATGAAACTCAAAAATACTCGAAAGACACGATTCTTATGAAGTTATTTTGGTTTGTAGTATAGCGTGTTTTCCATGACTTTTAGCATTTTGGTACGTAAGAAGCTGAAAGGACACAAAAGATAAATTTTTTGTAATGTTTTCTTTTCCCATATTTTCCCCGCTTTACTTGCATTTTATCAGTTTGGTACCTGACAAGACCAAAAAGATTCATATTACATGTTTTTAGCATACTTATCCTGATTCTTCTTATTGAGTGCTTTGTATGCATTTTGGTGTTTTGATCCATAACATTGTGATAATCACATAATACACGTTTTTAGTAAAGTTGTTTTGTTTCCCCATATAGACTGCTATTCATGTGTTTTAGCGTTTTGGTACCTAAGGAAATGAATAACACTCATATGTTTTTCTTAATATTATTGTTTTTTTTTTACCTTTTCGTACGTTAAAAGCTCAAAACACTCAAAAGACACGTTTTTAGCGTTTTGGTGCTTAATACGCTCACATACACCCAAAATGACACGTTTCTGGTAATAAAATCTTGTTTCCCCATATAGGGTGCTTTGTATACATTTTCGCGTTTTGATACCTATCAAGCGCAAAAACTCTCATAACACACGTTTTTGGCAATATTGTTCTGTTTCTCCAGAAAAGGCGTTTTGTATATGTTTTAGAGATTTTGTACGAAAGAAGCTAAAAAAAAGAAATAGACACGATTCTTATAGGTTTTTTTTTTCGATATAGCGTGTTTTCCATGCTTTGTAACGTTCTGGTACGTAAGGATCAAAAAACACTCAAAAGACACGTTTTTGGTAACGTTTTCTTTTCATATAAAACATTTTTTTTTTATCGTTTTGGTACTAACAAACTCAAAAACACTCATATTACACGTTTTTAGCAATGCTTTTTTCATTCTTCTCAAAGGGTGCTTTTGTAAATTTTGTAAATTTTGGTCCCGGACATGGTGCTAATCAATCATAACACTCGTTTCTTGGAAATGTTGTGTTTGTACATACAAGGTGGTGTTCATGTGTTTTAGCCTTTTTCTGGCTAAAATGAAAAACAATCGTAATAAACGTTGTTGTTAATATCGTTTTCTTTCCCATATTGGTACTTTCCTTGCATTTTAAGTGTTTTGGTACTTAACAATATTAAAGATACTTAAAATATACGTCTTTTCGTAATGCTATTCTCTTTCTCCGTGAAGGGTATTTTGCATGTGTTTTATATAGTTTTGTACCTAAACAAGCTAAAATCATTAAAGAGACAAGTTTTCAATAATGTTGTTTTGTTTTCCTATAATGCGTGTTTTAATCCTTTTTAACGTTTTGGTGTCTAATACGCTCACAAACACCCAAATGACACGTCTCTGGTAATGTCGCCTCGTTACCTTATATAATGTGTTTTGTGTGAATTTTGGCGTTTTGAAACCTAATAGTCTCAAAAACAATAAAACACGCGTTTTTGGCAATGTTCTTTTGCTTATCCAGAAAGGGTGTATTTTATGCGCCTTAGAGTTTTTTTTTTTTTTTTTATGAAATAAGATAAAAACAAACAAAAATTTTTTTTTTTTTTGTTTTTAAATATTGCGTGTTTCCCATGCTTCTTAGTGTTTTGCCACGTAAAAAGCTGAAAAACACTCAAAACACACGTTTTAGTAATATTGTTTTCTTTCCCCATAAAAAAAAAAATATTTGAATGCCCCATTACTTTTCGGTATCTGACAAGCTCAAAAAGACTCATATTACACGTTTATAGCAATGTTGTTCTGGTTCTGCTTATAGAGTGCTTTGCATGAATTTTAGTGTTTTAGTCCCTAACATGATGGTAATAACATATAATAGACGTTTTTTGGTAATGTCGTTCTGTTTTTCCATATAGAGTGCTAGTTATGTGTTTAAACGTTTTGGTACATGAGCATAATACACGTATCTGTTAATATCTTATCGTTTCCCATATTGGGTACTTTGCATGCATTTCTACCCTATTGGTACCTAAGTAACAGAAAAACACTAAAAATACACTTTTTCGCTAATATTAATTTATTTTCCGATATAGGGTGTTTTTCATGCTTTTTAATGTTTTGGAACCTAATATGCTCGTAATCACCAAATGACACGTATCTCGTATTATAGTCTCCTTACCCCATATGTTCTGCTTTGCATGTATTTTGGCGTTTTGATACGTAACAGGATGAAAAACATTCGAAACTTTTTTTTTTTTTTGTAAATGATGTTCTCTTTCTCCAGAAAGGGTGTTTTTGTATGTCTTTTAGAGGAAGTAATAAGCTCAAAAACACTCAAAAGACACGATTTTGATAAAGTTGTTTCGTATTTTCAATATAGCGTGTTTTCCATGCTTTTTAGCGCTTAATTACGTAAGAAACTGATAAAAACACTCCAAATACACGTTCTTGATAATATTGTTTCCTCTTCTATAAAATGTGCATTACATGCATTTTTAGTGCTTTGGTACCTAACAAGTGCCCCCCGACCAAAAAGAAAAAAAAATCATATTACAAATTGTTCTCATTCTTCTTATGGAGTGCTTTCTATGCATTTTGGCGTTTTGGTCCGTATCATTGTGATAGTCACTCATAATACACTTTTTTATTTTTTTTTTTCTCCATATAGAGTTGTATTCATGTGTTTTAACGTTTTGGCACCTAATAAACTGAAAAACATTCCTAATATACGTTTCTTTTAATATCGTTTTGTTTGCCATATTGGGAAATTTGCATGCATATTTAGCGTTTTGGTACTTAACAAGTTCAAAAACATCCAAAGACACGTTTTCCATTATGTTAATTTATTTATCTATATAATGTATTTTCCATGTTTTTTTTTTTTTGTTTTTTTTACGTTTTGGGGCCTAATATACTCATTAAAACCCAAATGACACTTTTCTGTTAATATCCTCTTGTTACCCCTTAAAGGGTGCTTTGAATGTATTTTAGCATTTCAGTATCTCACAAGCTGAATAACAATGAACACACACGTTTTGGGTAATGCTCTTTTCTCCAGAATCGGTATTTTCTATGCGTTTCAGCGTTTACGTATGTAAAAAGCTAAAAAAAAAAAAACATGATTTCCGTAAAGTTGTTCTCTTTCCGAATATAGCGCGCTTTCCATGCATTTCAGTGTTTTGGTATGTAAAAGGACACTTTTTTTTAGGGGGGGGTAATATTACTTTCTTTTCCCATAGAATGTGCTTTACTTTAGCATTTTGGTACCTGACAAACCCCCCGCCAAAAAAAAAAAACATAGACACAAATAGTATTAGTATTTTTGTTCTAATTCTTTTTATAGGGTACTTTGCATGCATTTTGGGGTTTTCGTCCCTAACATGACGGTAATCTCTCAAAATACACGTTCATAGTAATGTTATGTTTCACCATATACAGTGCTATTCATGTGTTTTAGAGTTTGTTTGTTTTTTTTTATCTATGCAGGTGAAAAAAAAAAAAAGCTGAAATAATACACGTTTCTTTTAGTATCCTCTCGTGTCCCACAATGGTTACTTTGCATCCATTTTTATCGTTTAGTTACCTGACAAGGTCATAGGCACTCAAAATGCACGTTCTTCATAAAATCAATCTGTTTCTCCGGAAGGGGTGTTTTGCATGTATTTTAGCGTTTTGGTACGTAAAATAGCTCAAAAATTCTCAAAAGGAACCTTTTCGATAATATTTTGTTTTCCCATATAGGGTGTTTTCCATGCATGTTAACGTTTTATGCCTAATACTATCATAAACACCAAAAATAAGATGTTTTTGGTGATGTCTCATTATCCCTTATAGGATGCTTTGCATTCATTTTGGTGTTTTGACACTTAAGAATCTGAATACTACTGAAAACACACGTTTGTGGTAAAGTTTTTTTTTCTGTTTCTCCAGAAAGCCTGTTTTCTGTGCGGTTTTTTTTTTTTTTTGTTTTGGTAAGAAAGAAGCTCAAAAGACACGATTTGAAAGTTGTTTTCTTTTACAAAATAGCGTGTTTTCCGTGATATTTAGCGGTTTGGTACGTAAGAAAGCGAAAAAGCACTCAAAAGACACATTTTTATTAATGTTGTTTCTTTTCCCATAAAGGGTTTATTGCATGTACTTTAACGTTTTAATACCTTAGAAACCCAAAAACAATCATATTACAGTTTTTTTTAGCATTTGAGATTTGATACTTTTTACAGGTTTGTATGTTTTTTTTTTTTTTTGCTTTTCCTCTTTCTCCCTAACTGATGATACACGTTTTTAGTATTTTTTTTTCTCCATATAAAGTGCTACTCATGCGTTTTAGCGCTTTTGTACCTAAGAAGCTCAAAAAAATACAAATAATATAATATCTCTTAATATCCTTTCGCTTCCCATGCATTTTTTGCATTTAGGTGCCTAACAAGCTGAAAGGCACTCAAAATACACATTTTTATAATGTTCTTTCTCTGTAAAGTGTGTTTTGCATGTGTTTTAACGTTTTAATACGTAAAAAAGCTAAAAAAAACACACAAGACAACTTTTGATAATGTTTTATTTTCTCATATAGAGTGTTTTCATTGCTTTTTAGAGTTTTGCTCTCTGATATGCTCATAAATACCCAAACAACACGTTTTTTGGGTGCTTTGCAATCACTTTGGTGTTTTGTTAACTATTAGCTAAAAAAAAAAATAATAATAATAATAATATAAGCTCTTAATTTTTTTTCCTCCAAAAAAGATTTTTTGTATGTTTCAGTATTTTATACGTGAGAAGTTGAAAAACACTAAAAGAAACGTTTTTGATAGAATTGTTCTATTTTCCAATGTGGCGTTTTTTGTTTTTTTGTTTTTTTCATTCGATTTACTGTTTTGGTATGTAAGAAGCTGAAAAGCACTCAGACGGCACGTTTTTGGTAATGTTTTCTTTTCCCATTAAGGGTGCTTTACATACACTTGAGAGTTTTGGTACCTAACAAGCCCAAAAACACTTATATCATAAGTTTTAGCATTAGTGTTCTGATTCTTCTTATAGGGAGCTTTGTATGTTTTTTTTTTTTTGGGGGGGGGCGTTTTGCTTCCTTACATAGGGGTAATCACTCATAATAGATGTTTTGAGTAATGTCATTCTGTTTCTCCACAAAGAGTGCTATTGTGTTTTAGCGTTTTTTACTTAGGAAGCTGAAAAACATTCATTATACACATTTCAGTCGTTATCGTTTTGTTTCCGATAGGGGTACTTAGCATGCATTTTTAATGTTTTGGTACTAAACAAGCTCAAAGACACAAAATACACGTTTTTCAAAATGTTGTTCTGTTTCTCCGTAAACGGTGTTTTGTATGTGTTTTTTTGCATTTTGGTGCTTAAAACTCAAAAGCACTCAAAAGACACATTTTCGATAATGTTCTTTTTTTTCCCCATATAGAGTATTTTGATGCTTTTTAGCATTTTGGTGCCTAAAACGTAGATAACCAAATTACATTTTTATGGTAATGTCTCTTTACACTTTATAGGATGCTTTCATGCATTTTAGGATTTGGTATCTAACTAGATGAAAACACTTAAAACACATTTTTTGTTAATATTGGGCTGTTTATCCAGGAAGGACACGATTTTGAAAAAAATTTTGTTTTTCCAGTATAATATGATTTCCATGCTTTGGCATATATATATATATATATATATATATATATATATATATATATATATATATATATATATATATATATATATATATATATATATATATATATATATATATATATATATATATATATATATATATATATATATATATATATATTAGGAGGAGGAGGCAGTAGACACCTGCCGAAACGATAATTACTCCCAGTGAGGTCTAAAGCACTGTTCAGGGGTACTGTGAACTTATCATTAAACCCAGCTGTGACCTCACTGAACGTTTCCCTTTGTGTCTCACAACACAAGGGGGCAGTCACAGCCTGCCCTCTAAAGACAACTCTCTTCCTCCACACAAAATTACAAGCACCTAATAACATACACACACTTCACTCAAAAATTTCAAAATTATTATGGGGACTCCTACACCAGCCTCGGAGTCCCCATCTGGGGAGGGGACCATAAATGTCCCCAGGTCGGACTGCCTTTCTGTCGACGACCCTAAGTGTCTTGACACCCCCCTTCAACTTTTTCTTCATTAACTTCTGCAACATTCGCGGTCTAAGATCTAATTTTCAATCTGTAGAACACCACCTCTCCTCTTCTAAACCTCATCTTCTTTTCCTCACTGAAACTCAGGTGTCTGAGGCAACTGACAGTAGCCCCTTTCCTGTTCCCTCCTACTTTCTCTATCCTCATTTTCGATCCAAAGCTGGATGCTGCGTTTATGTACGCAATGACTTAACTGCTCTCGTGCCCACGCTCTTGAATCTTCCGAGTTTTCCACCATCTGGCTACGACTACAGAGTCACTCTCATACTAAATTTATATCTGCTGTATACCTCTCACCTAACTCCTCTGACTTATTATAAGAAATTCTTCGACTACTTAACTTCCAAAGTGGAGCACATTCTGACCCTCTTCCCCTCACCATCAGCTTTCGCTTTCCTCTCCCTTCACTGACCATCCTGGTGAACTAGCCTTCAACTTTGCTATCCTCCATGACCTAGAGCAATTGGTGCAACACCCTACTCGCATTCCTGACCGTCTTGGAGATACGCCCAACATTCTTGACCTTTTCCTGACCTCTAATCCTTCTGCTTATGCTGTCACCCTTTCTTCTCCGTTGGGCTCTTCCGATCACATCTCATCTCTGTATCTTGTCCTATCGCTCCAATCCCTCCTCAGGATCCCCCTAAGCGAAGGTGCCTCTGGCGTTTTGCCTCTGCTAGTTGGGGGACCTGAGGAGGTATTTTGCTGATTTTCCTTGGAATGACTACTGCTTCCGTGTCAGAGACCCGTCTTTGTGTGCTGAGCGCATAACAGAGGTGATAATGTCTGGCATGGAGGCGTACATTCCTCACTCTTTTTCTCGACCTAAACCTTCCAAACTTGGTTTAACACAGCTTGTTCTCGTGCTATACATCATAGAGAGGTGGCCCACAAAAGGTACTTAAGCCTTCCATCACCAGAATCTCATACACTTTATATTTCTGCCCGGAACCATGCCAAGTCTGTTCTCCAACTAGCCAAAAACTCCTTCATTAACAGAAAGTGTCAAAACCTTTCAAGATCTAACTCCCATCGTGACTTCTAGCATCTAGCCAAAAATATCTCCAATAACTTTGCTTCTTCTTTTTTCCCTCCTTTATTTCAACCAGATGGCACCACTGCTATCACATCTACTTCTAAAGCTGAACTCTTCGCTCAAACCTTTGCTAAAAACTCTACCTTGGACGATTCTGGGCTTGTTGCTCCCTCTCCTCCACCCTCTGACTACTTCATGCTACCTATTAAAATTCTTTGAAATGATGTTTTCCATGCCCTTGCTGGCCTAAACCCTCGGAAGGCTTATGGACCTGATGGGGTCCCTCCTATTGTTCTCCGAAACTGTGCCTCCGTGCTTGCACCTTGCCTAGTCAAACTCTTTCAGCTCTGTCTGTCAACATCTACCTTTCCTTCTTGCTGGAAGTTTGCCTACATTCAGCCTGTTCCTAAAAAGGGTGACCGTTCTAATCCCTCAAACTACCTTCCTATTGCTTTGATTTTCTGTCTATCTAAAGTTTTTTTTAATCTATCCTCAACAGGAAGATTCTTAAACATCTATCACTTCACAACCTTCTATCTGATCGCCGGTATGGGTTCCGTCAAGGCCACTCCACTGGTGATCTTCTGGCTTTCCTTACTGAGTCTTGGTCATCCTCTTTTAGAGATTTTGGTGAAACTTTTGCTGTTGCCTTGGACATATCAAAAGCTTTTGATAGAGTCTGGTACGAAGCTTTGATTTCCAAATTACCCTCCTACGGATTCTATCCTTCTCTCTGTAACTTCATCTCAAGTTTCCTTTCTGACCGTACTATTGCTGCTGTGGTAGACTGTCACTATTCTTCTCCTAAATCTATTAACAGTTGTGTTCCTCAGGGTTCTGTCCTGTCACCCACTCTCTTCTTATTATTCATTAATGATCTTCAAAACCAAACTTCTTGTCCTATCCACTCCTACACTGATAATACCACCCTGCACTTTTCCACGTCTTTTCATAGATGTCCAACCCTTCAGGAAGTAAACATTTCACGCAGGGAAGGCACAGAACGCTTGACTTCTGATCTTTCTAAAATTTCTGATTGGGGGAGAGGAAACTGGGTATTGTTCAATGCCTCTAAAACTCAATTCCTCCATCTATCAACTCGACACAACCTTCCAGACAACTATCCCCTCTTCTTCAGTGACACTCAACTGTCCCCGTCTTCTACACTGAACATCCTCGATCTGTTCTTTACTTATAATCTGAACTGGAAACTTCACATCTCATCTCTAGCTAAAACAGCTTCTATGAAGTTAGGTGTTCTGAGACGTCTAAGCCAGTTTTTCTCATCCCCCCAGCTGCTAACTCTGTACAAGGGCCTTATCCGTCCATGTATGGAGTATGCTTCACATGTCCTGGGGGACATACTGCTCTTCTAGACAGGGTGGAATCAAAAGCTATTCGTCTCATCAACTCCTCTCCTCTAACTGACTGTCTTCAGCCTCTCTCTCATCGCCGCAATGTTGCATCTCTAGCTGTCTTCTACCACTATTTTCATGCTAACTGCTCTTCTGATCTTGCTAACTGCATGCCTCCCCTCCTCCCGCGGCCGCGCTGCACAAGACATTCTTCTTTCTTTCACCCCTATTCTGTTCATCTCTCTAACGCAAGAGTTAACCAGTATTCGCAGTCATTTACCCCTTTCTCTGGTAAAATCTGGAACTCTATCCCTGCTTCTGTATTTCCACCTTCCTATGACTTGAATTCCTTCATGAGGGAGGTTTCAAGACGTTTATCCTTCAATTTTTGACTACCGCTTTGGACCCTTTTTATGGAACTGGCATTTCAGAGGGCATTTTTTTTTTTTTTCGGATTTTTGTTGCCCTTGGTCAGTGTCCCTCCTACATAAAAAAAATAAATAAATAAAAATTATATATATATATATATATATATATATATATATATATATATATATATATATATATATATATATATATATATATATATATATATATATATTTTTTTTTTTTTTTTTTTTTTTTTTTTTTTTTTCATATAGTGTGTTTTGTATGTACTTTAGCGTTTTAGTACCTGACAACAAAAACACTCATATTAAACGTTTTTAGGATTGTAGTTTTGATCCTTCTTAGAGGGTACATTTTATGTAGTTTGATGTTTGGATTCCTAAAATTATTTTAATCACTCATAATACAGCATTTTGGTAATATTTTTTTTGTTAATCCATATAAAGAGGAATTCATGTATATTACCTTTGTGGTAGTTAAGATGCTGAGAAACACTCATAAAACAGACTTCTGTTAATATCATTTTGTTTCCCATACTGGGTACTTTCTGTGTATTTTAAGATTTTTCGTACCCATCAAGCTCGAAGACAGTCAAAATACATATTTTTCATAATGTTATTTTCCTCCGTAAATGGAGTTTTGCATGTGTTTTAAAAATTTTTGTACGTAAAAAAAAAGTTCATAAACACTCATAAGACACCTTTTCGTTAATGATGTTTTTTTTCACATTGAGGGGTTTTCCATGGATTTTTGCGTTTTGGTGCCTAAAACACTCATAAACTCACAATAGACACGTTTCTGTCACTGTCGTCTTGTTGCATGCATTGCATTCATTTTGGCGTTTTGGTACCTAACAAGATCAAAAACATGTGTTTATTTACGAGTATGTAGTTCTGTTTCTCCAGAAAGAATGCGTTTTGGTGTTTATTTTTACGTAAGTAGCCCCAAAAAAATTAAAAGACATGATGTCGATGAAGCTTTTTTTATTTCTAATAAAGGGTGATTTTTCATGCTTTTTAGCCATTTGATACATAAAAAAAGCTAAAAAAAAATCAAAAGACACGCTTTCTCTTAATGTTTTCCTTTCTCATAAAGACTTCTTTACATGATTTTTTTTTTATTCTTTTTACGTGGCAAGGCCAAAAAACACATAAAAACACTCATATAACACTCATCGTAGTTCTGATTGTTCTTATAAGGTGCTTCTTATGTATTTCGCGGTTTTGGTGCCTAACATGGTCGTAATCACTCATAAGACATATTTTTGGTAATGTTGTTCTCTTTCTCTTTATAGAGTGACATTGATGTGCTTTAACATTTTAGTATCTAAGAAGCTGAAAACACTCATAATAAACGATAGGTTATATATATATATATATATATATATATATATATATATATATATATATATATATATATATATATATATATATATATATATATATATATATATATATATATATATATATATATATATATATATATATATATATATATATATATATATATATATATATATATATATATATATATATATATATATATATATATATATATATATATATATATATATATATATATATATATATATATATATATATATATATATATATATATATATATATATATATATATATATATATATATATATATATATATATATATATATATATATATATATATATATATATATATATATATATATATATATATATATATATATATATATATATATATATATATATATATATATATATATATATATATATATATATATATATATATATATATATATATATATATATATATATATATATATATATATATATATATATATATATATATATATATATATATATATATATATATATATATATATATATATATATATATATATATATATATATATATATATATATATATATATATATATATATATATATATATATATATATATATATATATATATATATATATATATATATATATATATATATATATATATATATATATATATATATATATATATATATATATATATATATATATATATATATATATATATATATATATATATATATATATATATATATATATATATATATATATATATATATATATATATATATATATATTATATATATATATATATATATATATATATATATATATATATATATATATATATATATATATATATATATATATATATATATACGAGTATTTATATATATATATATATATATATATATATATATATATATATATATATATATATATATATATATATATATATATATATATATATATATATATATATATATATATATATATATATATATATATATATATATATATATATATATATATATATATATATATATATAATACACGTTTATGGTAATTTTTTTTTTCTGGTTATCCATAAAAAGTTGTATTCATGTGATTTAACGTTTTGGTTACTGAGGTGAAAAACATTCTGTGCTTTGCATGCACTGGTACGTAACAAACTAACAGACACCCAAAATACACTTTTTTCATAATGTTCTGTTTCCCGATAAAGGGTGTTTTGTATATGTTTATGCGTTTTGGTACGTAAAGCTCAAAAACTCTCAAAAGCCATCATTTCGATAATGTTCTTTTGTTTTACTATGTAGGATGTTTTCCATGCTTTTAAGTATTTTGGGGCTAAATGCGCTCATAAACACCTAAATGACACATTCCTGGTAATATCGCTTTGTTACCACATATAGGGTGCTTTACAAGTTTTGTGTTTTTTTTTCTTTTTTTTTTTTTTTTACTTAAAAAGTTCAAAAACCCTCAAAACATGTTTTTTTTTTTTTGTTTATACTGCACTGTTTCTCCAGAAAGTGCGTTTTGTATACATTTTAGCGTTTTTGTACGTGAAGCTCAAAAGCAAACTTAAAAACACGATTTTGATTAAATTGTTTCGTTTTCCAATATAGCGTGTTTTCCATGCTCTTTAGCGTTTTAGTACATAAGAAGCTAAAAAAAAAAAAAAAACACACTCAAAAGACACGTTTTTGATCATGATATATTTTCCCATATAGGTTGCTTTGAATGAACTTGAGCGTTTTGGTACCTGACAGGCAAAACAAAAAAAAAACAAAAAAACACTCATATTACACGTTTTTAACATTATTATTCTGATTATTCTAAAAGTTTGCTTTGCATGCATTTTGACGTTTTGGTCCATATCATGGTGGTAATAACTCATAATACACATTTTTCGAAAATTTGTCCTGTTTCTCTATATACAGTGGTATTGATGTGTTTTGGCGTTTTTTTTTTTATAACTAAGAAGCTGAAATACACGTTTCTCTTCATCTTTTCTGTGTTCCCATGTACTTTGCAAGCATTTTTACTGTTTTGATAAACCATTAATCTGAAATACGGTCGATATACCTGCTTTCGATTATGTTAATTATGTTAATTGATTATGTGTTTTCATTGCTTTTCACAGTTTTGGTGCCTAATACGCTCATGAAAAAAAAGTGACACTTTTCTGTTAATCTGCTCTTATTATCTTATATACATATATATGGATATATGTATGCATTATAGCGTTTTGATATCTCATAAGCTTAAACCACTCAAAACAAACGTTTTCTGTTAATATTGTTCTGTTTAAACAGAAAGGACCGTTTCTGTGCGTTTTAGTATTTTCATACGTAAGAAGCTGAAAAACACTAACAAGACAGTATTTTGCAGAAATTATTGTATTTTCCAATGCAGCGTGTTTTCCATGCTTTTTACCGTTTTCGTACGTAAGAAGCTGAAAAGCGCTCAACAGACACGTTTCTGCTGCTGCTTTCTTTTGCCCATGTGGATGCTATGCATGCATTTTAGCGTTTTGGCACCTGACAAGCCCAAAAACGCTCATATTACACGTTTTGAACTTTGTTGTTTTCATTCTCCTTATAGGGTGTTTTTAATGCATTTAATCGTTTTGCCACTATCATGGTGGTAATCATCACTCGTGATAGACGTTTTTCGTAATTTCGTTATGTTTCTCCATATTGAGTGTTATTCATGTGTTTTAGCCTTATTGAACTTGAAGCTGAAAAATATTTATAATACACTTTAATATATTTTCGTTGTCCATTCTGTGGACTTTCCATGTATTTTTATCGATTTGATAGCTAAGAAGCTGAAAACGTTTGAAATACGCGTTTTTGAAAATGTGAGTTTTATTTTTTTTTTTTTTTTCTCCTGTTGTATGTTTAAAATGTGTTTTTTTTTTTTTTTCTTTTTTCGCTTTGGTGCTTAATACGTTCAGAAACATTTAAATGAGGCGTTTCTAGTAGTATCGTTTCGTTACCTATGTAGTGCTTTAATTTGGCGTTTTGATACCTAAGAAGCTCAAAAACTCTCAAAACTCATGCATTAGGTAATGTTCTTCAGTATGTCTAGAAAGGATGTTTTCCATCTGTTTTACCGTTTTTGTTCTTAAGATGGAGAAGAAAAACACTTGAGACAGTATTTTGATAGTCATATTCTTTTTAATATAACGTGTTTACCTCGTTTTTTTTTAGCGTTTTGTTAGGTAACAGGCTGAAACACCAAAAATATACTTTTCATTTAATATTGTTTTCGTTTCCCATAAAAAAGTGCTTTCAATGCGCTTTACCATTTTAGTACCTAAGAAGCTCAAAAACACTAATATTACACGTTTTTAGTATTATTGTTCTGATTCTTATTAAAGGCTGCTATCTATGCATTTTATCGTTTTGGTCCTTAACATGGCGAAAATCTTTCATAATACACGTTTTTTGGTGATGTTGTTTTGCTTATCTATATCAGGTGGTAATCGTGTGTTTTTGCGATTTGGTAGCAAAGAAGGTGAAAACACTTTTGCATGCATTTTTAGTACTTTGCATGCATTTTTAGCGTTTTTTTTTTTTTTGTACGAAACCAGATCAAAAACATTTATATCATACGTTTTTCATAATGTTGTTCTGTTCTCCGAAAAAGGTGTTTTGCATGTGTTTTTACGTTTGGTAAGTAAAGAAGCTGAAACACACCCATATAGGTTTTTTTTTTTCTTTATGTAGGAGGAACACTGACCAAGGGCAACAAAAATCCGATAAAAAAAAAATGCCCACTGAAATGCCAGTCCCATAAAAAGGGTCCAGAGCGGTAGTCAAAAATTGAAGGATAAGTGTCTTGAAACCTCCCTCTTGAAGGAATTCAAGTCATAGGAAGGTGGAAATACAGAAGCAGGCAGGAAGTTCCAGAGTTTACCAGAGAAAGGGATGAATGATTGAGAATACTGGTTAACTCTTGTGTTAGAGAGGTGGACAGAATACGGGTGAGAGAAAGAAAAATGTCTTGTGCAGCGAGGCCGCGGGAGGAGGGGAAGCATGCAGTCAGCAAGATCAGAAGAGCAGTTAGCATGAAAATAGCGGTAGAAGACAGCTAGAGATGCAACATTGCGGCGATGTCAGAGGGGCTGAAGACAGTCAGTTAGAGGAGAGGAGTTGATGAGACGAAAAGCTTTTGATTCCACCCTGTCTAGAAGAGCAGTATGAGTGGAACACCGCCCCAGACATGTGAAGCATACTCCATACATGGACGGATAAGGCCCTTGTACAGAGTTAGCAGCTGGGGGGTGAGAAAAACTGGCGGAGATGTCTCAGAACACCTAACTTCATAGAAGCTGTTTTAGCTAGAGGTGAGATGTGAAGTTTCCAGTTCAGATTATACGTAAAGGACAGATCGAGGATATTCAGTGTAGAAGAGAACAGCTGATTGTCATTGAAGAAGAGGGGATAGTTGTCTGGAAGGTTGTGTCGAGTTGATAGATGGAGGAATTTTAGAAAGATCAGAAGTCAAGCGTTCTGTGGCTTCCCTGTGTGAAATGTTTATTTCCTGAAGGGTTGGACGTCTATGAAAAGACGTGGAAAAGTGCAGGGTGGTGTCATCAGCGTAGGAGTGGATAGGACAAGAAGTTTGGTTTAGAAGATCATTAATGAATAATAAGAAGAGAGTGGGTGACAGAACAGAACCCTGAGGAACACCACTGTTAATAGATTTAGGAGAAGAACAGTGACAGTCTACCACAGTAGCAATAGAACGGTCAGAAAGGAAACTTGAGATGAAGTTACAGAGAGAAGGATAGAAGCCGTAGGAGGGTAGTTTGGAAAATCCAAAATCTCTAAAAGAGGATGACCAAGACTCAGTAAGGAAAGCCAGAAGATCACCAGTAGAGCGGCCTTGACGGAACCCATACTGGCGATCAGATAGAAGGTTGTGAAGTGATAGATGTTTAAAAATCTTCCTGTTGAGGATAGATTCAAAAACTTTAGATAGGCAGAAAATCAAAGCAATACGACGGTAGTTTGAGGGATTAGAACGGTCACCTTTTTTAGGAACAGGCTGAATGTAGGCAAACTTCCAGCAAGAAAGAAAGGTAGATGTTGATAGACAGAGCTGAAAGAGTTTGACTAGACAAGGTGCAAGCACGGAGGCACAGTTTCGGAGAACAATAAGAGGGACCCCATCAGGTCCATAAGCCTTCCGAGGGTTTAGGCCAGCAAGGGCATGGAAAACATCATTGCGAAGAATTTTAATAGGTAGCATGAAGTAGTCAGAGGGTGGAGGAAAGTGAGGAACAAGCCCATGATCGTCCAAGGTAAAGTTTTTAGCAAAGGCCTCAGCGAAGAGTTCAGCTTTAGAAATAGATGTGATAGCAGTGGTGCCATCTGGTTGAAATAAAGGAGGGAAGAAGAAGAGGCAAAGTTATTGGAGATATTTTTGGCTAGATGCCAGAAGTCACGAGGGGAGTTACATATTGAAAGGTTTCGACACTTTCTGTTAATGAAAGAGTTTTTGGCTAGTTGGAGAACAGACTTGGCATGGTTCCGGGCAGAAATATAAAGTGCATGAGATTCTGGTGATGGAAGGCTTAAGTACCTTTTGTGGACCACCTCTCTATCATGTATAGCACGAGAACAAGCTGTGTTAAACCAAGGTTTCGAAGGTTTAGGTCGAGAAAAGAGTGAGGAATGTACGCCTCCATGCCAGACACTATCACTTATGTTATGCGCTCAGCACACAAAGACGGGTCTCTGACACGGAAGCAGTAGTCATTCCAAGGAAAATCAGCAAAATACCTCCTCAGGTCCCCCCAACTAGCAGAGGCAAAACGCCAGAGGCACCTTCGCTTAGGGGATCCTGAGGAGGGATTGGAGTGATAGGACAAGATACAGAAGTGAGACTGTGATCGGAGGAGCCCAACGGAGAAGAAAGGGTGACAGCATAAGCAGGATTAGAGGTCAGGAAAAGGTCATGAATGTTGGGCGTATCTCCAAGACGGTCAGGAATAAGAGTAGGGTGTTGCACCAATTACTCTAGGTCGTAGAGGATAGCAAAGTTGAAGGCTAGTTCACCAGGATGGTCAGTGAAGGGAGAGGAAAGACAAAGCTGGTTTATATGCGCTTTAGCGGTTTGGTGCCTGACATATTACATGTTTTAGCATTATTCTTCTGATTCATCTTATAGCGTGCTTTGTATCCTTTTGGGCGTTTTGGTCCCTTACATGGTGGTAATTACTCAAGATATTCGTTTTTGGTAATGTTGTTCTGTTTCTCCATAAATAGTACTATTCGTGTGTTTTGATGTTTTGATATCTAAAAAGCTGAAAAAAAAACACATAATACACGTTTCTGTTAATTTTTTTTTTGTGTGTGTCATTCATATAGTATTATGCATGCATTTTTACCGTTTCCGTACATTAGCTAAAATACACTGAAAATACACATATTTGATAATGTTACTTTGTTTTTGTTTTTCCATATAGGATGTTTTCCAGGCTTTTTTAGCGTTTTGTTGCCTTATAGGCTCATAAACACCCATATGACACGTTTCTGTTAATATCATCTCGCTAACTAATATTGGTTGCTTTGCATGCATTTTGCAGTTTTCATACCGCAAGCTAAAAAACTCTGAAAACACACGTTCCAGGTAATGTTCTTTCTCTCTAGGAAGTGTGTTTTTTATACGTATTAGCTATTTTGTACAAAAGAAGCTCAAAAACCGTCAAAAGACTTGACTTTGATAAAGATTATTTGTTTTCCACTATAAAGTATTTTCCATGTTTATTTTCCATATTTATTTTGGTACGTATAAAGCTGAAAAAAAAAACACTCAAAATACACCTTTTTGGTAATATTGTTTTCTTTCCCATAAAAAGGTTCTTTTTATGGTCTTTTTTTTGTACCTAACAAACTCAAAAATACTCATATCACTTATCTTTTTAGCAATGGTGTTCTGATTCTTCTCATACGGTGCTTTTGTATACATTTTGGCGTTATGGACCCTAACATGGTGGTAACTGTTCATAATACTCGTTTTTGGTAATGTTGTTCTGTTTATCCGTATTGTGATATTTATTTATTTTAGAGTTTTGGTTTTGTTTCCCATAATGGTGTTTCAGTACCTAACAAATTCAAAGACATTCATAATTCATTTTTTTTTATTATAATGTCCCGTTTCTCCGAAAAGTGTGTTTTGCATGTGTTTTTTGCGTTTTGGTAGGTAAAGATCGAACACACTCAAAGGACATGATTTTGATAAAGTTCTGTTTTCCCATATAGGGTGATTTTCATGCTTTTTAGTGTTTTGTTGTCTTATAGCCTCATAAACACTCAAATACCACGTTTCTGGTAATATCGTATCATTATCCATAATAGGTGGTTCTCCATTTTGACATTTTGATACCTAAAAAGCCGAAAAACATTCAAAACACACGTAATGTTGTTCTGTTCCTCCAGAAAGGGTGTTATTTAAGCGTTCCACCGTGTTTGTATAAGAAACTCTAAAATACATACACAAAAAAAAAAATTGATAAAGTAGTTTTTGTTTCCCATTATGACGTGTTTTCCATTCTTCTTAGTGTTTTAGTACGTATAAAGCTGAAAAGCACTCAAAAGATTTTTTTTTTTTTTTGCACTTTAGCGTTTTGGTACCAAAGAAGCCCAAAAATACGCACATTACACGTTTTTAGCATTTTTTTCTAATTTTTCTTATAGGGTGCTTTGTATCATTTATGGCGTTTTGGTTACTAACATGGATGTAATCACTCATAATACATGTTTTCTTGTACGTTATATATATATATATATATATATATATATATATATATATATATATATATATATATATATATATATATATATATATATATATATATATATATATATATATATATATATATATATATATATATATATATATATATATAGTACTCTTAATGTGTTTTAGCTTTTTTGGTACCTGAGATGAAAATACTCATTACACACGTTTCTGTTAATAGCTTTTTGTTTCCCATATTCGGTATTTTGCATGCATTTTTACCGTTTTGATATCTAAGAAGCTGAAAAACACTCAAAACACACGTTTTCGATAATGTTAATTTGTTTTCCCATGTAAGTGTTTTCCATTCTTTTTAGCGTTTTCGTGTCTAATAGTAATAAAGACTAAATGACACGTTCCCTGTGGGATCCTCTCGTTACACCATACGGGTGCTTTATATGCTTGTCGGCGTTTTGATACCTAACAAGCCCAAAAACACTCAAAACACACGTTTTTTGGTAATGATGTTCAGTTCTTGCAGAAAAGGTGTTTTGTAAACGTTTAATCGTTTTTCTTCGAAAGGAGTTCAAAAACACTCAAAAGATACGATTTTGATAAAGTTATCTTGTTTTCCAATATGGCGTGTTTTCCATGCTTTTAAGCGTTTTGGTAGGTGGGATGATGATAAACACTTAAAATACAACTTTTTAGTAATATTTTTTTTTTCCGTAAAAGATGTTTTGGATGCTAAACTTTAGTTTTGGTAGCTAAAAACCTCAAAAACACTCTTTTTGCACGTTTTTAGCATTGTTCTTCTGATTCTTCTTATAGGATGGTTTGTATGCATTTTGGTGTTTTGGTCCCTAACATAGTGGTAATCGCTCATAATACACGTTTTCAGCTCTGTATGTTTTGGTTATGTAGCTAAGAAGGTGAGAAACATTCATATTACACCTTTCTCTTAATATCTTTCTGTTTCCCATAATGAGTAATTTGCATGCATTTTTATTGTACTTAACAAGCTCAACAACACCCAAAATACACGTTTTTTTATAATGTTTTTTTTTTCCGTAAAGAGTGTTTTGCATGTGTTTTTGCGTTTTGATACTTAATGAATAATGTTTTCTTTCCTCACATAGCTTTTATTTACATGATTTTTTTTTGTGTTTTGGTACCTAATACGCTCATAAATCCCGAAATGACACTTTTCTGATTATGTCGTCTCGTTACCCCATATAGGGAGCCTGGCATGCATTTTGGCGTTTTGGTACCTAACAAGCTGAAAAATGAAAAATACTTAATACACAATTTGTCGTTAATATTATTTTGTTTTTACACAAAGAGTGTTTTCTATGCGTTTTAGCTTTTTTTGTATGTAAGAAGCTCAAAAATCTTTTGTGGTAGGATGGGCTCTGCCCCAATCAGAAATTTTAGAAAGATCAGAAGTCAGGCGTTCTGTGGCTTCCCTGGGTGATATGTTTACCTCCTGAAGGGTTGGACGTCTATGAAAAGACGTGGAAAAGTGCAGGGTGGTATCATCAGTGTAGGAGTGGATAGGACAAGAAGTTTGGTTTAGAAGATCACTAATGAATAGTAAGAAGAGAGTGGGTGACAGGACAGAACCCTGAGGAACACCACTGTTAATAGATTTGGGAGAAGAACAGTGACCGTCTACCACAGCAGCAATAGAACGGTCAGAAAGGAAACTTGAGATGAAGTTACAGAGAAAAGGATAGAAACCGTAGGAGGGTAGTTTGGAAATCAAAGCTCTTTGCCAGACTCTATCAAAAGCTTTTGATATGTCCGAGGCAACAGCAAAAGTTTCACCAAAATCTCTAAAAGAGGATGACCAAGACTCAGTAAGGAAAGCCAGAAGATCACCAGTAGAGCGGCCTTGACGGAACCCATACTAGCGATCAGATAGAAGGTTGTGAAGTGATAGATGTTTAAGAATCTTCCTGTTGAGGATAGATTCAAAAACTTTAGATAGGCAGGAAATTAAAGCAATAGGAAGGTAGTTTGAGGGATTAGAACGGTCATCCTTTTTAGGAACAGGTTGAATGTAGGCAAACTTCCAGCAAGAAGGAAAGGTAGATGTTGACAGACAGAGCTGAAAGAGTTTGACTAGGCAAGTTGCAAGCACGGAGGCACAGTTTCGAACAACAATAGGAGGGACCCCATCAGGTCCATAAGCCTTCCGAGGGTTTAGGCCAGCGAGGGCATGGAAAACATCATTGCGAAGAATTTTAATAGGTGCCATGAAGTAGTCAGAGTGTGGAAGAGAGGGAGGAACAAGCCCAGAATCATCCAAGGTAGCGTTTTTAGCAAAGGTTAGAGCAAAGAGTTCAGCTTTAGAAATAGATTTGATAGCAGTGGCGCCATCTGGTTGAAGTAGAGGAGGAAAAGAAGAAGAAGCAAAGTTATTGGAGATATTTTTGGCTAGATGCCAGAAATCACGAGGGGAGTTAGATCTTGAAAGGTTTTGACATTTTCTGTTAATGAAGGAGTTTTTGGCTAGTTGGAGAACAGACTTGGCATGGTTCCGGGCAGAAATATAAAGTGCATGAGATTCTGGTGATGGAAGGCTTAAGTACCTTTTGTGGGCCACCTCTCTATCATGTATAGCACGAGAACAAGCTGTGTTAAACCAAGGTTTAGAAGGTTTAGGACGAGAAAAAGAGTGAGGAATGTATGCCTCCATGCCAGACACTATCACCTCTGTTATGCGTTCAGCACACAAAGACGGGTCTCTGACACGGAAGCAGTAGTCATTCCAAGGAAAATTAGCAAAATACCTCCTCAGGTCCCCCCCAACTAGCAGAGGCAAAACGCCAGAGGCACCTTCGCTTAGGGGGATCCTGAGGAGGGATTGGAGTGATAGGACAAGATAAAGATATGAGATTGTGATCGGAGGAGCCCAACGGAGAAGAAAGGGTGACAGCATAAGCAGAAGGATGAGAGGTCAGGAAAAGATCAAGAATGTTGGGCGTATCTCCAAGACGGTCAGGAATACGAGTAGGGTGTTGCACCAATTGCTCTAGGTCATGGAGGATAGCAAAGTTGTAGGCTAGTTCACCAGGATGGTCAGTGAAGGGAGAAGAAAGCCAAAGCTGGTGGTGAACATTGAAGTCTCCAAGAATGGAGATCTCTGCAAAAGGGATGAGGGTCAGAATGTGCTCCACTTTGGAAGTTAAGTAGTCAAAAAATTTCTTATAGTCAGAGGAGTTAGGAGACAGGTACACAGCACAGATAAATTTAGTATGAGAGTGACTCTGTAGTCGTAGCCAGATGGTGGAAAACTCGGAAGATTCAAGAGCGTGGGCACGAGAGCAGGTTAAGTCATTGCGCACATAAACGCAGCATCCAGCTTTGGATCGAAAATGAGGATAGAGAAAGTAGGAGGGAACAGAAAAGGGGCTACTGTCAGTTGCCTCAGACACCTGAGTTTCAGTGAGGAAAAGAAGATGAGGTTTACAAGAGGAGAGGTGATGTTCTACAGATTGAAAATTAGATCTTAGACAGCGAATGTTGCAGAAGTTAATGAAGAAAAAGTTGAGGGGGGTGTCAAGACACTTAGGGTCGTCGACAGAAAGGCAGTCCGACCTGGGGACATTTATGATCCCCTCCCCAGATGGGGACTCCGAGGCTGGTGTAGGAGTCGCCATGATGATTTTAAAATTTTTGAGTGAAGTGTGTGTATGTTATTAGGTGCTTGTAGTTTTGTGTGGAGGAAGAGAGTTGTCTTTAGAGGGCAGGCTTTGACTGCCCCCTTGTGTTGTGAGACACAAAGGGAAACGTTCAGTGAGATCACAGCTGGGTTTAATGATAAGTTCACAGCACCCCCTGAACAGTGCATTAGACCTCACTGGGAGTAATTATCGTTTCGGCAGGTGTCTACTGCCTCCTCCCAGTAGAAACAGAAGAATCTTAACAAAAAAACGTATTTTATGAATGATTACCACCATGTTAGGGACCAAAACCCCAAAATACATATAAAGCACTCTATAAAAACAATCAGAATTGCAATGCTAAATGCGTGTAATATGAGTTTTTTGGGTAAGAAAATTATAAAAATGTATGTAAAGCACCATTTATTGGAAAAGAAAAAAATTACCAAAATGTGTCTTTTGAGTGCTTAACAGCTTCTTACGTATTTCACGTTTTTAGCACTGATACTTATAGGATGCTTTGTATCCTTTTGGGCGTTTTGTCCCTAACATAATGGTAAATCACGTATAATACGCGTTTTTGGTAATAGTGTTGTTTCTCCAAATAGCATGCTATTCACGTGTTTTAGGGTTTTGGTACCTAACAAGCTCAAAGACATTCAAGACACCTTTCGGATAATGTTGTCTTGTTTTGCCAAAGAGTGTGCTTTCTAAACTTTTCAGAGTTTAGGTGCCTACAACACACATAAATACCTAAATTGCACATTTATGCTAACGACTTTTCGTTATCCCGTAAAGTGTTCTTTGCATGTATTTTCGCTTTTGATACATAACAAGAGCTAAAAAAAAAAAAAAAACACTCAAAATAAACGTTTTAGTTAAGGTTTTTCTGTTTCTCCAGAAAGGGTGTTTTCTATGCGTTTTGGCATTTTTATACGAAATAATCTCAAAAACACTAAAAGACTCGATTTTGACGAAGTTGCCTTAGTTTCCAGTATACTGTGTTTTCCGTGAAAAACTCAAAATACACGTTTTTGCTGTTTTTTTTTTTTCCCCAATCATAGGTGATTTACGTGAGCTTTAGCGTTTTGATACATGTCAAGTGAAAAAAGCACTCATTTTACACGTTTTTACCATTATATTTCTGATTAATATATGGTGCTTTGTATGCATTTTGGCGTTTTGTTCCCTAACGTGGTGGTAATCACTCATAATACACGTTTTTTTGTTATAATGGTCTGTTTCTCCATATAGAGTGTTGTTCATGTGTTTCATCGTTTTCGTAAGCTCAGAACCTGAAAAGAAAAACACTAATAATATTCGTTACTGTTAGTATCGTTTCGTTTCACAAAATGGGTACTTTGCATGCATTTTTGGCGTTTTGTTATCCGACGAACTAAAAGACACTCAAAATACGTCCTTGTCATAAAGTTGTATTTTTCCGTTCAGTGTGTTTTACATGTGTTTTAGAGTTTTGAATAGTAAAGAAGCTGAGAACATTGAAAAGACACTCATAATCACATAAATCACTCATGATATACGTTTCTTTTAACATCTTTTTTTTTTCATATTGTGGAATTTGCATGCGTTTTTACTGCTTTAATATCTAACAAGCTCAAAAACACTCAAAAGACACATCTTCGATAATGTTAGTTTGTTTTCACATATAAGTTATTTCCATGGTTTCTAGCGATTGGGTGCCTAATACTCTTATAAACACCCAAATGACACGTTTCTGGTAATATCGTCTCTTGAATGCATGCTTTGCATGGTGTTTTGATACCTAAAAAAAATCAAAAACACTGAAAACACGTTTTTTGGTAATGTAAAGGATGTTTTGTATGTTTTATAGTTTTATATATATATATATATATATATATATATATATATATATATATATATATATATATATATATATATATATATATATATATATATATATATATATATATATATATATATAGGAAGGAAGCTCAAAATCATTTAAAAGACATGACTTTGATAAAGTTGTTTTGTTTCCAAATACAAACAGATTTCTATGCTTCTTTCGCGTTTTGGCGTGTATTGAAGGTGAAAACATACAAAATATAGGTTTTTATAATGTTTTCTTTTTCTATTTACATGTGCTTTAGCGTTTTGATACCTAACAAACTCAAATACACTTATAGTAAACGTTTTAAGCAATCTTGATCTATTTCTTCTTACACGGTGTTTTGTATGCATTTTGGCGTATTGGTTTCTGACATGGTTGTAATCGCTTATAATACACGTATTTGGTAATGCTGTTCTTTTTATCTATATATAGTGAAATTCATGTGTTTTAGTGTTTCGTTTGGTAAAAAGGTGAAGAAACCTCACATTATAAGTTTCTGTTAATATCGTTTTGTTTCCCATAATGAGTACTTTGCATTGATTTTTAGGATTTTGGTACTAAAAGACTAAAAAACACTCAGAATACAGGTTTTTCATAATGTTGGTCTGTTTCTCGGTAAAGGGTATTTTGCATTTTTTTTTTTTTTTTTTTTGCGTTTCATTGCGTATAATGCCTCAAAAACAAGAAAAGAGACACGTCTTCGATAAAGTTTTATTTTCTTATAATGGGTGTCTTCCATGTTTTTTTTTTTTTTTTTAGCGTTCTGATGATGAATATGTTCTTAAAGACACTAATAACACGTTTCTTGTAATGTCGCTTCTTTACCCTTTTACGTCTTTGCTTGCATTTTGACGTTCTGGTACCTTACAAACTCAAAAACACTCAAAACACACGTTTTTCTTTATATCGTTTTGTTTCTTCAGGAATGGAGTTTTGTATACGTTTGAGAGTTTTTGAACGAAATTAGTTAAAAAAAAAAAAAAACTCGAAAGAAATTACTCTGATAAAATTGTTTTGTCTTTTAATATAGTGTTTTTTTTTTTGGGGGGTGTTCTTAGCGTTTTGGTACGTAAGAACCTGAAATAAATCAAAACACACAAGTTTCAAAATTTCTCAAAATACATTTTTTTTTTTTTTTTTGTTAATGTTATTATGTTTGTCAATATAGGGTGTTTCGCATGCTTTTAAGGTTTTGATAACTAAGAAGCTCAAAAAGACTCAAAATACGCGTTTTTGGTAATGCTATGTTTTCTTTTTTTTTTTCCTCTTTCCATATGGAATGTTATTCAGGCGTTTTTGCGTTTTTTTTTTTTTATTGGTACCTAAGAAGCTCAAAAATAATAAAAACAGAAGTTTCTAGAAGTATCATTTTATTTCACGTTTTTTTTTTCTAGCGTTTTGGTACCTAACACACTGAAAAGCACTTAAAATATTCGTTTTTTATAATGTCGTTTGTTTCCCAATATAGAGCACTTTTCGAGCATTTTTACGTTTTGGTACCTAGCATTGTAAAAAAAAACAAAAAAAACAATGAAAATACATGTATTCAGTAATAATTTTCTGTTTCTCATACTAAACATACTTTAGTGAAAAACAGAATTACATTATGAAAAACGTGATTTTTTGCGTCTTTGAGCTTGCTCTTTACCAAACCCCTAAAAAAAAAAAATGAAATGTACCCAACATAAGAAACGAAAACATATTACCAGAAACATGTATTATGAGTGTTTTTTTCAGTTTCTTAGATACCAAAACACATGAATAGCACTCTATATAGAGAAACAAAACGAAATTGAAAAAAAAAAAGTATTTTATATGTATGGTCATGTTAGGGACAAAAAATGCATACAAAGCACTCTATAACAAAAATCAGAACAACATTGCTAAAAACTTGTAATATGACTCTCTTTGAGTTTGTCCGGTACCAGAACGCTAAAATACATGCAAAGTATCTTTTAATCAAAATATTTATCATTTCCCCATTTTGGGGGCTTTCCATGCATTTTGGCGTTTTGGTACTCATAATACATAATACATGTTTCTCGTAAAAACTTTTCGTTTCTCAGTTTAGGGTGCTTTGCATTGATTTAGGTGTTATGACATGTGACAATGTGAAATACACTCAAATTGCAAGTTTTTAGTAATATTTCTTCATATTGAGTGCTATTCATGTATTTTAGCTTTTCATTACCTAAGAAACTCAAAAACACTGATTATACACGTTTCCCGTAATGTGTTTTCGTTTCCAAAAGGTGGGTACTTTAACGTTTTGGTACCTAACAAGCTCAAAAACATTCATATTATGCGTTTTTATCAGTGTTGTTCTGATTCTTCGCATGGGGTGTTTTGTATGCATTTTGACGTTTTGGTCCCTGACATGATGGTAATCACTCACAATACACGTTTATGATAATGTTGTTCAGTTTTTTTTTTTTTTTTCCATATATATATAAATTCATGTGTTTAACCGTTTTAGTACCTAAACTGAAAAAAAAAAAAAAAACACTCAAAACACGTCTGTTAAAATCGTTTCGTTTTTCCATATTGGGTAATTTTTATGAATTTTTATCGTTTTGTTACCTAACAAACTTAAAGGCACTCAATATACATTTTTTTTTTTTTTGTATATTGTTTTGTTTTCCCATGTAGGGGGTTTTCATATAAGTGTTTTGGTGTCTATTGCGCTCATAAAATCCCAAATGACACGTTTCTGGTAATATCGTCTCGTTAACCCATATAGCATGTTTTTTTTAAGTATTTAAACTTACGGATTGTTATAATTGTTACTACCAAAGTACTACTTGTCATTCACTGCTTCATGTATTGGTTTATGTATTAGTTCATACTAGTTGATTTCGGAAGCTTCTCTCTGTATGGAGCCAGTTCAGCTCCATCCGGCAAGCGGGTAGCCGCTCCTTAATACATTGTTACCCCTGGAGTCCATCTCTTACTACGTCTCAATCCTGCAGTTATTACATTGGCGACGAGGATGGGATCTATTGGCAAAGTAGAAGAATTTAACCAGGATGCCGAGGTGTGGACTCAATATGTGGAGCGGCTGGAGCATTTTTTTGAAGCCAACGACATTATTGAAGAGAAAAAAAAGAAATCTACTTTATTGGCTGTTTGTGGAGCAAGAACCTACGAAGTGATAAGGTCACTCTGCCTACCAGAGAAGCCAGCCGACAAGTCGTACAGTGACCTCAAAGTGCTGTTGGAGAATCACATGTGCCCGAAACCGTCAGTAATCATGAAGCGCTTCAAATTCAACTCACGATTCAAGCAACCAACTGAATCTGTGTCTTCTTACATTACTGACCTTCGGAAATTAGCGGAGCACTGTGCGTACGGAAACCAACTACCTGACATGTTACGAGATCGTCTGGTGTGTGGAATTGACGACCGAAAAATACAAGCAAGGTTGTTGGCAGATGGGAATTTGGACTTCAAGAAGGCAGAGGCAACTGCTCTGGCTATGGAGGCTGCGGCAAAAGACACTGAAGACCTACAACAGGCTGGGGAGTACCGCAGCAGTCAAGTGAACAAGATTCAGGAGAGGCGCGGGGAAGGAAGAAAAATTCAAGAGACACCGTGGGTGCGAACGAATCCTCGACCACAGTGCTACAGGTGTGGGGGTCCGCATGTGGCTCCTAGCTGTCATTTTGCACGTGCTACCTGTTTTAAATGTAAGAAAGTGGGACACTTGGCAAGGATGTGTCGAAATAAAGCAGACATGGAAAGGAAAATGCACAAGATTGAGGGTGAAGAGGAGGACGGTGAGACAACTGGGGAAGAATACACCATGTATACAGTGCGGGGGGCTCGTGAACCACCTGTGATTGTTCACCCAGAAGTTAACAAGGTGGCTATTCCCATGGAAGTGGATACTGGTGCTGCGGTGTCCATTATAAGTCAGAAAGTGTATGAAGAAAGCTGGAAGGATACGTGCAAGCCGGTGCTCGAGTATTCCGACGTAGTGTTACGCACCTACAGTGGAGACTTATTGAAAGTGATGGGGGAAGTGAATGTGGAGGTTAATTATAACAACCAGTCGAAAGTTCTGCCGTTGGTGGTAGTGGATGGAGACGGCCCGAGTTTGATGGGGAGAAACTGGTTGAAACAAATTAAGCTAGACTGGGCTGCAGTTTATAGTTGTCGGTCAGAGTGTGATAAGGTCATTCGCAGTTTTAGTAATGTTTTCAAAGAGGAGTTGGGTCTCATCAGAAACACAAAGGCGACCCTACATGTGGATAAGGAGGCACAACCCAAGTTTTTCAAAGCTCGCCCGTTGCCCTACGCCTTGAAAGACAAAGTGGAGCACGAGTTGGAACGGCTAGTTAACGATGGAGTAATTGAACCTGTGCAGTTCTCAGAGTGGGCGGCGCCAATAGTCCCGATAGTTAAGGGAGACAAATCCATACGTATTTGTGGGGACTACAAGATGACTGTGAACCGCGTGTCTAGAGTGGACAGTTACCCGATACCGAAGGTTGAGGATTTATTAGCAAATTTGTCAGGAGGGAAGACTTTTTCAAAATTAGACCTGTCACATGCTTATTCACAACTACCACTGGAAGAGGAATCAAAAAAATATGTAACGATAAATACACATAAGGGGTTATTCGTATATAATCGCTTACCATACGGAGTCTCCTCGGCGCCAGGAATATTCCAGAGAGTTATGGAGAACTTACTGCAAGGTATCCCTCACGTGGTGGTGTACTTGGATGATGTATTAGTGACAGGGAAGACGGAAAGGGAACATCTGAGTAACCTGACAGAAGTTTTGAGGCGTATGGATGACGCGGGGGTGAAACTGAAGTTAAAGAAGTGTGTGTTTCAGGCACCAGAAGTAACATATTTAGGACATAAAATTAATGCGGAAGGGCTGCACCCGTCCGAGGACAAGGTTCAAGCTGTTATAAAGGCACCCACACCAAGCAACATCACTGAACTAAAGGCGTATTTGGGGCTTGTTAATTATTATGGCAGATACATTCCTAATCTCTCCACAGTATTTGCTCCCTTGTACAGATTACTGCAACGGGACGTGGAATGGCAATGGGGACCAGAACAGCAGCGTGCCCTTGCCATATCGAAACAACTGTTGGCGAGCTCCAAGGTGTTGGTGCATTATGACAGCAGCAAGCCCCTCCTGCTCACCTGTGACGCGTCACCATACGGATTGGGAGCAGTCCTTGCACACCGTTTGGAGTCTGGAGAGGAGAAACCGATTGCTTTCGCATCCCGATCCCTGAGCATAGCTGAACGCAAGTATGCTCAGGTAGAGAAAGAAGGTTTGGCAATAATATTTGGTGTTAAGAAATTTCATAATTACTTGTATGGCCGCCATTTTGAGATCATTTCAGACCATCAGCCACTTAAAAGTCTGTTTAATGAAACTCGCCCAGTGCCTGTGATGGCATCAAGTCGTATCCAACGCTGGGCGCTAACACTATCGGCGTATGAATACACTATCACCCACAAACCAGGGAAAAATATAGTACATGCTGATGGGTTGAGTCGCCTTCCTCTCCCTGAATTCCCCAAGGTGACTCCAGTCCCCGGTGATGTGGTATGCGTGTTGGAGAGACTAGACCAGACACCCGTCACGTCGAGAGAGTTAAGGCAATGGACGGATAAGGACTCAACACTCTCGAAGGTAAGAGATCACATTCTGTACGGTTGGCCTGGACATATAGCAGAGGAAACACTTCAGCCTTTTTTTTAGAAGGAGGCACGAATTAAGTGTCCAAGATGGAATAATTTTGTGGGGATCAAGAGTGGTGGTGCCTCAGATAGCTAGAAAAAATGTGTTGGCTGAGCTACATGCAACGCATCCAGGAGTCTCGCGCATGAAAGGTATTGCGCGTAGTCATGTGTGGTGGCCCAATATAGATAAAGATGTTGAGTCAACAGTACAACTATGTTCACAGTGCCAACAAGTGAGAAATCTTCCCCCAGACGCTCCTTTGCAGCCATGGGAGTGGCCACTAAAACCCTGGTCCAGGTTACATTTGGATTACGCTGGGCCGTTTATGGGTAAGATGTTCCTCGTCATCATAGATGCCCATTCCAAATGGATGGATGTTCACGCTACACAGTCAGCCACTTCATCTATAACTATTGAAAAGTTGCAAGTTACATTCGGGTCACAAGGACTACCTGACACGGTGGTAACAGATAATGGTACCAATTTTTGTAGCGAAGAGTTTGAAGCTTTCTTAAAACAAAATGGTATCATTCACATAAAGACATCTCCCTACCATCCAGCATCCAATGGGTTGGCGGAAAAGGCAGTTCAAATTTTTAAAAATTCTCTTAAAAGATTAACAGGAGGCTCATTGGAATCCAGAATTAGCAAGTTTCTGTTACGGTATCGAGTAACACCTCAGACTACCACAGGAGTTTCCCCTGCTGAGCTTTTAGTGGGAAGAAAATTAAAAACTTGTTTAGACTTACTGCATCCAGATGTCCAGGATAGAGTTATGAAGAAGCAAGAAATGCAAAAGTACTACCATGATCAGAAAGCGCGGCATAGGGAATTTAAAGTGGGAGAATTAGTTTATGTAGTAAACTTTTCTCCAGGGAAAAAATGGCTATCAGGCGTAATTGTCCAAAAATCCGGTCCTGTTTCTTTCAAGGTGCAGTTGCTAGATGGGAGGACTGTACGACGTCATCTCGACTATGTGAGGAGAAGAGTAAGCATAGAGGGCGAGACGGTTAACGCAGATGATGCCATACCACCTCCCATGGACCTCACAAATGGAGCAGGAATTCAGAAACATGGTTCGGCACCGGCAGGCAGCGTGTCGCCCCTAAAGGCAGGAGTTTCGAAGCAGTCCGGAGCACACAACAGCAACGCGCCGGATCAAATTCAAGAACGAGAGTTAACCTCAAGTCAAGAGTTCGAACCTGGATTGCCGCCACAACAGCAGCCGTTGGAGAGGGAAACACTGCGCCGTTCTGAGAGACTGCGCCAGAAGCCAGATCGTTTGCAGATAGCTTGGAAATAAAATGTTAGGTCTCTTGCTTCACTTGTGTTAACTATTTTAATTGTTGGAGTTTTGTATTACTTTTGCTAGTTTTAGTTACTATGTTTATTTTGTTTTTTGTCTCGTGTTTGCGGGTTTTAGCGTTTCTTATAACTTGTATCGAATATTTTTTTTTCTAGTCTTTCTAATTGATAAGTTTTAGTATCTTCTGTATCTTTTTTAACATTTTGGTTGTAAACTTGATTTTATGGGTTTTAACCTGAGTTTTTTTTAAAAAAAGGGAGGAGTGTTATAATTGTTACTACCAAAGTACTACTTGTCATTCACTGCTTCATGTATTGGTTTATGTATTAGTTCATACTAGTTGATTTCGGAAGCTTCTCTCTGTATGGAGCCAGTTCAGCTCCATCCGGCAAGCGGGTAGCCGCTCCTTAATACATTGTTACCCCTGGAGTCCATCTCTTACTACGTCTCAATCCTGCAGTTATTACACGGATACTTAACATGTTCAAAAACATGTTGTTCTGTTTCTCCATAAAGGGTGTTTTCAATGTATTTTAACGATTTGGTAGGTCAGAAGCTTAAAAACACCAAAAGATACGTTTTTGATAATGTTCTTTTGTTTTCCGATATAGGGATTTTTCCATTATTTTTAGCATTTTGTTGCCTAATACGCTGACAAACAGCTAAATGACTCGTTTTTTTTATAATGTCGTCTCTTTACATACATATAAGCTGCTTTGTATGCATTTTGCTGTTTGGTATCTAACAATTTCGAGAACACTCAAAACACATATTTTTTTTGTTAACATTGTTCTTTTTATCAAGAAAGCGTTTTATTATTATTATATATATATATATACTCGTATATATATATATATATATATATATATATATATATATATATATATATATATATATATATATATATATATATATATATATATATATATATATATATATATATATATATATATATGCCTTTTACGTTTTCCTACGTAAGAAGCTCAAAAACACTCAAAAGATACCATGTTCATGAAGTTATTTCGTTTTCCAATATAGCGTGTTTTCCATGCTTTTTAAAGATTTCATAGGAAAAATTTGTATTTTCATTTTCTTTTATTTCTTATGTAGCAAAACCATAAAACGTATACAAAACATCCTTTATTGTGAAAGAGAATAACATTACGAAAAACACGCATTTTGAGTGTTTGAGCTTGTTATGTACAAAAAACGCCAAAATGCTTCCATAGTACCCTATATTAGGAAACGAAAACACATTATGTGAAACGTTTATTATGAGTGTTTTTTTTTTATTTCTTCGGTATATAAACATGAATACGCGTTAATATCACTCTATATAGAGAAAAGGAAAAACATTACAAAAAACGTGTAATTTGAGTATTTTTCACATTGTTAGGTACCAAAACACAAAAAAAATGTATGCAAAGCCCCTTATATGAGGAAATGAAATGACAATACAAGAAAATTATCTTTTGAGTATTTTTGTCCATGTTAGGCACTAAAAATCATAGAAAACACCCTACAAGTGTATAGAAAACAATATTACCGAAAATATGTATGTTGAATGCTTTTTCCTCTTTTTGCGTACCAAAACGCTAAAACCCATGCAAAACACCATTCATGGAGAAACAAAATATCATTACCAAGAACAAATATTTTGAGTTTTAGCTTGTTACGTAGGAAAACGCAAAAATGTATGCAAAGTACCCTACATGGGTAAACAAAAAGACATACTCGTATATTATAAGTGTTTTTGAGCTTCTTTGGTGAGAAAACGCTAAAAAGCATGAATAGCACTATATATGGAGAAAGAAAATAGCATTACTATTTTGAGTTTTTATGAGCGTTTTAGGCACCAAAATGTTTAAAGGACGGAAATTACCCTATACCGGAAAAGAAAACAATATTACCAAAAAACGGGTCTTTTGGGTATTTTTGAGCAACTTACGTACCAAAACACTAAAACTCATGCAAAATACTCTTTATAAGGAATGAGAATCACATTACGAAAAACATGCATTTTTAAGTGTTTTTGAGCTTGCTACATATAAAAACGCCGTAATGGATACAAAGTACTCTTTATAGGGAAACGAAAGGACATTTCGAGAGACTTATAGGAGTGTTTTTCTGCTTCTTAGGCACCAAAACGCTAAACCCTTAAACATCAATCTATATGAAGAAACAGAACATTACCAATAACGCGTATTTTGAGTGTATTTCACATTATTAGTGACCAAAACGCCAAAATGCATGCTAAGCACCCTGTAAAGGGAAACGAGATTCCCAGTAACGTATTTTTTAAGTGGTTATGACCGTCCCAGACATCAACACGCCAAAAAAAAGTAGCCTATATGGAAAAGCAAAACTTTACCGAATTCGTATTTTTCTTTTCTAGTGTTTTGAGCTACTTCCGTAACAAAACGCTAAAAAGCAAGCAAAATAATCTTTATGGAAAAAAGCATAAATATAAAAAAAAAAGTATTTTGAGTGTTTTTCAGCTTAATACGCACAAAAACGCCAAAAAACATGCAAAGTTATATATACATTACGAAAACTGTGCATTATGGTTGGTTTTGAGCTCCTTGAGTACCAAAATACTAAAACGCATGAATAGTACTCTATATGGAGAAACATCTCCATATACTGTAGAGTACTATTCATGCGTTTTAGTATTTTTGGTACTCAAGGAGCTCAAAATCAACAACATTAACAAAAAGATGTATTTTCAGTGTATTTTAAATTGTTAGATGCCATAAAGTCAAAATACATACAAAGCAACTTACCTCTATGTAGAAAGGAAACATTTCCAGAAACATGTTTATGTGCGTGTTAGGCACCAAAACGCTAAAAAAAAAAAAAAAAAAAAAGGATGGGGAGCACCCTCTATGGGAAAAACAAAACTTTACCAAAAACTTTTTTGTTGAGTGTGTTTGAGTTACGTACGCTAAACGCTAAAACGCATACAAAAAGACCTTTATGTAGAAGCACAATAACATCACCAAAAACTAGTATTTTGAGTGTTTTTGATCTTGTTGCTGGCAAATACTGCAAAATACATGGAAAGTTGGGAAACGAAAATACATTACGAGAAACGTGTATTATGAGTGTTTTTGAGCTTCTTAGGTACCAAAACTCAAAAACGGGTGAATAACATTCTATATGGAGAAAGAAAACATTTTTCTCTATTGTGAGAAATTGAAAAATATCAAAAACATGTATTTTGATTAGATTTTATATTGTTATGTACCAAAACGCTAAAATGCACGCAAAGCACTCTATATGGGAAAAGTAAACGAAACTTTCAGAAAAGTGTCTTATATGTGTTTATGAGCGTCCTAAACACCAAAACACTAATAACCATAGAAGGCACCTTACACAGGAAAACAAAATAACATAAAAAAAAGTTTCTTTTCAGAATTTTGAGCTGGTTACTTATACAAAACGCTAAAACGCGTTATAGATAAAAAAAAAGAATAAATTTGCCAATAAACATGTATTTTGAGGGTTTTTGAGCTAGTTATGTACAAAAACACCAAAATGCATGCCATGCAAAGTACCTTATATGGGAAAACGAAAAGACATTACGGGAAATGTGTATTATGAGAGTATTATGAGTGATCCTTAAATACCTAAAACGCAAAAATGCATAAATAACACTCTATATTTAGAAACAGAAGAATTTTAATAAGCATTTGGTGTTCTACGTAACAAGCTGAAAAAAATATCATACTTTATTTTTGGTATTATTTTTCTGTTTCTCTATATAGGGTGTTTTGTAGTCCCTTTTAAGTGCGATTTTCATGTCTTTTACCGCTTTGATGCCTAACACGCTCAAAAATACTCAAAAGACATATTTCTGATAATTTCATTTCGTTTTCCCTATGCTTTGCCAACATTTTAATATTTTGGTACGTAAAAAATGTGAAAAAGCACTCAAAATACACTTTTTTGGTAATGTTCCGTTTCTCCATATACAGTGCTATCAACGTGTTTTCGCGTTTTGGTACTAAGCTCAAAAACACTTATAATACACGTTTCTCGAAATGAGTTTCCATTTTTCTTATAAGAGTACTCTGCATGCATTTTGGCGTTTTCTACGCAACAATCTCCAAAAAAAATCAAAATACACGGCTTTGGTAATGTTATTCTGTTTCTATATAAAAAGTGTTTTTCATTTTGTTTTTGCGTTTTGGTACGTAAGATCAAAACCACTTAAAAGACACATTTTTAATAATGTTTTGTAATCCCATATGGAATGATTTCCATTTTTTTTTTTTTTTTAGGATTTTGGTGACTAACGCGCTCATAGCCATTCAAAGTACACTTTTGTGGAAATTTCGACTCGTCTTTCCATGTAGAGAGCTATAAATGCCTTGTTTTGCGTTTTAGTACCTAACTGTGAAAAACACTCAAAATACTCTTTTTTTGGTAATGTTCTTTTGTTTCTCCTCATAAAGTGTTATTCATTCGTTTTCCCGTTTTGTTACCTAAGAAGCTCAAAAACACTCATAATGCACGTTTCTCTTAATGTCTTTTCGATTCCCCATACAAGGTATTTTGCATGCATTTTGGCGTTTTCTACGTAAGGTGCTCAAGATCACTTAAAATACTTGTTTTTACTAATGTTATTCTGTTTTTCCATAAAGGGTGTTTTGCATGCGTTTCAGCGTTTTTTTGGTACGTAAGTAGAAAAAAAGACGTTTTTTTACTATAAGGTACTCTCCATGGTTTTATCGTTTTGGTGCCTCAAACACTCAAAAACACTCAAAAAACACGTTTATGTTAATATAGTTTCGTTTCCCCATGTATTGGGATTTTGAAGGCATTTTGGGATTTGTTACTTAACAAGGTGAAAAACACTCAAAACGTTTTAAAAACTCTTATAAATACAGTGCTATTCATGCGTTTTTGCATATTCATACCTAAAAAGATCAAAAACATAATTTTCTCATAATATATTTTCGTTTTAATATATATTTGTTTCCGTATAAAGACTACTTTCCATTCATTTTGTCATATTTCTACTAGATAAATTCAAAAACCTTAAAGTAGAAGTTTCTATTAAAGTTATGCTATTTCTCTATGAAGGGCTTTTTTTTTTTTTGCATTTGTTTTATCGTTTTTGCACGTAACTAAAAAAAAAATAAATCAAAAACAGACGTTTTTGGTAATGTTGTTTTGACTTCCCATATAAAGATCTTTCCATACTTTTTATCGTTATGGTGCCTACAAGCTCATAAACACTCAAATGAAACCATTCTGAAATCTAGTTACTTTTCTTCATTTATGAAAAGAGGTGGCAAAGTGCAGGGTGATATCATCACCGTAGGAGTGGATAGGAAAAGAAGTTTGGGTTAGAAGATCATTAATGAATAATAAGAAGAGAATGAGTGACAGGACAGAGCCCTGAGGAACACCACTGTTAATAGATTTAGGAGAAGGACAGTGACCGTCTACCACAGCAGCAATAGAACGGTCAGAAAGGAAACTTGAGATGAAGTTACAGAGAGAAGGATAGAAGTCATAGGAGGGTAGTTTGGAAATCAAAGCTTTGTGCCAGACTCTATCAAAAGCTTTTGATATGTCTAAGGCAACAGCAAAAGTTTCACCAAAATCTCTAAAAGAGGATGACCAAGACTCAGTAAGGAAAGCCAGAAGATCACCAGTAGAGCGGCCTTGACGGAACCCATACTGGCGATCAGATAGAAGGTTGTGAAGTGATAGATGTTAAAGAATCTTCCTGTTGAGAATAGATTCAAAAACTTTGGATAGGCAGGAAATTAAAGGAATAGGACGGTAGTTTGAGGGATTAGAACGGTCACCCTTTTTAGGAACAGATTGAATGTAGGCAAACTTCCAGCAAGAAGGAAAGGTAGATGTTTACAGACAGAGCTGAAAGAGTTTGACTAGGCAAGGTGCAAGCATGGAGGCACAGTTTCGGAGAACAATAGGAGGGACCCCATCAGGCCCATAAGCCTTCCGAGGCTTTAGGCCAGCGAGGGCATGGAAAACATCATTGCGAAGAATTTTAATAGGTGGCATGAAGTAGTCAGAGGGTGGAGGAGAGGGAGGAACAAGCCCAGAATCGTACAAGGTAGCGTTTTTAGCAAAGGTTTGAGCGAAGAGTTCAGCTTTAGAAATAGATGTGATAGCAGTGGTGCCATCTGGTTGAAATAGAGGAGGGAAAGAAGAAGAAGCAAATTAATTGGAGATATTTTTGGCTAGATGCCAGAAGTCACGAGGGGAGTTAGATCTTGAAAGGTTTTGACATTTTCTGTTAATGAAGGAGTTTTTGGCTAGTTGGAGAACAGACTTGCCATGGTTCCGGGCAGAAATATAAAGTGCATGAGATTCTGGTGATGGAAGGCTTAAGTACCTTTTTTGGGCCACCTCTCTATCATGTATAGCACGAGAACAAGCTGTGTTAAACCAAGGTTTAGAAGGTTTAGGACGAGAAAAAGAGTGAGGAGTGTACGCCTCCATGCCAGACACTATCACCTCTGTTATGAACTCAGCACATAAAGACAGGTCTTTGACACGGAAGCAGTAGGCATTCCAAGGAAAATCAGCAAAATAACTCCTCAGGTCCCCGCAACTAGCAGAGGCAAAACGCCAGAGGCACCTTTGCTTAGGGGGATCCTGAGGAGGGATTGGAGCGATAGGACAAGATAAACACATGAGATTGTGATTAGAGGAGCCCAACGGAGAAGAAAGGGTGACAGCATAAGCAGAAGGATTAGAGGTCAGGAAAAGATCAAGAATGTTGGACATATCTCCAAGACGGTCTGGAATACGAGTAGGGTGTTGTATCAATTGCTCTAGGTCATGGAGGATAGCAAAGTTGTAGGCTAGCTCACCAGGATGGTCAGTGAAGGGAGAGGAAAGCCAAAGCTGGTGGTGAACATTGAAGTCTCCAAGAATGGAGATCTCTGCAAAAGGGAAGAGAGTCAGAATGTGCTCCACTTTGGAAGTTAAGTAGTCAAAGAATTTCTTATAGTCAGAGGAGTTAGGTGAGAGGTATACAGCACAGATAAATTTAGTACGAGAGTGACTCTGTAATCGTAGCCAGATGGTGAAAAACTCAGAAGATTCAAGAGCGTGGGCACGAGAGCAGGTTAAGTCATTGCACACATAGACACAGCATCCAGCTTTGAATAGAAAATGAGGATAGAGAAAGTAGGAGGGAACAGAAAAGGGGCTACTGTCAGTTGCCTCAGACACCTGAGTTTCAGTGAGGAAAAGAAGATGAGGTTTAGAAGAGGAGAGGTGGTGTTCTACTGATTGAAAATTAGATCTTAGACTGAAAATGTTGTAGAAGTTAATGAAGAAAAAGTTAAGAAGGGTGTCAAGACACTTAGGGTCATTGACAGAAAGGCAGTCCGACCTGGGGACATTTATGGTCCCCTCCCCAGATGGGGACTCCAAGGCTGGTGTAGGAGTAGCCATGATGATTTTAAAATTTTTTTGAGTGAAGGGTGTGTGTGTTATTAGGTGCTTGTAGTCTTGTGTGGAGGAAGAGAGTTGTCTTTAGAGGGCAGGCTGTGACTGCCCCCTTGTGTTGTGAGACACAAAGGGAAACGTTCAGTGAGATCACAGCTGGGTTTAATGATAAGTTCACAGCACCCCCTGAACAGTGCTTTAGACCTCACTGGAAGTAATTATCGTTTCAGCAGGTGTCTACTGCCTCCTCCTAAATATACTATATCACTCTAAGTTTGAAGTAATTACTATTCATATTTGTAGATATATTTTCTTATCATTACTCACTCAGAGAGATCTTGGCTTGCTTACACTACAGGGAAGCCAGTGGAGGTAAAGGAAAAGTCTGTCTGTGCATCCCACATGTGTGTGTTTGATTAGGTATACTTAATAGTGTGAGAACAGAGTGTTTAGTTCACGGATTGTTAAAGTTGTACAGTACCTCTTGTTATCATACGGGGACGTAACCACCTGGTTCGGTCCTCGGAATGCTGATTAGGCTATGTTATACCTGGGTTATAGGAAAATGTAATAAGGAGATTGTTTGTTCTTATGTAAGCACCAGTGAATTATTTTTTGAGTCACGTGTGTGAACAATACCACCCTCGCCAGGTGAATGAGACTATACTCATGTAATACCCAAACACTAATGCCCATTATTGTTATTGGTGAATGTATGAGGTGTGTCAAGTGGTTAATTCGGCCAGTATTTACACTACTGTAATTAAATCTTCAACACTACTAAAAGGATACTTCATGCTAGCTGATGTAATATGAATGACGTGTGAATTAGTATTAACACTAGCACAAGTGAAGAAAAAATAAAGACCATAAATCAGCGAGTGTAGATATTTCCTCACCAACTAGTTAGAGAAAAAAAAAAAGAATAATAATAACCTAACTTGCGAGTGGCACAGGGGGGAGGGCATTACACATATACAGAAGTTAAACTAATTGAGCAGTTGTACCGATTTTGATGCTGTCCTACACGATGTTCCACCCCATCCTCTATTGCAGCATGACCATGTCCTGACCTGGCCACGTGGGCATGAAGCTGCATCCTTGTCCAGCCAGCCTCAGGGCTGGACGTATTTATCATGGTGGTTGCTTTATCTTTGTGTACCATTTTATTTTATAAATACTCGTATACAGCGAGTTTTCCTCTACAGTCATGTTTAGTTGCACTTCTGGGCACTTCCATACAACTATCAACTAGAACATATGGCAGAAGTGGTGAGATGGAGGGCAGTTTGGCATTCTTTATTCTGTGTCCTGCTCAACTGCTGTTCTGATGTCACTGCTGTGTTAGCCTTGTGATTGGCTAGTGCATACATTACAAGTTTTTCTTTTTTTTTTTTATTTCAGTGGTTGGTTTAGGGACAGTATTCTTTCATGCCCTTTGCATTTCTCAAGGGTTGAATGTTGTGCTATGGTGTCAATGTTTTGTGTTCCTGTCTCAAATCACACAGATAAGCATGAATTTACACATTTATACACATCTTTCATGTTCATTTTATTATTATTTTGTGTCTTTGTTCAGTGAGTATACCCACTCACATACATTTATTAATTTTTACGTGGGATGTGACCTGAGTGTGCCCATATGTTTTTGTTTAGACATGAGAGCATTCCTAGAGGGTCTGACTGGGTGATGTACTTTCTATTTCAGCATCATTTCTTGTCCCCTAAAATTCTGTTCTACCTGTGCAGTCCCTACTGTGCCTTCTCTGAAAAAATAATGAGAAAAAATAGTTATTTAAGTCTGTAGAGTTCCTCTTCACTCTATTATTTCTCCACTCACATTAGTATTCTTAGTACTTACAACCCCTTTCGGTTATTTTTTGCTTCACTTGCTATCTTAATTTTTTAGTTTCTTCTAGCAACCTTTATATTTTTCTATACACTCCTAGCTGGTTGTATTGTCTGTAAGCTCTACCTCACCTTGCTTAATTCTTTTGTAGATACCCTTTTTGAAATTTTCTCTCTCATGAGCCTTACTGTCATCCATTTTGGTTCATTATTACTACTCCCTTGTACTTCATATGATAAAAAATGTTTCTGACCCTTGTGGATTTCCTGTATTAAATGCTTATAATATGCTTCCAACGATTTTAAGTACTTCAGTCTACCCTACATATATAATCCCTTAGACCTGAGTAGTTCCTCCTGGCAAAATGAGGTATAACCTAGCCTCCCTGTGATCCTGTAAACCCTGTGAGTTTCACAAATGTTAACCCACCTCTGCTCCAGAGATTAAATTTTCTTTGTTAAAACCAAGTCTAATATATCCTATCTTGTAGGTTCAGTAATTACTTGTTTCATACAGCAATCTTGAATGACTTCTAAAAGTTCCTCTGGCTCTCAATTTTTTTCTGATATTTCTGCAATTTCTATAATACACCTTAAATTTTTACGGCTGAATTTACCCTTACCTTGGTGCCCATTGTTAACCCTGTTATTCCTATCTGTCCTGTTGGTACCCTTGTGCCTGACACTAGTTACTTTTTCCATCTCCCAGCTACTTACTCCGAAAACCCTGTGGGGCATGAACCTGATAGTCAATGGAACAAGCCAGCATGTTTATCCCTCACCTTGAGAGGTACACCCTGTCCTGTTGGTATAAATGGTCACAGCCAAAGAAATACTCCCAGGTGTCAACAAAGGGTCAACCATTGGTCTTGCAAAGATTTGCCAACTGACAATTCAGTGCAATAGCCCTGGAGTGCCAAGTGCACCTTTCCAGACCACCTCAACAGGACCCACACCCCATGGGAATTCCCACTTGTCCCTAACCCTACCTAAAGCCACCTTGAAATGAAGCAACAACTCTTCACTGGGCACTCAGTTCATGTTGTTTTGCACAGTGTGGAAGTAGATGATGGAATGGGTCCCTTTGCCTGCTATTTATGCCTCTATCCTATCATAAACATGCCTTATTCTGGCCACAGGAAAACACACCTGTGTCATGCACTACCTATATCTAGCAGAGAAGGTTCTATCTAAAAATCTAACCTGACTGTCCCCAACAACCAGAACCTTATCTGAAGGCAGGGAATGAGTGACTGCCTTATCCTCTTGAACCTTCTCTGCCTGTCTTTCCCCCTCCTCAACCCTACAGAGCACCTGGAAGGAGTTTTACAACTCCACTCCCTCCTGTGTTGCCTTCCTGAGCCTAACAAAACCCAGCACTGAAAACCACCCTCCACTCTTCTTCTGAGACAGACGCTTTACCAGGTAAAGTATCTGTTGTCTGAATTTTAGAACAGAGAACTCAATTTTCCTCCATCAGGCTCTTAACCACACTCTCTAATGATGTAATCCTACTAAGTAGTGATTGCATCATCTCCAAACACAGGCCAACACTCTCCACACTACTAGCACCAACAAAAGCCTCCTGCAGGGCCTCAGTCTCCACAAGAGAAGCCTCTTGCAAGGTCTTGCTCTTCACAACAGAAGCCTCAACACCCTTACACACAAGAGCTATGACTCAGGACATTCACATATAAAGAAGCTGTGACCTGAACTGAATCATTAACCTGAGCTGAGAAGCTAGAGTGCTGTTACAAGTGACTCAGGATTTCTCCTGAGCCAGTTTCAGCCTCAGTTACATCAAACCACACACCACAACTGGTCACACAACAAACCATATTACACTCAATCATACCACACCAATCATATCTAGCCATATCACAAACCACATCTTACCCTGCACACTATGACACACACAACACTCCACCACACCACACAACACAGCACCATGTGCACAAACTCATATTATGCCAAACATCATACCAACCTAGCACACAAACTGAAGCAGTCAGGCAGGTTCACATCAGTCTTCCTACACAAAGACCTCACACAGCAACAGCTGCATTTATGTGCACAGCAGGAGGCTGCCAAGGGAGAGAGGGCACCAGACGAGTCCCAGAATACTGAGATAACATCAGCTGTAAGAGAGACCTTAACTGGCGCTGTCAAAACGATAATTACTCCCAGTGAGGTCTAAAGCACTGGACCAGGGGGTGCTGTGAACCTATCATTAAACCCAGCTGTGACCTCACTGAACATTTCCCTTTCTGTCTCACAAGACAAGAGGTAGTCACAGCCTGCCCTCTAAAGACAATTCTCTTCCTTCACACAAAGCTATTAGTACCTGATTACACACACCCCCTTCACTCAAAATACAAAATTATCATGGCGACTCCTACACAAGCCTCGGAGTCCCCATCTGGGGAGGGGACCACAAATATCTCCAGATCAGACTGCTTTTCTGATATTGACCCTAAGTGTCTTGACACTCCCCTCAACTTTTTCTTCATTAACTTCTGCAACATTTGTGGTCTTGGATCTAATTTTCAGTCTGTAGAATATCACCTCTCCTCTACTAAACCTCATCTTCCTTTCCTCACTGAAACACAGGTGTCTGAAGCAACTGACAGTAGCCTCTTTTCTGTTCTCTCCTACTTTCTCTATCCTCATTTTCAATCTAAAGCTGGATGTCGGATCTATGTGCGCAATGACTTAACCTGTTCTCGTGCCCACTCTCTTGAATCATCCGAGTTTTCTACCATCTGGCTACGACTACAAAATCACTCTTAAACTAAATTTATCTGTCTGTATACCTTTTACTATTTACCTTCCAAAGTGGAGCACATTCTAACTCTCTTCCCTTTTGCAAAGATCTCGATTCTTGGAGACTTCAATGTTCACCACCAGCTCTGGCTTTCTTATCCATTCAATGAGCATCCTGGTGAACTAGCCTTTAACTTTATTATCCTCCATGACCTAGAGCAATTAGTGTAACATCCTACTTGTATTCCTGACAATCTTGGAGATACGCCCAACATTCTTGACCTTTTACTAACGTCTAATGTTTCTGCTTATGCTGTTATCCTATCAACTCCATTGGGCTCCTCCAATCACAATCTCATATTTGTATTTTTCCTATCACACTATCACACTAATCCCTCCTCAGGATCCCCCTAAGCAGAGGTGCCTCTGATGCTTTGCCTTTGCTAGCTGGGGGGATTTGAGGAGGTATTTTGCTGATCTTCCTTGGAATGACTACTTGTTCCATGTCAGAGACCCATCTCTGTGTGCCGAGTGCATAACAGAGGTGATAGTGTCTGGCATGGAGTCATACATTACTCACTCTTTTTCTCGACCTGAACCTTCCAAACCTTGGTTTACAATAGCCTGTTCTCGTGCTATGCATGATAGAGAGGTGGCCTACAAAATGATTTTGAACCTTCCATCACCAGAATCTCATGCGCTTTATATTTCTGCCCTGAACCATGCCAAGTCTGTTCTTCAATTAGTCAAAAACTCCTTCATTAATAAGAAGTGTCAAAATTTTTCAAGATCTAACTCCCCTTGTGACTTCTGGCACCTAGCCAAAAACATCTCCAATAACTTTGCTTCTTCTTCTTTCCCTTCTTTATTTCAACCAGATGGCACGACTGCTATCACATCTATCTCTAAAGCTGAACTCTTTACATGAACCTTTGCTCAAAACTTTACCTTGGATGATTCAGGGTTTGTTATTCTCCTGCACTCTCTGACTACATCATGCTACCTATTAAAATTCTTCAGATTGATGTTTTCCATGCTCTTGGTGGCCTAAACCCTCAGAAGGCTTATGGACTTGATAGGGTCCCTCCTATTGTTCTCTGAAACTGTGCCTCCATGCTTGCACTTTGCCTACTTAAACTTTTTTTCAGTTCCATCTGTCAACATCTACCTTTCCTTCTTGCTGGAAATTTGCCTACATTCAACCTGTTCCTAAAAAGGGTGACCATTCTAATCCCTCAAACTACCATCCAACTGCTTTAATTTCCTGCCTATCTAAATTTTTTTAATCTATCCTCAACAGGAAGAGTCTTAAACATCTATCATTTCACAACCTTCTATCTGATCATCAGTATGGGTTTTGTCAAGGCCACTCTACTGATGATCTGGCTTTTCTTACTGAGTCTTAGTCATCCTCTTTTAGAGATTTTGGTGAAACTTTTGCTGTTGCCTTAGACATATCAAAAGCTTTTGATAAATTCTGGCACAAAGTTTTGATTTCCAAACCACCCACTTATGGCTTTTATCCTTCTCTCTGTAACTTCATCTAAAGTTTCCTTTCTGACTGTTCTGTTGCTGCTGTGGTAGATGGTTACTGTTCTCCTAAATCTATTAACAGTGGTGTTTCTCAGGGTTCTGTCCTGTCACCCATTCTCTTTCTGTTATTCATCAATGATCTTCTAAACCAAACTTCTTTTCCTGTTCACTCCTGTGTTGATGATACTCACCCTTCACTTATTGACATCTTTTCATAGACATCCAACCCTTCAGAAAGAAAACAGTTCATGCAAGGAAGCCACAGAATGCCAGATTTCTGATCTCTCTAAAATTTCTGATTGGGATAGAGTAAACTTAGTATTGTTCAACTTCTTTCTCATTGCTACAATGTTGCACTTCTCGTTATCTTCTACTGCCATTTTCATGCTAACTGCTCTTCTGATCTTGCTAACTGCATGCCTCCCCTCCTCCCATGGCCTCACTGCACAAGACTTTCTTCTTTCTGTCACCCCTATTCTGTCCAACCTTCTAATGCAAGAGTTAACCAGTATTCTCAATCATTCATCCCTTTCTCTGATAAACTCTAGAACCCCTTGCCAGCATCTGTATTTCCACCTCCCTATGACTTGAATTCCTTCAAGAGAGAAGTTTCAAGACATTTATCCTTCAATTTTTGATTGCCACTGTGTACCCTATTTGGGGACCAGTATCTCAGTGGGCCTTTTTTTCTTTTTTATTGAATTTTGTTGCCCTTGGTAGGTGCCCCTCCTACATAAAAAAATCCTTAAGTGGTGACAATACTGGTGGTTTTTCTGCTTCATATATTGCTGACATTAATGTTAATTCACTTGTTAAGAATTAATAATTCACTAATTATGTGCATTGTCTTGTACTGGATTATAATCTTCCAGTCTTGGATATCAGTGAATCTTGGTTGCTTCACTCCCCTCCTAGTTCATTTGTGGATGTTCCTAATTATGTATTGTTAGAGTAAGATGTTCTAGGTAATGTACTTAAACATGGAGTATGTATGTACCTGAGATTGGACTTCAATTACTCTGAGGTAAATGTAGCACCTAATGTGGTAGCAGCTCATCTTCTTCATCGTAACCACAATATACCATTCACCTTCAATTTCTTGTGCTGATGATGATCAACTTATTAACTTTCTTTATAATTTTTGTTAGGGTAAGGTTGTTATTTTTTTTGGGTGATTTTAATTTACTGTCAATTCATTGGGGTGGGGATTATCCCTGTTACAGGTTAACATTTACAGAGCATCAGTTCTATGACTGTTTTGCCACTCTTGGACTTACACAGTGGGTTACTGAACCAACATTTCTTGCATCAGGCAATATAATAGATCTTTCATTGACTAATGAAGGTGATAGAGTGGTGAGGTTCAGGTATTTCCCTCTTTCCCTAACTGTGGACACAGGCCACTTTTATGTTGTTGCATCTCTCAGCTCAGTTCAGGTTCTAGGGAATCAGCCAAACTTTGGCATAAGGATTTTTTTTAATGTAGGAGAGGCACTGGCCAAGGAAAAAAAAGAAAAAAGGCTGACTGAGGTGCCAGTCCTCGAACAGAGTCAAAAGCTTTAATAAAAAATACAGGATAAGTGTCTTGAAACCTCCATCTTGAAAGAGTTAAAGTCATGGGAAGTGGAAATACAGAAGCAGGCAAGGAGTTAAAAGGTTTACTAGAGAAAGGGATCAATGATTGAGAATACTGGTTAACTCTTGCATTAGTGAGGTAGACAAAATAGGGGTGAGAGAAAGAAGAAAGTCTTGTGCAGCAAAGCCACTGGAGGAGGAGAGGCATGCAGTTAGCAAGATCAGAAGAGCAGCTGGCATGAAAGCAGCAGTAAAAGACAGCAAGAGATGCAACATTGTGGTGATGGGAAAGAGGCTGAAGACATCCAGTTAGAAGAGAGAAGTTGATGAGATGAAAAGTTTTTGATTCCACCCTGTCTAAAAGAGCAGTATGAGTGGAAATCCCCAGACATGTGAAGCATACTCCATACATAGATGGATAAGGGCCCTGTACAGAGTTAGCAGCTGGGGGTGAGAAAAAGTGGCAGAGATGACTCGGAATGTCTAACTTCATAGAATCTGTTTTAGCTATAGATGAGATATGAAGTTTCCAGTTTAGATTATAAGTAAAGGACAGACCAAGGATGTTCAGTGTAGAAGATGGGGACAAATGAGTGTCACTGAAGAAGAGGGGATAGTTATCTGGAAGGTTGCATCAAGTTGATAGATGTGGGAATTGAGTTTTTGAGGCATTGAACAATATTAAGTTTACCCTGCCCCAATTAGAAATTTTAGAGAGATTAGAAGTCAGGCATTCTGTGATTTTCCTGTGTGAACTGTTTACTTCCTGAAGGGCTGGACTTCAACAAAATGATGTGGAAAAGTGCAGGATGTTATCATCAGCATAGGAGTGAATAGGACATAAAGTTTGGTTTAGAAGATCATTGATGAATAATAGGAAGAGAGTTGGTGACAGGACAACCCTGAGGAACACTACCAGTGACCACTGTTATGTGGGGGTGTAAGTATCGAAGAGAAGAAAGATGAAAGACAGTGAGAGGGGAGCTGGGGGGGAGCGAGAGAGAGAGAAAGAGAGATAGATGAAGAGAATGAGAGCAGGAGCTAATGATGGGTCTGTGGGTTGTCTCTGCCCAGCTGAGTATGCTACCAGATTTACTTTTATTTCCCACTCTTCCCATTTGAGCACCATGTTGGGAGTGAAAGAATATAAAGTACAGAACAACATAATACAGTTAGATTTCCACTAGCCTCTTTGGGGAGGTGAAGCAAGCAAGATTAATGACATGACTTTGTAACCTGCAGTTTGCAGTGGATCTGTGGCATGCATGTAATTGTCTGGTTGTAATTACTTAGTTGTAACATACAGGAAGAGAGCTATGCTTATGTTGTCCTGTCTCCCATATCTAGAAATGTCTAGCCCTTCCTTAAATTTATGCAGGGTTTTAGCATTGATAACTTTTGCATCCAGTGCATTCCACACATCAACACACCATTGTGGGAAGTTGAACTTCTTTACACCCCTGCTACTGTAGCTTTTTTTCAGTTTCTTTCCACATCCTTTAGTGAATTGGTATCCCAAATTAAGTTTTCATTGTCAATTTTTTCTAATCCTTTTGTAACTCTATACACTGCTATTAAATCTCCTCTTTTCCTCTTTCGGTTCCAAAGATGTCAATTTTAATGCCTTTAGTTTCTCTTTGTATGATAGTTCCCTTAAATTGGAAGGAAGTTTTGAGGTTGCTCTTTGAATTCTTTCTAATTTTCTTATGTGTTTTTTCAAGTTTGGAGACCATACCAGGGGTGCATACTCCAATCTTGGCCTTATTAGAGTTGTAATAAATTTCTTAGTCATTTCTCCATCTATATAATTGAAAGCTGCCTTGATGTTTCTTAATAGGTTTCAGCTGTGACTTTATTTATGTGCTTTTCTAGTGACAGGTTATCCACTGTGATTACCCTGAGATCTTTTTTTTTTTTTTTTTTTTTGGTACACTCATTTCCCATTGTGTATATGCCTCTTGGTCTTCTCATGCTTTTCTCAAATTCTATGACACTGCATTTCTTTATGTTAAATTCCATTTCCCATTTATGGGATCAATCCCGTATCCTTTCTGGATTTTGCTGTAGGGGCATGCAGCTGTCACCTTTCTCCATTTTTCTTAATAGTTTTGCATCATCAGCAAACAAACTCATATAGCTTTCTATTCCTTTCACCATATCATTTACATATATTGCAAACATGATTGGAGCTAACACAGATCCCTGTGGCACACTGCTATTAACTTGTTTCCAAGAGGATTTTTTCTCTTTTACTGTAGTTCTCATTTGTCTGTTACTTATAAAGTTTTTGAACCATCTCAGCATACCCCTTTTCAGCCCTCCTATTTCTTCTAGTTTTCACATTAATCTTTTATGTGGCACTTTGTCAAATGCCTTTTTTAGGTCTAAGTAAATGCAGTGTACTCATCCATCCCTTTTTTGTACAATGTCTATAACTCTTGTGTAGAAACTTATAAGGTTTGTAGTACAGGATCTTCCTTCTCTAAAGCCAAATTAAAGCCTGTCAGTATGTTGTTACCTTCTAGATACTTCATCTACCTTTCTTTTATAATCTTTTCACTTAGCAACCACACTGGTTAAGGACACTGGTCTGTAATTTAACAGATCTTCATAATTTCTGCCTTTAAATATTGACACAATGTCTGCCTTTTTCCAGTCATTGGGAACTACACCCTCTTTAAAGGAGATCGTAAGAACAGCATGGATTTTGTCAGGTTACTGGTCACTGCATTCTTTTAGTATCCAGTTTGACACTCCATCTGGCCCCTTAGCTTTTCTTTTTTCCAGTTTTTCCATTACCTTTTTTACCTCTTCCACAGACACTTCCATGGTGTGCATCCCGATTCCTTCTGTGTTTGTCATTTGCTCCACAAATTCACTTTTAAAAACTGACTGGAAACAATTGTTTATTATTTTGGTTATCTGTTCTTTATCTTCATAAATCACACCATCTATCTTCAGTTTACTTATTCCTTTCTTTTTTTTTAGTTTGCCATTTACATATCCATAGGACAATTTGGGATGGTCCTTACATTTCTCAACAATAACTTTCTCGTAATTTATTCTTTCTCTTTTTATGAATGTTGCCATATGCATTCCTTTTATCTTTAGAAATTATCCAATGGTTGTGTCTTCTACTTTTCTGCTATCTATTCCATGGCTTATCTCTTTCAGCTTTTGCTTGTTCACATCTGTTGAACCACACTTGTCTTGCCTGTTTTCTTGCCCATTTTATTGGCAGTAGAAAGCCAGATGCTGAGAAGCTTGAAATTGATACCCGTATTTGATAAGGTGACGGAATGGTTTCAGAGATTTAAGATGAACACTGAATTTGACTGACCTCTGAAGAGATGGATTGCCTTGGTGGCTAATATGTTGAAGGACAAGGATTGTCTATGATAGGAAGGAAGTCTATGATAGGATGTTATTTGAGGACAGGGTTGGCACTAAAAAAAATCCACCCCCAAAAAACAGCTTGTGTGTTTTTTTTTTTTTTTTGGTTTGAAAAAAAATTACATATCAAAATTTATTTCTATATCATATTGATAAATAAGGTCTATATATGTACATATACATAAAAAATGTAAAAGTAGTCAAGCCTAACCCATTAATTTCCTGTATAGTACAAGTTAACACAGGCTTTGTCCAACCAGACCAACCTGTATCAGCATGACCTAAACAAATGTCTGTTCTTCATTAATAGAAAGTGTTAAAATCTTTCAAGATCTAACTCCCCTTGTGACTTCTCGTATCTATCTAAAAACATCTCCAATAACTTTTCTTCTTCATCTTTCCCTCCTTTATTTCAACCTGATGCCAACACTACCATCCCATCTATTTCTAAAACTCTTTACTCAAATCTTTTCTAAAAACTCTACCTTGGATGATTCAGGGCTTGTTCTTCCCCCTCCTCCACCCTCTGACTACTTTATGCTATCCATCGAGATCCTTGGCAGTGATGTTTTCCATGCCCTTGCTGGACTGATCCCTCGGAAGGCTTATGGACTTGATGGCGTCCCTCCTATTGTCTTCTGAAACTGTGCCTCTGTGCTTGCACCTTGCATAGTCAAACTCTTCCAACTCTGTCTGTCAATATCTACCTTTCCTTCTTGCTGGAAGTTTGCCTAAATTCAGCCTGTTCCTAAAAAGAGTGACTATTCTAGTCCCTTAAACTACTGTCCTATTGCTTTAATTTCCTGCCTAACTAAAGTTTTGAATCTACCTTCAACAGGAAGATTCTTAAACATCTATCACTTCACAACCATCTATCTGATTACCAGTATGGGTTCTGTCAAGGTTGTTCTACTGGTGATCTTTCAGCTTTCCTTACTGAGTCTTGGTCATGCTTTTTTTGCTGTTGCCTTTGACATATCAAAAACTTTTGACAGAGTCTGGCACAAAGCTTTGATTTCCAAACCATCCTTCTACCATTTCTATCCTTCTCTCTGTGACTCCATCCCATGTTTCCTTTCTGACCATTCTTTTGCTGCTGTGGTAGAGGGTCACTGTTCTCCTAAATCTGTTAACAGTGATGTTCCTCAGGGAACATCACTGTCCTGTCACCTACTCTTTTTTTTATTATTCATCAGTGATCTTCTAAACCAAACTTCTTGTCCCATCCATTCCTACACTGATGATACCACCCTGCACTTTTCACATCTTTTCGTAGATGTCTAACTCTCCAGGAAGTAAACAGTTCTTGCAGGGAAGCCACAGAATGCCTGAATTCTGGTCTCTCTAAAATTCCTGATTGGGTAGAGCAAACTCAGTATTGTTCAATGCCTTAAAAACTCAATTCTTCCATCTATCAACTTGACACAACCTTCCAGACAACTATCCCCTCTTCTTCAATTACACGTAACTGTCCCCTTCTTCTACACTGAACATCCTTGGTCTGTCCTTTACTTATAATATAAACTGGAAACTTCACATCTCATCTTTAGCTAAAACAGCTTTTGTGAAGTTAGGTGTTCTTAGTTGTTTCCACCAGTCCACCCCCCACACAGCTGCTAACTCTGGACAGGGACCTTATCTGTCCATGTATGGAGTATGCTTCACATGTCTAGGGGAGTTCCATTCCTACTGCTCTTCTAGACAGGGTAGAATCAAAAGCATTTTGTCTTATCAACTCCTCTAAATGTCTGTCTTCAGCCTCTCTCTCATCACTGCAGGGTTGCATCTCTTGCTATTTTCTATTGCTATTTTCATAATTACTGCTCTTCTGATCTTGCTAACTGCATGCCTCCCCTCCTCCCATGGCCTTGCTGCACAAGACTTTCTTCTTTCTCTCACCCCTATTCTGTCCACCTCTCTAATGCAAAAGTTAACCAGTATTCTCAATTGGAATTCCCTTTTTCTTGTAAACTTTGGAACTTCCTGCCTGCTTCTGTATTTCTACCTTCTTATGATTTGAACTCTTTGAAGAGGGAGGTTTCAAGACACTTATCCTGTAATTTCTGACTACTGCTTTTGCCTATTCAGGGACCAGCACCTCAGTGAACCTTTATTTTTTTATTATATTTTTGTTGCTCTTGGCTGGTGCCCTTCCTACATGAAAAAATAAAAATAACTTCAAACCTTTTATTTCACTCTATATTACTTTTTAATTGCTTATTTAAACTAATTTACATATAAATGAGGAATAAACAAAAATAAAACCCCCAAAAATCCAATAAAACCAAAAAAAACAAAAACAATGGACTGAGTTTTTTTAAACCCATGTTTTTTCCAAGCCTGGTTGAGGATTTAGAGGACTATGAAGAGTTCAAGGCTGACATCCTGAGAGCTTTTGAGCTGTGACCAAAGGCTTATAGGATGCAGTTCTGTGGAGGGAAGAAAAGGCCAAGTGATTCCTACCTTGAGTTTGCTTGCTACCACAAGGGAGATGTATGAAAAGTGGACTGCCAATGACCAGGCCACCTCCTACTGTGAATTAAAAGAGCTCTTGGTAATGGAGCAGTTTGTAAACATGACTAAGAAAAAAGTGGTACTGCTGCTCCAAGAAGAGATTTAAGACCTTTAAGGATGCAGCTATTTGGGGGTGATGACCATATGTTGGCACACTGGCCGGTGCCACGTTGGGTTGATGGTACGTCTGGTCGGCCTGTCTGGTGGTGCAACTGGTGCCAGTTTGTCTGGAAGTCCATGTTTTACTAGTGGTCTTGGAAAGAAGTTGGGGTGAGTCAACCCTGTAAGTAATAAGTCTCCACCCAGCCCTCAACAGAGACAGACTGGGAGCATGCAACACAGCACTCACAGATATGGTTCCCAGCCAATGTGTCATTACTGTAGAAACACTGAATACTTTAAATTTAATTGTCCCAAGTTAGTTACAGCTGCAGCTTCCAAGATCCCCCAGAAGCTGATGGCCTTGATAGTGTCTCATGGCTGTGACCAGGAGAGTGAGGAGGTCCAGCTGGTATTTGGTTGTGGGGGTATAAAGGCTGTCCCCTCATCTGTTGTTACCTTGTTGCCTGTGAGGTCTGGTTTGGACTGGTGTCATCCATTCTTATGTTGGGGCATGATTGAGATTGATGGGGTTGAATACCCTGTCACTGTTTTGAGAGACAGCGGCACAGCAGTCACTGTGAAGGAATGTGACTGGGAGGTGAGTTGCCTCTGACAAGCTTGTGTGGTGCTGGGGGACTGGCGTCATAGAAAGCTTCACCATGAGGAAGATGAGGCTGTTGTGCCTGCTAGTGACTGCATTAGTGTGGAGTGACTGTAGCATTAGTGGAGGGTCTGCCAGTGGCTAGTGTTGATTTCCTTTTAGGGAATGACCTGGCAGGAGGGAAAGTTTGTGTGCAGTCTTTATCTGTGGATGCCAGCCTGGGTGTGGAAACTGTTGATGTATCTGACTATGCTTGTTCTGTTACTCACCTTAAGGTGAGGTGAGCATGCTGGCATCAGGTACTTGCAGGTTTTGTGACTCCTGAGGTCAACTGCAACAAGGCAGGGATGCCACAAAAGAAGTGCAGTATTTGTATTGATGCTGCAGTGGAAGCAGAGTGCCCAGATACCTTTCCTGCTGCTGGTGAGGGTCTGAGTGAGTCAGTGTTGGACTTGTGTTTGAGTCAGTATGCTGGGGCTGACTGCAGAAGCGCAGAGCCACTGCAGAAGGCACCTGACTTTGGTGAAAGTGTTGCCGAGGGTGAGGCTGGAGTGATGGACTTAGATTGTTTGTTTGATGGTTTGTCTCACCCTGTGGAGCCTCTCAGAGGTGATGCTCAAGCTGAGTTGTCACCTGGAGTTGAGGCTGTGGTCGCTGGTACTTAGTCTGCACCCCAGTCTGTTGTGTCTGGTATGTTAGGGGTTGCTGCCAAAGGCAGGGAGACTCCTGACTCTGCTGTGGAGGTGGGAATTTTCTTCTCTGTGGAGTGTACTGGAGGTCAGGAGAAGGCTGCTCCTGTGCCAGCACCAGACATGTTGTGTGTTTGCTCACATAGTGAGCCACCTGTGTTGACAGCTGCTGCTACAGCTGTTAGCATACCCACAGAGAGTTCTGCCCCTCGGGTATGTGTTGACTCATTACTGGCCAAGGCAGGAGTGGCTGGTAAGGAAGTATTTCCAGGTGTTAGCAATATTTTGAGTAGTCAGTGGAGAAAGGAGGACAGAGGTTTGTTGCTCTATTTTGTTCTGCCATCCACAGTCAAGGAGGCACGGGTGCTAATAGCATGTATTGGCCTGGTGTTTGGCCATTTTGGAGTCAGGTTGACTCGGGAGCAGTTGAGGTGGTTTTGGTGGTTGGGTGTGGCCATGTTTGTTGGGTGTAACTGCGTGGATCAGGCTGGCCTGATGGCCTTCTCCCCTGTGTTATGTTGAGTGTTGTTTCCCCTAGTGTGAGGATTGTGAGTGATGTTGCTTGACCAATTCCTCCCTGGGAGAGATGATGAGGTAGTTGGCACGAGTATTTTGGTACCACATTGAGGGGCAGCAATGAGTGAGGCTGCTTGTGTTAGTGTGTTGCTTGCTGCTCAGGAAGCACCCTCAGTGCTGTTCAGGCCTTCATTTGGTGGCATTGTTGGTGCTGATTGTCAGGTGCTGGTCTCAAGTAGGGTAGTGTTTGATGATGGATGTCTGCTACCTCAAAGCAACAAGGTATTGAGTTTGATGAGAAATGACTGCACACAGAAGTAGTTGTTGGGACCAGTGGGACTGGCCCAGGGGCACGCTGGCCAGGCTCATGTTGGAGCTGGTGTTTGTTGTATTGTGTTGGCCATGTGTATGAGTTTGACTCCAAGTGCAGGAATGGATGTGCTGCATCCTGGAAAGGAGCAGCTATCAGCTCACTGAAGCAATTTCTGTGTCATGAAGTGGCCAGCAGGAGGAATGTGTGATCGTATAGCTGTACCTGAACAGTGAGAAGCAGGCTTGGTTATGTCTCCCCCCAGAAGGCACCTCTTGTTTTTGCTGAGGAAGTAGCATTTTTATTTTGTCAGTTTTATGGGTGTGGCATGGAGGCTCAACAGAATGAGGAGTGGGTAAACAGGATTGAGGCTGTGGGCAGTGAAAGCCTGGAGGAGAGAGTAGTGTGTTCTCTGGTGAGGAGACTTGATGGGATAAGCAAGTTGAATGTGTTTGGCTGCCCAGAGGGGAGGTTTGTTTGTCCAAGAAGGGTATTGCCTGGTGGTACTGTGACAATGCACCAGGAGGCTATGGTCCCTGATGGGCTCAATGAGTGTTGCAAGGGCACAGGGATGTCACTGCTTGGTGACTCTGATGTTTGTACAGTGTGGAGAAGATACAGGAGTAGACTGTGTAGCAGAGGGAGCAGGAGAGGTAAGAGTAGATGGAAAAGTGGTGAAGGCAGAGGAAAGAGAAGATGATGGAGATGGAGGAAGAAAGATGAGTCATGGGAGCAGTTGGGGCAGCTGTAGCTGCAGGAGAAGAGATATAGAAATTATATCCTACAAGGAAAAGCCTGCACACCGATGTAGCTGGGGAGATCACAGGTCCTGGTGGAGAGCCAGAGACAGGTCTCAGAGGAGGAGGAGAAAGAAATGGCAGTTTGAGTATGGAGGGCCCAGGTGGAGCCCTGTTGTTGTTACTTTTGATAATTGTTCATACTGATGTTTTTGTAGCTTCCATATTGTGATTTGTGCATGCCTCTATTTTGACTCTGATGCAAATTGCCCCAGTTAGTCATGTGTTGAGTTTGAATTTTTTGTCTTCCAAAATTTTGATAAGCATTGTATTTCCAAAAATTTTTGTTTATGGGAGGACATGTTATGTGGGGCATAAGCATCAAAGAGAAGAAAGATGAAAGGAGGTGAGGATGGTGGGCATAGAAAGAGAGAGAGAGAGAGAGAGAGAGAGAGAGAGAGAGAGAGAGAGAGAGAGAGAGAGAGAGAGAGAGAGAGAGAGAGAGAGAGAGAGAGAGAGAGAGAGAGAGAGAGAGAGAGAGAGAGAGAGAGAGAGAGAGAGAGAGAGAGAGAGAGAGAGAGAGAGAGAGAGAGAGAGAGAGAGAGAGAGAGAGAGAGAGAATGGGAGCTGATGATGGGTCCACAGGTCATCCCCACCTAGTTGGGTAGGCTACCAGATTTATTTTTATTTTCCGCTTTCCTTTTTGAGCACCATGTTGAAGTGCTATCATTTGAAAGAAAATAAAGTACAGAACAACATAATACAGTTAGATTTACACTAGTCTCTTTGGGGAGGTAAAGCAAGCAGGATTATTGAGATGACTTTGTAACCTGCAGCTCGCAGTGAGTCTGTGGCAGGTATGTGTGTGTTACCATCCCGCCCCCTTCTCTGTATCCCCCTTTCTTCTTTGTCATATGACTTACCCCCACCTCTGAGAATCGTGCAGATGGAATAGCATCCCTTAGTCATTATATGGTAAGGACATGTGAGTTGGGGCAAGGCAAGTCTTGGAAACTTAGTGTGATTTACATTTATAGGGCGATTATTCATATTGTATTATTTGTCTAGTATAGCATTAAGCTCCTGCTGGTGTTAGGTGAAAGATAGGTGTCTTTCATAACCTGCCTGTGATTGTAATGCCTTGTAAATAAAGAGATACTGCCATATGGCTCCTCGACAGTACAATCTATTGAGCATTTGGTGTGTTGGTGAGCAGTTAGTGGACCCTCCCCATTCTGTTTGTGGGCAGCTTGTTTGTGTATTCGTTGCTTTGTCACATGCTACTGTGTTCATATGCTGTTGTCAAGTGGGTGGACACAGAGGATTACCATATTTGATGGCATATAAGACACACAGGGATATTTTTTTTTATGTAGGACGGACACTGGCCAAGGGCAACAAAAATCCAATAATAAAAAAGCCCATTGAGATGCCAGTCCCAGAAAAGGGTCCAAAGCAGTACTAAAAAATTGAAGGATAGGTGTCTTGAAACCTCCCTCTTGAAGGAATTCAAGTCATAGGAACATGGAAATACAGAAGCAGGCAGGGAGTTCCAGTGTTTACCAGAGAAAGGGACGAATGACTGAGAATACTGGTTAACTCTTGCATTAGAGAGAAGGACAGAATAGGGGTGAGAGAAAGAAGAAAGTCTTGTGCAGTGAGGCTGCAGGAGGAGGGGAGGCATGCAGTTAGCAAGATCAGAAGAGCGGTTAGTATAAAAATAGTGGTAGAAAACAGCTAAAGATGCAACATTGCAGCGGTGAGAGAGAGGCTGAAGACAGTCAGTTAGAGGAGAGGAGTTGATGAGAAAAAAAGCTATTGATTCCACCCTGTCTAGAAGAGTGGTATGAGTGGAACCTCCCCAGACTTGTGAAGCATACTCCATACATGGATGGATAAGGTCCTTGTACAGAGTTAGCAGCGGGGGGGTGAGAAAAACTAGCAGAGACATCTCAGAATGCCTAACTTCATAGAAGCTGTTTTAGCTAGAGATGTGATGTGAAGTTTCCAGCTCAGATTATAAGGACAGACCGAGGATGTTCAGTGTAGATGACGGGGATAGTTGAGTGCCATTGAAGAAGAGGGGACAGTTGTCTTGAAGGTTGTGTCGAGTTGATAGATGGAGGAATTGAGTTTTTGAGGCACTGAATAATACCAAGTTTGCTCTGCCCAATCAGAAATTTTAGAAAGATCAGAAGTAAGGCATTCTGTGGTTTCCCTGCATGAAATGTTTACTTTCTGAAGGGTTGGATGTCTATGAAAAGACGTGGAAAAGTACAGGGTGGTATCATCAGTGCAGGAGTGGATAGGACAAGAAGTTTGGTTTAGGTCATTGATGAATAATAAGAGGAGAGTGGGTGAGAGGACAGAGCCCTGAGGAACACCACTGTTAATAGATTTTAGGAGAAGAACAGTGACCATCTACCACAGCAGCAATAAAACAGTCAGAAAAGAAACTTGAGATGAAGTTATAGAGAGAATGATAGAAGTCGTAACAGGGTAGTTTGGAAATCAAAGCTTTGTGCCAGACTCTATCAAAAGCTTTAGATATATCCAAGGCAACAGCAAAAGTTTCACCAAAATCCCTAAAACCAAGACTCAGTAAGGAAAGCCAGATCATCAGTAGAGCGGCCTTGACAGAACCCATACTGGCAATCAGATAGAAGGTTGTGAAGTGATAGATGTTTAAGAATCTTCCTGATGAGAATAGATTCAAAAACTTTAGAGAAATAAATCAATAGGACGGTAGTTTGTGGGACTAGAATGGTCACCCTTCTTAGGAACAGGCTGAATGTAGGCAAACTTCCAGCAAGAAAGAAAGGTAGATGTTGATAGACAGAGCTGAAAGAATTTGGCTTGACAAGGTGCAAGCATGGAGGCACAGTTTCGGAGAACAACAGGAGGGACCTCATCAGGTCAATAAGCCTTCCGAGGGTTCAGGCCAACAAGGGCATGGACAACATCATTGCAAAGAATTTTAATAGGTAGCATGAAGTAGCTAGAGGATGGAGGAGAGGGGGGAACAAGCCCTGAATCATCTAAGGTAGAGTTTTTAGCAAAGATTTGAGTGAGGAGTTCAGCTGTAGAGGTAGATGTGATAGCAGTGGTGCCATTTGGTTGAAATAAAGGAGGGAAAGAAGAAGAAGCAAAGTTATTGGAGATATTTTTGGCTAGATGCCAGAAGTCACAAGGGAAGTTGGATCTTGAAAGATTTTGACACTTTCTGTTAATGAAGGAGTTTTTGGCTAGTTGGAGAACAAACTTGGCATGGTCCAAGCAGAAACATAAAGTGCACAAGATTCTAGTGATGGAAGGCTTAAGTACCTTTTGTGGGCCACCTCTCTATCATGTATAGCATGAGAACAGGCTGTGTTAAACCAAGGTTTGGAAGGTTTGGGTCAAGAAAAAGAGTGAGGAATGTACGCCTCCATGCCAGACACTATTACCTCTGTTATGTACAGCAGAGGCAAAACACCAGAGGCACCTTTGCTTATGGGTATCCTGAGGAGGGATTGGAGCGATAGGACTAGATACAGATATGAGTTTGTGATTGGAGGAGCCCAACGGAGAAGAGAGGGTGACAGCATAAGCAGAAATATTAGAAGTCAGGAAAAGGTCAAGAATGTTGGGCGAATCTCCAAGACGGTTAGGAATTCAAGTAGGGTGTTGCACCAATTGCTCTAGATCGTGAAGGATAGCAAAGTAGAAAGCTAGTTCACCAGGATGGTCAGTGAAGGGAGAGGAAAGCCAAAGCTGGTGGTGAACATTGAAGTCTCCAAGAACGGAGATTTCTGCAAAAGGGAAAAAAGTCAAAATGTGTTCCACTTTGGAAGTTAAGTAGTCAGAGAATTTCTTATAGTCAGAGGAGTTAGGTGAGAGGTATACAGCACAGATAAATTTAGTTTTAGAGTGACTCTGTAGTTGTAGCCAGATGGTGGAAAACTCAGAAGATTTAAGAGCATGGGCACAAGAGCAGGTCAAGTCATGCACATAAATGCAACATCCAGCTTTGGATTGAAAATGAGGATAGAGAAAGTAGGAGGGAACAGAAAAGGGGCTACTGTAAGGGCAGGCTCAATAATATTGCTGACCACAATTTGTGGTTATGCCATAAGTGGCAACTACAAAAACAAAGTTGATAACAATGCCCAGGTAGAAATAATTTCATTGCTTAGAATAGCAGTCAGTCCAATGGGAGCAAAAATCAATAACCCAGATAACCAACTCATTCCCAATATAAAGGTAAACAATGCGACAACTAGGATAATCCAGTGGATCTCATAATAAGGGGAATAAGTACAGATGAGGTGACTAATTCCTCTATGTGGTGGCAAGGACCCTCATGGATCTAAAGTGCATATTGACATGGCTTAACCACCTGAAAGTGAAATAATTGTAAAATTCAGCCACAACACCTAAATCAATGGAATGGGTGAGATACAGTAAGTATGACAAATGTTTAAGGATATTAGCATGGGTACTTTGCTATTAAACTAACTTGAAGGCTAAAACAAAGGGTCTAACCATCAATATCGACCAGAACATAAGAGTAGGGGAAATGAAGGCAGCAGAACAGGAAATAATTAAACTAGTGCAAAGGTAAGAATTTACTGATCACACCTTGCTCATAAAGATACCTGATAAATTGTCATCTACAAACATAATGCTCTAGCTAGGATTATACCTAAAAAATGACATCATAAAATGTGGTGGTAGAATACAACTGGCTAACATACCTGAGTCAACCAGACATCCAACCCTACTATCTGGCCACCACCACATAACTAGACTACTAATACAAAAATGTCACAAATTGAACCATTATTACACCATTAACTTCACTGTGAGCTATATGAGGCAAAAGTGGTTGATCCCTAAAAAGAGGTAGACTGTAAAGGGAGTAAAACATGCCAGAAATATCAAGGCAAGCCATATTCTCCTGTAGATGCACCACCACTCCTGCAATTTAGAATTACATCAGTGAACCCTTCACTATAACAGGAATGAACTTTACTGGTTCCCTTAAAGTCAAGGGAGAAGCTAGTGAGGTTGCCAGTACATACAATGTGCTGTTCACCTGCACATTGTATGTTGTAGGAGGAGGCAGTAGACACCTACAGAAATGATAATTACTTCCAGTGAGATCTAAAGCACTGTTCAGGGGGTGCTGTGAACTTATCATTAAACCCAGCTGTGACCTCACTGAACGTTTCCCTTTGTGTCTCACAACACAAGGGGGCAGTCACAGCCTGCCCTCTAAAGACAACTCTCTTCCTCCACACAAAACTACAAGCACATAATAACACACACACACTTCACTCAAAAATTTTAAAATCATCATGGCGACTCCTACACCAGCTTCAGAGTCCCCATCTGGGGAGGGGACCATAAATGTTCCCAGGTCAGACTGCCTGTCTGTTGATGACCCTAAGTGTCTTGACACCCCCCTCAACTTTTTCTTCATTAACTTCTGCAACATTCGCAGTCTAAGATCTAATTTTCAATCTGTAGAACACCACCCCTCCTCTTCTAAACCTCATCTTCTTTTCCTCACTGGAACTCAGGTGTCTGAGGCAACTGACAGTAGGCCCTTTTCTGTTCCCTCCTACTTTCTCTATCCTCATTTTCAATCCAAAGCTGGATGCTGCGTTTATGTGTGCAATGACTTAACCTGCTCTCTTGCTCACACTCTTGAATCTTCCGAGTTTTCCACCATCTGGCTACGACTATAGAGTCACTCTCATACTAAATTTATCTGTGCTGTATACCTCTCACCTAACTCCTCTGACAATAAGAAATTCTTTGACTACTTAACTTCCAAAGTGGAGCACATTCTGACCCTCTTCCTTTTTGCAGAGATCTCCATTCTTGGAGATTTCAATGTTCACCACCAGCTTTTGGCTTTCCTCTCCCTTCACTGACCATCCTGGTGAACTAGCCTACAACTTTGCTATCCTCCATGACCTAGAGCAATTGGTGCAACACCCTACTCATATTCCTGACCGTCTTGAAGATACGCCCAACATTCTCGACCTTTTCCTGACCTCTAATCCTGCTTATGCTGTCACCCTTTCTTCTTTGTTGGGCTCCTCCGATCACAATCTCATATCTTTATCTTGTCCTATTGCTCCAATCATATCGCAATAGGGGGATCCTCAGGATCCCCATAAGCGAAGGTGCCTCTGGCATTTTGCCTCTGCTAGTTGGGGGGACCTGAGGAGGTATTTTGCTGATTTTCCTTGGAATGACTATTGCTTCCGTGTCAGAGACACGTCTTTGTGTGCTGAGCGCATAACAGAGGTGATAGTGTCTGGCATGGAGGTGTACACTCCTCACCCTTTTTCTCGTCCTAAACCTTCTAAACCTTGGATTAACACAGCTTGTTCTCATGCTATACATGATAGAGAAGTGGCCCACAAAAGGTACTTAAGCCTTCCATCACCAGAATCTCATGCACTTTATATTTCTGCCCAGAACCATGCCAAGCCTGTTCTCCAACTAGCCAAAAACTCCTTCATTAACAAAAAGTGTCAAAACCTTTCAAGATCTAACTCCCCTCGTGACTTCTGGCATCTAGCCAAAAAAATCTCCAATAACTTTGCTTCTTCTTTCCCTCCTCTATTTCAACCAGATGGCACCACTGCTATCACATCTATTTCTGAAACTGAACTCTTCGCTCAAACCTTTGCTGAAAACGCTACCTTGGACAATTCTGGGCTTGTTCCTCCCTCTCCTTCACCCTCTGACTACTTCATGCCACCTGTTAAAATTCTTTGCAATGATGTTTTCCATGCCCTTGCTGTCCTAAACCCTCAGAAGGCTTATGGACCTGATGGGGTCCCTCCTATTGTTCTCTGAAACTGTGCCTCCATGCTTGCACCTTGCCTAGTCAAACCCTTTCAGCTCTGTCTGTCAACATCTACCTTTCCTTCTTGCTGGAAGTTTGCTTACATTCAACCTGTTCCTAAAAAGGGTGACTGTTCTAATCCCTCAAACTACCATCCTATTCCTTTAATTTCCTGCCTATCTAAAGTTTTTTAATCTATCCTCAACAGGAAGATTCTTAAACATCTATCACTTCACAACCTTCTATCTGATCGCCAGTATGGTGATCTTCTGGCTTTCCTTACTGAGTCTTGGTCATCCTCTTTTAGAGATTTTGGTGAAACTTTTGCTGTTGCCTTGGACATATCAAAAGCTTTTGATAGAGTCTGGCACAAAGCTTTGATTTCCAAACCACCCTCCTACGGTTTCTATCCTTCCCTCTGTAACTTCATCTCAAGTTTCCTTTCTGACCATTCTATTGCTGCTGTGGTAGACAGTCACTGTTCTTCTCCTAATTCTCCTATTAACAGTGGTGTTCCTCAGGGTTCTGTCCTGTCACCCACTCTCTTCTTATTATTCATTAATGATCTTCTAAACCAAACTTCTTGTCCTATCCACTCCTATAATGATGATACCACCCTGTACTTTGCCACGTCTTTTAATAGACGTCCAACCCTTCAGGAGGTGAACATTTTACGCAGGGAAGCCACAGAACACTTGACTTCTGATCTTTCTAAAATTTCTGATTGGGGCAGAGCAAACTTGGTATTGTTCAATGCCTCAAAAACTCAATTCCTCCATCTATCAACTCGACACAACCTTCCAGACAACTATCCCCTCTTCTTCAATGACACCCAACTGTTCCCCTCTTCTACACTGAACATCCTCGGTCTGTCCTTTACTTATAATCTGAACTGGAAACCTCATATCTCATCTCTAGCTAAAACAGGTTCTATGAAGTTAGGCGTTCTGAGACGTCTCCGCCAGTTTTTCTCATTCCCCAGCTGCTAACTCTGTACAAGGGCCTTATCCGTTCATGTAAGGAGTATGCTTCACATGTCTGGGGGGGTTCCACTCATACTGCTCTTCTAGACAGGGTGGAATCAAAAGCTTTTCGTCTCATCAACTCCTCGCCTCTAACTGACTGTCTTCAGCCTCTCTCTTATGTTGCATATCTAGCTGTCTTCTACCGCTATTTTCATGCTAACTGCTCTTCTGATCTTGTTAACTGCATGCCTCCTAGGGTTTCCTTCCCGGGATCCCGAGATCCCGGGATCCCGGGATCCCGGCCATAAATGGGCTTTTTTTCCTTCCCGGGAAATATGTGAAATCCCGGGAAATCCCGGGAAACTTCTTTTTATTATTTTTTTCTTATGTCAGCTAAAAAATACGAAAATGTATGAGAGAGAGAGAGAGAGAGAGAGAGAGAGAGAGAGAGAGAGAGAGAGAGAGAGAGAGAGAGAGAGAGAGAGAGAGAGAGAGAGAGAGAGAGAGAGATGCCTGGGCTGGAAGCGAGACAGCGATGAGCTGAATCAGCTGACGAGCGACGACACGTACCGTTCTCGTACACTTCTTTGCTTTGGTGGGCTTCTGGCGCTGAGTCAGGTTAGTCTGTTCTATTCTATCCCTGCGTGAAGGTGTGTAACGTGTGTTAATTGTGTAATGTGAAATTATTTCCTGTGGCCTGCTTCATGCTGATTGCTAATATCCTCATTCCTTTGTCCTTACCATAATTCTACTTCGGTGGGGTGAGCCTGAAATAATACAGTGTAAACACTAGAAAATAAGTCGCCTGTTCCTCATAACTGTGTCTCTGAATGTGAGTTCGTTATTGAATTTTCGTGTTACAGACTACAAATACGGGGTCTCTCACATGGATATGATTTATTGTGACAACAACATCCTTATAGGGAATATAGAGAATGATTTTTTTTTTTTTCAGGTGATTTACTGAATTATCTGACACTACATAACCATTAAAATGGCAGACGAGGCAGAAGCAACAACCAGTACTGAGTCTTATGCATGGAAATATTTTGAAAAACTTAAATGTGAAGAATCGTCACGATGTAAAAAGTGTCATGCAGTTATAAAGTGCAGAGGATGGTCTACCAGTGGTATGATCCATCATCTCAAGAGCAAACATTCAATTGAAAAAACAGAAAATCTCAAACGTCCTTCAGACAGGTCTCATGATAAAGATACGAGTGAGGTGAAGAGGAATTCTGTGCGACAGAAAATGACTGATTTTTTGAAAAAGGAGGAGACGAAGGAAGAAATCGTTGGGAAGCTAGCTGCAGTAGATGGATTTTCCATAAATGCCATTGCCAAGAGTGAGTTCATAAAGACATCAATGCTTGCAAGGGGATACAAATTGCCTCAAAGTCCAACTCTTGTTATGGATCTTGTACATAAGCAGTACAATGTTGCAAAAGAAAGGGTGATATTTGATATTAACAAAAGGAAGAATGTTGGGGTTAGGTTTGGATTATCTCTTGATGAGTATACTTCACTAAAAAACAAGAGATACATGAACATAAATTTACATACTAGTGATACCTTTTGGAATCTAGGAATGGCTAGAATTACAGGTTCACTACCAGCAGAGACTGCAGTTGAGGTAGTTGAGAATAAGTTAGCCGAGTTTCAGGTAAACTTGGAAAGAGATGTAGTTGCATGTGTAACTGATGGAGCCAGCGTCATGGTTAAATTTGGCAAACTGATTAAGACCTGTCATCACATGTGTTATGCTCATGGAATACATCTTGCTGTTTGTGATGTTCTTTACAAGAAAACAGATGGTAACTTAGTTAGTTTGGAAAGGAGAAATGTTACCCATCTCCAAGAAGAGGAAGCTGATGATGTGGAAGCTGTGCCAGAGGAAGAAGAGTTGAGTAGTATGATAGAGGTGGTATCAGATGAGGATTTGGAAAATATTAGGTTAGAGGATCTGGAAGATGATGAAGTAGGGAACATAGATTTGTCTGTCACCATCAACAAAGTCAGGAAAATTGTAAAGATTTTTAGAAAATCACCCACAAGAAATGAGAAGCTGCAGATGTATGTTGTTAGTGAATATGGCAAAGAACTGATGCTAAAACTCGACTCAAAGACAAGGTGGAACAGCTTGCTAGACATGCTAGAGCGATTTCTCAAAGTAAAAAACTCAGTTGCTAAAGCTATGATTGACTGTAATATGGAAATGAACATCACAAATGGGGAATTAAAAGTGCTGAATGACTTAGTAACAGCACTGCAACCAGTGAAACTAGGGGCAGAGAGGATGGGATGCAGAGGTACAACTATTCTTAGTGCTGAAGGTGTGTTTTCATTCATGTTGAAAGAATTGAATGAACAAAAGTCATAATTTTCAATGAAGCTGCAAAATTCTCTCTATAGCAGAATAAATGAAAGGAGGAGTGCGGTTCTCGTAGGCCTTATGAAATACCTGCATTGTGGTAAGGCTTATAACAGCTGTGAGGAAAGATTACCATTAGCTTTACCCCGTAAGTCTGCCATCGTGGAGTCAGCTAAACAGCTGTTAGGAAGACTGTTTCAAGTAAGTGATGAAGAAGCTACAACTAGTGATAATGTGGAAACATCTGTAAATCAACAAAGCTCACTCACTGATAGATCTATGGCAGCCATAGATCAGATTCAGACACAAAGTACAAAAAAGAGAAGTGAATGTAACTACATTGGGAAGGAATTCAGTGTATTTGAGGCAACTGGGGACAGAACACAGAATTTAGAAAAATTGTTCCAGGCTCTCAACTCTGTACCACCAACGTCAGTTGAATCTGAAAGGGCTTTTTCAGCAGCTGGCCTTTTTATTACCAAACTAAGATCAAAGCTCAGTGATCGTAGTATTGACTGTTTGTGCTTTTTGAAGAGTTATTTCAAAAATAATTCTTAGGGTGTATGACTGCATTTGCAGCTGTGATTTTTTTTTTTTTTTTTTTTTTTTAATCTACAGGCCATTCCATACTCTAGCATTGGGTGTTTAAAGTCCCACTTCCCTCTTTTCGTTTACCATGTCTGGAAAGTTGGGCCTAAATTCCAAATATTCTTTTTATGATTTTGTATGTGCATTACGGAATTTTCATTTTCTTCAGCTTTATTCAAATACACTGGGAAAATACCAGATAATATCTACTCTTCTTTAATTTCAGGGCATTTCGGAACTTTCAGTATTTTCATTTATTTATTTATTTATTTATTTATTTATTTATTCACTTTTTAGGTTTTGTGGAATATGGTGTTCAAATTATTTTACATATGTTATTGAATATATGCAAAAGTTATTCCATAGTTTCATTTTCTGTGTAGTTTACAGTCTTGTGGAGCAAGATGGCTTGATGGGGGTCAGTGGAGGTGGCCAGTGCTACTGGCCAAGCTTCTATATGGATATGGTAATATGCAAAAATTCATATTCTATACGTATTAGGAAACTCTATGTCATTTAAAAATACTTATTTCACACTTTCACAGGGTAAGTAACAGCGTATTTTTTCTGTCTTTTGTTGTGCCCTTGAGTCGCTCCTGTTACTGTAAAAAAAAAAAAAAAAAAAAAAGTACTACTGAGGTTCATTTACGAATTACGATAGAGAAGGAGTATTAGCAAACATTATCTGCTACGGGAAATCCCGGGATCCCGGGAAATGTCTTGATTTTTCCCGGAATCCCGGGATGCTATAAAATCCCAAAAACAGGAAACCCTAATGCCTCCCCTCCTCCTGCGGCCTCGCTGCACAAGACTTTCTTTTTTCTCTCACCCCTATTCTGTCCACCTCTCTAATGCAAGAGTTAACCAGTATTCTCAATCATTCATCCCTTTCTCTGGTAAACTCTGGAACTCCCTGCCTGCTTCTGTATTTCCACCTTCCTATGACTTAAATTCATTGAAGAGGGAGGTTTCAAGACACTTATTCATCAATTTTTGACCACTGCTTTGACCCTTTTATGGGACTGGCATTTCAGTGGGCATATTTTTTATTGGATTTTTGTTGCCCTTGGCCAGTGTCCTTCCTACATAACAAAAAAAAAACTACCACTACACCCATATATTTAGAACTGGTATTGTATTTAAAAAGTCAAAACTTCCTCAGTGCCTTTAGATGGTTCACAAGCAGACAGGGTCAACCACAACTTATATTAAGTGACAATGTAACAACCTTCATCACTCATCACTGCTGCCAATTACATCAAGAAAATTATGCTAGACCCTCAGATAAAAATTATTTGACCTCAGTTAATTGTAAATGGAAATTCATCCTAGCTTGAACCCCTGGTTTGGTGCCATACGGGAAAGGTTAATAGGAACAGTAAAAAATGGATTAAGAAAGGTCCTTGACAAGGCTTTTGTCACATTTGATGAACTATACACTATTATATTACAGTTAGAATCCACTATAAATGATAGGCCCTTAACTTATGTAAATAGTGACATTAAATCAATACCACAACTCCTTAATTATTAAAAGACAGATGATTTAAAGTTTTTCCTAATCAATTTACATTAGAGGAAATATCCAATCCATCCTATGGTTCCACACATAGTTTAAAAGAAAGGATCAGTTATATGAACAAGTTACTAAATGATTTGTAGAAAAGGTGGGTTTCAAAATATCTTTTATCACTGAGGGAGTCCCATAGGTGTATAATAGCCAAGGAAGGTATAACATAGTCACAAGCCAGGGAAATTGTCCTCATTCATGATGATGCACTATGGTCCAGATGGAAATTTGGTAAAATCACTGGCATTAAAATCAACTTAAAGTTAAAACAACTTAAAAGGACAGATCATCAATTATTATATAGATAAATAAATAGATATGTTGATTAACTTTATTTCATTGTTATCATTATTATTTTTAATGTTATTTTAATGTTATGTTACCTAGGTTGTGCCCTGCCTGGGCTACCCACTTGCACAGTGGAAAAAAGCATTAAATAAGTTAAATTATTAATTCAGGACACTCACTGAGTCACAGTAATATTTAAATTGATAATATAAATGCAAAAAATTTAACTTACTTAAGGCACCCAAAATGTTTACTATAACAATAGAGTTGACACAGCAGACTGGCTGGAAATGTGGAGAAGGATTGAAGGAGGCGTGTGCAGGGCAGCAGCAACAATGCAGAGTTGCCAACAAAAAATTTTGCAAGGCACCAGCATAAGAAAAAAAAGGCGCTAAATTGCAGGTGAATATTTTGAAGTATGGCGCTAAATAGAACAAAAAAGGAGGCTAGTTATGGAATAAAAAACTTAAATCTTTGGCGTTAGATTATTATGAAAATCGCTATATTTAGCGTCAAAAGTGCTAAGTTGGCAACATTAGGCCTGATCTAGAAGCTTCTAGTTGCCAACTTGACAGTTCAGATATGGCAAGCTTTGGCAATCCAAAACAAGTTTCAGCTTGCATGTGGTTTGTGGGTATGTTTGTATTTGCAAAAGTAAATTTGTGGGGATTTTGCCACAAATGCAAATCCACAAACAAAAATGACCTGCAATTGCTGAAATGACCTGCTCTGGTATTTACCAGAGTGCCCAGCTCTGGTAATTACCTTGTTGTATTGTACAAGGTCTGAGCTAAAGCTCATTTGTCCTGTCTCCATATCTACAATTATCCAATTTCTATTTAAATTTGCTCACACTGATAGCTGTAACCACTTCCTCACTTAATCTATTCCAAGGATCAGTGCTTCAACTCAGGAAACTGAAATATTTACTCTTAATCTTTTTTGTATGTCCTCTCGTACATCTTGTTCCCTCATTTACAAGCATCTCCAAAACTTGTCCATCTATATTTTCCATATGGTTTATTAATTTGTACATTGTTATCAAGTCTTCCCATTCTGCTTTCTCTTCCAATGTTGTTAATCTCATTTCTTGCAGTATCTCTTCATAAGTCTTCTTCTCCAGTTCTGGGACCATTTTCATTGCTGTCCTCTATATTCTATCCAATTTCCTTCTATTTTTCTTCCTATGTGGAGACCATAAGAATGTAGCATGCTCCAACTTTGGGTGTATTGTCATGATAAATAGAAGGATTGGGTTTTGAGGCACTAAATACCATTAAATTTACTCAGCCAAAGTCAAGGTGTTCCGTGGCTTCCCTACATGAATTACCTAATTCCTGAAGGGTTGGATGTCTAAGATAAAATGAGGAATAGTGTAGAGTAATATCATTAGCATAGGAGTGGATAGGACAACAGGTTTGGCTAAGATAATTGATTAGTAATAGAATAAGAGTGGGTGACAGAACAGAGCCTTGAAGAACACCACTATTAACACACTGAAGAACAATGACTGCAACAGTAGAATAGTCTGATAGGAAACTTGAGATGAAGGTACAGAGACAGATAGAAGGTGTATGGGGACAGTTTTGAAATTAAAACTTTAAGCTAGACTTTATCAAATGCTTTTGATATGTCTAAAGCAACAGTTTCACCAAAATTCCTAAAACAGGCTGAGTTAGAAAAACCAGAAGATCACTGGTAGAATGGAAACAATGGTTGTTTAAAAATCTTCCTGTTAAGCATAGATTAGAAAACTTTAGAAGAGCAGAGAATTAAAGTAATAAGATAATAGTTTGAAGGGTTAGATCAGTGACCTGTTTTAGGAACAGGCTGAATGTTGGCAAATTTCCAGCAAAAAGAGAAAGGTAGATGGTGAGAGAGTTTGACCAGGCAAGGTGGAAACACAGAGGCACAGTTTTAGAGAACAATTGGAAATATGCCATCAGGTCCAAACACTTTCCATGGATTACAGCCAGCATGAATCTTGATAAGAGGTATGAAATAGTAGGATGGTGGAGGAAAGGGAGGAACAAATTCAGAATCATCAAGAGTACAGTTTTTAGCAAAAGGTTTGAACAGAGTTCAGCTTTAGAAATAGTAGATGAGATGGCAGTGGTGTCTTCAGATTGAAACAGAGGAGGGAAAGATGAAGAAGAGATTGATATAGATATATGGCTAGATGCCAGCAGTCACAAAGGGTGTTAATTGGTACTCATTTATATGAATGTAATATATACATGAAATATAAAGTTTAAATAACAGATTTCATCAAGGTTCAATAAACTCAATACTCATGAGTTATTTTGGCATCATCCTCTGGTCCTTTGGATACATTGTGTTGGGATGTTGATGGCTCTCGGAGCACAGGTGTGTTTGTCAGCTGGCTCTGCCAAGCAAGATAATGAAAGCCAGGATTACTAAAACTAAATATCCCATAATCAGGTTAATTTTAGCACAACAGTAACAATAACAATGCTTTTCCTTATCAGTGTATGTCTATAGTAAGGTCTCAAGTTATGTCGGTTTCAGCTTATGTCATGTTCATAAATCAGTGCAACTGAAAATGGAGGGAAAAAAAAAAATCTCATGGATTTCTGGAAAGATTGCAATTTTTACAGTGGTATGAAAAAAAGAGGAAAGTCTTGGTCTAAAGTGACATGGTCAAACAGGAATGGTGCATGGAAAATGTGTGCCCTAATCTTAGAGATTTTTAAGGATTTGATTATGAAAGTGTACATGAGGCTAAGTGTAGCTGTGTATACTTGGAAATAACTTAAATCTTGACATTAATTAAACTGACATAAATGAGCTTCTTGAATATGAAGATAAGGAATTGAGCAATGAAGATCTGATGGCAGTTGGGAAACAGGTGGAGGATGATAAAAATGAGGCAGAACCACTGCAACAGTTCACACTAAAAGTGGCATATCCTTTAGAATCCCTGAAGAAAATAACAGATGAATCTGAAGAACAGGATCCCAACACTGAATGTTTTGCTAGCTTACAAAGGAATGGAATATGTGGTATCTAGTTGGTGGCAAATCTACAAGATGAAGCATTATGCTGCCAAGCAATCTTTAAATACAGCAACTATGCCTCAACCATATCCCAAATTCTATTCTCCATCTAAAGAATCATCCCCTTCCTGAGAATCATCTAAATTCTGAGATTCAACACCAGCTTGAAGTTTAGATTTAGACCCAGAATCTCTAGAGGCAATTCTGACTCCAACTTCAACACAAAAGCAGGTATGTGCTACATCAATTCAACTTTTCCTTGATTAGTCAGAGATTCTACTAATTATTTTTATTTATGTTAAAGATAGGAATGCAGCTGGTATTTTTTTCTTTAACATTTGTAAATGATTGATATAATCTAGCAGTAATAAAGTTTACTATAATTCAAATCTTATTGTAAGATTAATAAAAATGTGCATGAATGTTAATGTTAAGAGTTTTATTTATGTTGGCAGGATGAATGACTGAGGAGGTAGGTGAGCATGTGTGAGCAGCGTCACAGCTGACTGGTTTTAAATGTCCTGTGACCTGTAACAAAATTTTGAAGAATTAAATCTTATTGTGAGATTAATGAAAATGCATGTGCATGTTAATATCAAGGAAGAAAATGTATGTTGGCAGGGTGAGTTAGAAAGCCTGCACGAGTAGTGTGGCAGATGACTGGCTGTGCCTTGTGACCCACCACAACAGTGGCGACATGCTATAGTGTGGTGGACAGCAGAACACTGAAGACAAAAGCATTTTATTCTGTCAATAAAACTAAATTGGAAGGCTTTTGTTATGGCTAGTTGTTGTTAATTATCATTATTATTATATTAGATTTTCCTCCTCTCTGGCTGGAGGATGTAGAGAGGGATATATGAAAAGGAGATTGTACAAATTTTCTTCATTATCTATGTAGTATTACATCACTTTAACTGCAACTTTTCTTTTAAAGTAAAAAAATATGTTATCTGATAATGTGCCAACTTTTGCCATCTGTTGTGCTGGTGACAGTGGGTGCCATCACAGTGATGTTGGTGGCACTTGGGTGTATGGGTTGTTCATTTGGTGGTCTTGCCACAGAACAGGGTCATGTGTAAATTGTGTAAATGCACATCCACTCTCTGTGACGAATCCTCCCACTGTCCAACGGCATGTTATGGCCTCAAGCCGAGTAGTGTCGTTTACTGCCCCCTGGATGCCAGGCCTTATCAGGACCTGAGGAGGGAGTAAAGTTCACTACATGGCTAATTACTCAAGTCCTCTGCAGCTGAATTGCATCAGGCAGCAGTAGCATTTAGAACATAACAGGGTCACTAACAAGGGATACAAGAAACTACTACAAAAGAGTGCCCACGAACACACAGGAGGGTCATTCACTGTTCACTGTGAGAGCTTGGCCTGCACACTCATGCAGCCAAGGAGTCACTTCCCTGGGTATGGTGTGTATTATACACACACCATACCCAGAGTATAGGAGTCTCCAAAGTAGTCTCTGGTAGACTACTTTGGAGACTCCTATTCTATATAAATGGACCGGTAATGACTCATTTATCCCCTTAAAGGCAACTAAAACCAACTAACTGTTATCCCTTCCTAGTCTCTGTCAAATATTAGAACATGTCTCAGTATGTTTGTTCCATTCAAGTGCTGGGTAGTGACTGTGGAAAACGCACCTCTCCCTCTGCCAGTAAGGGGAGGGGGTACAAGGAAGTGGGGGCAGTGTGACACACACACACACACACACACACACACACACACACACACACACACACATGGACACCCACCCACACACTGTTCCCCATGCGGTCTTTGATTCTAAAAATTCTACTGATTAAATTAGAGAGACTAGATGAATACTGATTACTTCACTGTCAAGAGAAATTCTTCTAAATACTGAGTCTCAAATTTAATGGAAAAGGGGAAGTAAGGAAATTTATAGTGTAAAATTAAGTAATTGCGCAGCTAAATCTCTTAGGAGTTTCAGGCTGAATATGTACGTGACCAGGATGCATCTAAGTCTTGCTCTCTCTCTCTCTCTCTCTCTCTCTCTCTCTCTCTCATTATTCTTTTCTCATGCATTCTTACTACTTCATTTTATATAATCTTATCTCACTGTACATTACAGTATATCATGAGATCATACTTATATAAATGAAAGACATATTAAATTGTTGAAAATACCACAATATATCTACTTTGATGACAAGAATGAAAAGTACATAAACTCAGGTGGTAGTCAAAACTGGCTTGTCATGTTCCAGGGATCTAACTTTGATATAAACTGGGACCTTATTGTACAATGATATTCATTCTGTAAAAAGTAATAATGCACGATTCTGTACACTAACTTTGGGTAAAGATGTTGGCATCTCCAAGGATTTGGAGGTGGTGCATCCAGATACTGGAGTACCCACATGTAGCTAGCACCTACTCTTCCTGTGGTATGATCTCCTTATATGAAGTTACAGGATGCACTGCTTCTTTTCTCTGGACAGCTGCAATCAGAAGCAAATTAATGTAAAGATAATGGTAGTTGCAAAAATACAAGTAATCTTAGGTAATAATAATACAAACTAATTCTGGATAACTAAATTCATACATATCAGCATTTGAATGTGTTGGCAGTATGAAGGAATACATATGTAAGATGACTGATAACATCACAGAATGTCTCTTGGCTAAAGATGAAATCAGTGAAAAGATATTCAAACTGCATGTAACATGATCAGACAAATAAAAGTGAGCACTAAGCCCAACCTAGAATTTTTTATTGGTCCTAACTGCTACACCACAACAGCAGTCAATGATTGCATAATTGGTGGGAGCAGATATTCATAGTTAATATTCAATGTATTATAGAATTAACATGTGGGTGCAAATGAAAATGTAGAAATGAGTGTCTGTAACAATACAATTTGAATCTCCATGACAGATGTGGAGATCCATATGGAAACTCCAGTAACCAAGAAAACAGCAGACCAAACTTACAGTGCTGTTAATCCACTTAAATGCAGTTTTAATAATTCACTATAAACAATAATGCATCTCAAACTATCCAGTATAAGTCAAAAATTATTCAAATAAAGAAACAACTGTAAGCTTACATCTGACAGCATCACTGTCAAAATCACAGCCAATGTCATCAGTTTATGTGCCTGGAATGGTGAGCACCTTATTGGCACTTGCTTCAGGGATGGGAGGAGGAGCTGCACCACTACCAGTTTTACATGATTTACATTTGACATTAGCATGTTTATGTTTAGCCCTGCATTAAAAAAATAAATAAATAAGAAAAGGTATTTCATTGTTATGGGATTATTGTATTGTATTTTCTTTTCACTTCAACTTGCATCAAGTCAAAATAATATCTATTATTCATGATAAATATCAAAATCAGACATAGCTTTTAGCCTTATGATACACTAACTTAAATCTGCAAAGCTCTGTCCTGAACAATATGGAGCACTGACTAGCCCTATGGGGTTCTTTTCCTATATTCAATTAGGTCTATCGCATGCACATACTTACTTTCCTTTAATGCGCTCCCATACTTTTTGCAGCTGATATACTGTTCTCTTCTCACAATATCCAGCTGCATTAAAATGGAGGGCAACCCTCTCCCATGCTAATTTTTTCATGGCCATGACTTTCCCATCTGTGCTCTCATTGGCTAAGATAATTTCATTCCGTACAAGCTTATTGAGGTGCTCACGCTCTAGGGAATTTATAGGGCTGGCCCTTCGCCCCACCAGCACCAGGGTGTCATTGCTGGAGACAGCCTGCTGCGGTTGGGACTCCATCCTGCTTTCTTCATGGCTGAAACGAAAGTGGATGGTGGCAGGCTTCTTTAATGAAAAATTATCTCCATGGCTACCAACAGAAGCACTAGTATCATATTTTCTGGTATGAATAGTGTATGTTACTGTATCATGCACTAAATATATATAAACTGTATTTTCTTGAGTATAGATCAAGTTCTGTTGACCTAAACACTGGGATCAAAATTCTTAAATAAAAAAAATTCAGATATACAAACGTGATAGAAAAGGCCAGTAGTAACTCATGGATTCAAAAGTGAAATTTATTTAATATGATCAGTAAACAAAACAAATCTTTACCAGCTATATAGTAGTGAAGAGATGTGTTGTGCCTAGCAGATGCAGCCTAGCAGATGAAGCTCATAAATTCATAATAGATTACTTGACTTACTTTGTATGTGGTTTCAACTGTCTTTGTTGAAATGTTGAGCACAGGATTGGCTACCATATATGTACATATATACAGCAGCAAGAATCCTTTAATACAGAAGTATACACCAAACTTACTAATCCCAGACACTGTCTTAATGGAAAGCACAAATGTCCTGACAGATACAAGGGCTCTACCATTGATGCCTACATCCTCAGGGCATTCACACACTGCAATATTTGGCAGCAAGTACATAAAGAAATAGAAAAGGTATTGCAAGTATTGATTAACAATGGCTTCAGTGAAAAGAATATCATCTGCCTCACTAAAAAGATCACTGATAAGTAGCATAGCTCCTGCTCCTCTGAAGATGCAAGAAAACCCAACATCAACATTACTGTGCCTTCTCTACTGCATACAAAGGAGAGGATTATCATACAAATAGCAAAAAGAAACATGAAGCCCACTGACTTGGAAAGAAAAATTAACTGCCAAATATACTATAAGAATAAGAATACCAGCCACCTCCTGCTCAGAAACAATCCCCTCATGGAAACAGAGACAACCCAAAAGTCCCATCTTATATGTAGGTTCACTTGCAATTGAGGAAACAGTGAAGCCCTCCCTTCATCCTACATTGGCATGATGACAATGAAGCTGTCTTGATGCCTCACCTGCCACCTATCATCCGGCCCCTAAGAAACACTTACAGCAGCAACATATCATCAAGATCACAAGACGATGTCTAGAAGAGAATACCAAAATTGTGGACGTGTACTGATGCAAAGTGCCTTGCAATACTAGAAGCCTTGTACATCAGAGAATCCAGCCCTGAATTCAATGTACAAGCTGACATCCTTCAAGCCCCGCCAAGCATGAAAAGAAACAGCCAATCACAGCCACTGTATAATGAGTTCAGCAGCAGTGAGCAGTCAGCCAATCAGTGATGCTTGTGAGCCAGGGTAAACCCATGAGCCACTGAATAAATATTTGGCCATGCAGTGGCTACAACCATACCCACCTTGGCTACAACACACTACTACTGAAGAAGGATTAAGAAACCTGAAATTGTGATCTAGTGAAAAATGACCAGCTTCAGTGAAGTCATAAACCAAATTACAAAAGAGAAAAGGAAAATCATAAGATATAAAGAAAATATCTTAAAGAAGTTAATAAATGCTGAAATAGCCATCTCATTTAATGAAACCTGTATGTTAGAAAATCTCCTGCCCATTTATGTATACAGTAGAAGTCCTGGGGCACCTGATGCTGGCCCATAGGGCATTATACAGCACCGTGGTGGAAGCCCTGCATCACCACTTTGGCCACCTCTAGCAGGCTGAGGTGTTGAGACCTCTCTCTTAAAGGAATTCAAGTCATAAGAAGGTGGAAATACAGAAGCAGGCAGGAAGTTCCAGAGTTTACCAGACAAAGGGGTGAATGATTGAAAATACTGGTTAACTCTTGCATTAGAGAGGTGGACAGAATAGGTGTGAGAGAAATAAGAAACTCTTATGTAGCAAGTCCACAGGAGGAAGAGAGGCATGCAGTGAGCAAAATCAGAAGAGCAGTTAGCATGAAAATAGCAGTAGAAGATAGCTAGAGATGTAACATTGTGGTGATGAAAGAGAGAGGCTGAAGACAGTCAGTTAAAGAGGAGTTGAGACAAAAAGCTTTTGATTCCACCCTGTCTAGAAGGGTGGTATGAGTGGAATCCACCCCCCCCAGACATGTGAAGTATTCTCCATACATGGACAAATAAAGCCCTTGTACAGAGTTAGCAGCTTGGGAAGATGGTGAGAAAAACTGGCGAAGATGTCTCAGAACGCGTAACTTCATAGAAGCTGCTTTAGCTAGAGACGAGATGTAAAGTTTCCAGTTTAGATTATGAGTAAAGGACAGACTGAGGATGTTCAGTGTAGAAGAGGGAGATAGTTGAATGTCACTGAAGAAGAGGGGATAGTTGTCTGGAAGGCTGTGTTGAGTTGATAGATGGAGGAATTGAGTTTTTGAGGCATTGAACAGTATCAAGTTTGCTCTGCCCTAATCATAAATTTTAAAAAGATCAGAAGTCAGGTGTTCTGTGGCTTCCCTGCATGAAATGTTTTCTTCTTGAAGTGTTGGACATTTATGAAAAGATGTGGAAAAGTGCACGGTGGTATCATCAGCAGTATTATTCATTGATGAATAATAGGAAGAGAGTGGGTGACAACACAGAACCCTGAGGAACACCACTGTTAATAGATTTGGGAGAAGAACGGTGACTGTCGATCACAGCAGCAATAGAATGGTCAGAAAGGAAACCTGAGATGATGTAGCAGAGAGAAGGATAGAAGCCGTAGGAGGGTAGTTTGGAAATCAAAGCTTTGTGCCACACTCTATCAAAAGCTTTTGATATGTTTAGGGCAACAGCAAAAGTTTCACCAAAATCTCTAAAGGAGTATGACCAAGACTTAGTAAGGAAAGCCAGATCACCAGTAGAGCACCATTGATGGAACCCATACTGGAAATCAGATAGAAGCTTGTGAAGTGACACATGTTTAAGAATCTTCCTGTTGAGGATAGATTCAAAAACTTTAGGTAGGCAGGAAATTAAAGCAATAGGATGGTAGTTTGAGGGATTTGAATGGTCACCCTATCTAGGAACAGCCTGAATGTAGGTAAACTTCCAGCAAGGCCAGGTAGAAGTTAACAGATAAAGTTGAAAGAGTTTAACTAGGCAAGGTGCAAGCACAGAGGTGCAGTTTCAGAGAACAGTAGGAGGGACCCCATCAGGTCCATAAGGTTTCCAAGGGTTAAGCCCAGCGAGGGCATGGAAAACATCATTGTGAAGAATTCTAATAGGTATCATGAAGTAGTCAGAGGGTTGAGGAGAAGGAGGAACAAGCCCTGAATTGTCCAAGGTAGAGAGTTTTTAGCAAAGGTTTGAGTGAAGTGTTCATCTTTAGAGATAAATGTGATAGTAGTGGTGCCATCTGGTTGAGATAAAGGAGGGAAAGAAGCAGTTACTGGAGATATTTTTAGCTAGATGCCAGAAGTCATGAGGGGAGTTAGATCCTGAATGATTTTGACACTTTCTATTAATGAAGAAGTTTTTGGTTAGTTGGAGAACAGACTTGACATGGTTCCTGGCAGAAATATAAACCGCATGAGATTCTGGTGATGGAAAGCTTAAGTATCTTTTGTGGGCTGCCTCTCTATCATATATAGCATGAGAACAGGTTGTGCTAAACCAAGGTTTGAAAGGTTTGGGTTGAGAAAAAGAATGAGGAATGTATGCTTCCTTGCCAGACACTATCACTTCTGTTATGTGCTTGGCACATAGAGATGGGTCTCTGACACAGAAGCAGTAGCAAAACACCTCCTCAAGTCCTCCCATCTGGCAAAGGCAAAATGCCAGAGGCACCTCTGCATAGGGGGATCCTGAGGAGCGATAGGACAAGATATAGATATGTGACTGTGATCGGAGGAGAAGAGAGAGTGACAGCATGAGCAGGATTAGAGGTTAGAAAAAGGTCAAGAATGTTGGGCGTATTACCAAGACGGTCAAGAATACGAGTAGGGTGTTGCACCAATTGCTCTAGGTCATGGAGGATAGCAAAGTTGAAGGCTAGTTCACCAGGATGGTCAGTGAACAATGAAGTTTCCAAGAATGGAGATTTCCACAAAAGGGAAGAGAGTCAGAATGTGCTCCACTTTGGAAGTTAAGTAGTTGAAGAATTGCTTATAGTCCGAGGAGTTAGGTGAGAGGTATACAGCACAGATAAATTTAGTTTGAGAGTGACTCTGTAGTCATAACCAGATGGTGGAAATCTCAGAAGATTCAAGAGTGTGGGCATGACAGCAGGTTAAGTTGTTGCGCACATAAATGCAACATCCAGCTTTGGATTGAAAATGAGGATAGAGAAAGTAGGAGGGAACAGAAAAGGGGCTACTGTCAGTTGCCTCAGACACATGTTTCAGTGAGGAAAAGAAGATGAGGTTTAGTAGAGGAGAGCTGGTATTCTACAGATTGAACATTAGATCTAAGACCATAAATGTTGCAGAAGTTAATGAAGAAAAACTTGAGGTGGGGTATCAAGACACTTAGGGTCAATATCAGAAAAGCAGTCTGACCTGGGGACATTTGTGGTCCCCTCCCCAGATGGGGACTCTAAGGCTGGTGTAGGAGTCGCCATGATAATTTTGAATTTTACTTCGGCAAAATCACCTATCTGCTGGGCGGACATTTCCCATGAGAGAGAGAGTGCGTCACGCGCTGCCGGCAATTGTTTGCTGATCGCCGCGTCGGGCAGACACGGTCATTCTGGGTCATACGGTCTCCCAAGTTTTTGCTGTTTTCTTTCAGATAAGGCCACGATACTTGTTACGCAGGTACAGTGCCTTCAACTTCGTTACCCGTTTTTGGGGCGAGTTGTATTATTGGTAAATCGGTCTCCACTGACGATGGAACTGTGTGGGAAGCTTACGGCTTTGTTCTCCTTATCGCAGTGCGGCAGCCATGTCGGAGTCTGGTGAAGCGTCCTCTGCCTCTCGATCCCCTTCCCCTCCTGCCCCACGTGCCTTCTGTGGGCCTTCTCCTCTCCCTGGGTCCACTGTTCACCCTCAAGATGACGACGACAGGCACAGGGATCATTCATCTCGTCGCTTGAGTGGGAGGCATGGTTGCGTGAGATTACGTAACAGTGCTGACGCACGTGGTTCCCGCGGCACTTCTCCTGCTCCTCCCCCTTGGTCAGTTGTGTTGGACGCCTTGGCTGATTTGCGGGGTGAAGTGGAGGCCTTGCAGGCAGACAGACGGCAACTACCACCCCCTACTGGGTCGGCGCCGGTGACTGTGGAGGACAGTAATCTGGGGGGCTGGGGTTTGTCGCCTCCTTGTTCTGCCACTTTTTCTGGTTTCTCAGCCAGGATGAGTGAGGATGAGGCAGTGTCGATGCCTGCCGCCCCTGCTGACAGCACCTTAATTCAGGGCACTAACGCCTTTGGTCCTTCTGACACGGTGGTTGCTGACATTGACAATAGATTGGCAGAGATGGTAAACTTTCTCTTTGATAATGGTATGAGAGAGGAGGACTACAAGGCCATGTGTGAGGACGATGTTGTCAAGAGGCCTAATAACTGCCATGCTCTTGCACCTGTGGAATGCAACCCACAGGTGTTGGAGGCCCTGAAGCTGGATGCCAGGAAGACAGACTTCCGCTTGAAGGAGGTAGATAAGGACATCCTGCGGGCTTCAACCATTATCACCAAATCCTTAGTGGCACTGGATGATTTGGCTGAACAGGAAGGTAACCCCAAGTTGGCACATGAGGTGAGCATGCTAAATGGTGCATTGGCATTGCTAGGCAATGCCAATCACAGGAACAATTTGGCCAGGCGTTTTGTCATGAAACGTGAGATAAACTATAAATATGCTCATCTTTGTTCAGATAAGGTGCCAATTACTCGCTTTCTGTTCGGTGACGATGTGTCCCAGTCTGCCAGACAAATTGAGGAAGTGGAGAAACTGCGGAGTAAGTTCTCGCAGAAAAAGCCTGCCTTTACTAGCAAGTTTGCAGGTAAACGCCCTGGTGGATATTGGAACAAGCCTGCTTGCTAGTAGGGGATATTACGCCAGGTTCCAACCCTACGGGCAACAGAGGCATGGCTCCAGGGCTGCCCCACGACTGCCTTCCACTCGTCAGGATGTGGAGCCAAAAAACTCCAAGGGCCGGGGCGGCCGCAGCAGGCAGCCCCAGTAAACTTACAGGCAAGTGCATGTTTTGAAGCTGGCAGACTACACTCTTTCCTGCATGAGTGGCGTAAAATTACCAGTGACCCTGTCATTTTGGATATTGTTCAGCATTGCCACCTTGATATTGATGTCGATAGTGTTCATCCTTTATTTTTTAATGATTTGGAATACAGGTTCAACACTGTGCAACAGGGGATAATTTCTGGAGAGATCAAAAAACTTTTACAGCTTAAAGTCATTAAAGTCACACACAAACAAACTCAGCAGGTTATCTCTCCTATTTTTTTGCGAGAAAAGAAAAACGGGGAATTTCGCCTGGTTCTTAACTTGGAGAGGTTAAACAAATACATACCATATAAACATTTTAAAATGGAAAATTTTGAACAGGCCATCAGGCTCATCAACCAGGGTGATTTTTTGGCTTCTGTCGATCTCAGGCATGCTTATTATTCTGTTAGGGTTGCAGATGAGCAACAACGATTTTTATGTTTTACATGGCAAGGTGTTATCTATCAATTCACCTGCCTCCCTAATGGCATTTCTGAGGGACCTCGGCTTTTCACCAAACTGATGAAGCCAGTATTTGCTACTTTAAGGCAGGAAGGATACACTATCACCAGCTTTATTGATGACATTAATTTGCAGTAACTCTTACTCAGGATGTCTTCAGGCAATTCAGGCCACCATTTCTCTGTTGCAGAGGTTAGGCTTTTGTATCAATATGGAGAAGTCTGTTCTCACCCCCACACAATGTATTGAATACCTAGGCAATGTTATTAACACCAAGTTCATGACTGCCTCTTTACCTGAGCGTAGACTAATCAAAATTCGCCAAGGATGTGCAGAACTTTTGTGTAAAGATGTTGCCCCCATTCGAGAGATGGCCAGGGTGATCGGCCTCATGGTGGCTGCGATCCCAGCAGTGGAGTTAGGTAAACTTCACTACAGGAAGTTGGAGGGGGGAAAAATTGCCGCTTTGAAACAGGAGTATGGTAATTTTGACAGGCCTTTGAATATTACTGCAGACATGAAACTAGACCTTTCCTGGTGATTAGACAATGTGGACAGACACCACAGACACATTTTTAGGCCAGGTACTGACATCGACTTATTTACTGATGCCTCCAGCCTTGGTTGGGGGGGTCATTTGGGGTGTCAGATTACAAGTGGTACTTGGTCCCTGGATGAAAAGGAGCTTCACATTAACATCCTGGAGATGAAAGCCATTCTATTCTCTTTGCAAGCATTTGAACATGAGCTGGAAGGTAGACATGTTAGAGTTTTTTGTGATAATACCACTGCCATAAACTATGTCAATGAAATGGGAGGCACAAAGTCTAAGTCCTGTAATGATGTTGCTACCCAGATTTGGGATTGGTGTCTGGAACATGACTCATGGGTTACATGCTCGCACATACCGGGGAAGGACAACACCTTGGCTGATGTAGCCTCTCGCAAGATTAATGACAGACATGAGTGGAAACTCGACTCACACATTTTTACTACCTTGTGTAATGTTTTTGGGACACCGTCCATTGATTTATTTGCCTCAAGGCTTAACAAACAGGTTAATACATTCTGTTCGTGGTTGCCAGATCCGGAGGCTAAATATTTTGATGCTTTTTCCTTGGACTGGTCAAACTTTGATTTGTCTTACATTTTCCCCCCATTCTCATTAATTGCTAGGTGCCTTCAGAAGTTACGTGCGGAGCAAGCACGAGGCTGGATGGTGGTTCCTCTGTGGCCGTCTCAGTTTTGGAACATGGACCTTAGTTGCTCTAAGACAGGTTGGACGTCCCAAGTGTCAGTGTACCTGGGCTGAGGAGTTCTAAGATTGAAAACCCCTCTCATGAATCGGATGACCAAAGGGTGATTTCCTGCCCTGCATCCATCCACCACAATGCCGAGAGAAGACAGGGCACCCCTCGCAGTGTTCACACACTCATAACCCACACCCCTGTCAAAGGTTTCCGTCAAAAAATTTACAATGTGACCTACAGTTGGAGAAGTGGGATCGACATTCCGTCTACCACAAAACAACGACCACCTCTGGACATGTGGGCGGTATTGCCTCTCAGTACCTGGTTTCCAGGAGGCAAGTATGATGTCCGCAGCTGCCGGCGAAACTCCTCGTTTCTGCAAGTTTTCCCTGACAGAAGGCATGCCATGAGCCTTGTGTGGGACATGATGGGGTGTGGATCTGTTGTGGACGGGTGTGTTAGAACATTCCTCCTGTTCGTTATCAAACGTGGGAAGTCTATTAGCAACTGGAGCAGCATGCCCATCCAAAACTGAGACGGCCACAGAGGAACCACCATCCAGCCTCGTGCTTGCTCCGCACGTAACTTCTGAAGGCACCTAGCAATTAATGAGAATGGGGGGAAAATGTAAGACAAATCAAAGTTTGACCAGTCCAAGGAAAAAGCATCAAAATATTTAGCCTCCGGATCTGGCAACCACGAACAGAATGTATTAACCTGTTTGTTAAGCCTTGAGGCAAATAAATCAATGGACGGTGTCCCAAAAACATTACACAAGGTAGTAAAAATGTGTGAGTCGAGTTTCCACTCATGTCTGTCATTAATCTTGCGAGAGGCTACATCAGCCAAGGTGTTGTCCTTCCCCGGTATGTGCGAGCATGTAACCCATGAGTCATGTTCCAGACACCAATCCCAAATCTGGGTAGCAACATCATTACAGGACTTAGACTTTGTGCCTCCCATTTCATTGACATAGTTTATGGCAGTGGTATTATCACAAAAAACTCTAACATGTCTACCTTCCAGCTCATGTTCAAATGCTTGCAAAGAGAATAGAATGGCTTTCATCTCCAGGATGTTAATGTGAAGCTCCTTTTCATCCAGGGACCAAGTACCACTTGTAATCTGACACCCCAAATGACCCCCCCAACCAAGGCTGGAGGCATCAGTAAATAAGTCGATGTCAGTACCTGGCCTAAAAATGTGTCTGTGGTGTCTGTCCACATTGTCTAATCACCAGGAAAGGTCTAGTTTCATGTCTGCAGTAATATTCAAAGGCCTGTCAAAATTACCATACTCCTGTTTCAAAGCGGCAATTTTTCCCCCCTCCAACTTCCTGTAGTGAAGTTTACCTAACTCCACTGCTGGGATCGCAGCCACCATGAGGCCGATCACCCTGGCCACCTCTCGAATGGGGGCAACATCTTTACACAAAAGTTCTGCACATCCTTGGCGAATTTTGATTAGTCTACACTCAGGTAAAGAGGCAGTCATGAACTTGGTGTTAATAACATTGCCTAGGTATTCAATACATTGTGTGGGGGTGAGAACAGACTTCTCCATATTGATACAAAAGCCTAACCTCTGCAACAGAGAAATGGTGGCCTGAATTGCCTGAAGACATCCTGAGTAAGAGTTACTGCAAATTAATGTCATCAATAAAGCTGGTGATAGTGTATCCTTCCTGCCTTAAAGTAGCAAATACTGGCTTCATCAGTTTGGTGAAAAGCCGAGGTCCCTCAGAAATGCCATTAGGGAGGCAGGTGAATTGATAGATAACACCTTGCCATGTAAAACATAAAAATCGTTGTTGCTCATCTGCAACCCTAACAGAATAATAAGCATGCCTGAGATCGACAGAAGCCAAAAAATCACCCTGGTTGATGAGCCTGATGGCCTGTTCAAAATTTTCCATTTTAAAATGTTTATATGGTATGTATTTGTTTAACCTCTCCAAGTTAAGAACCAGGCGAAATTCCCCGTTTTTCTTTTCTCGCAAAAAAATAGGAGAGATAACCTGCTGAGTTTGTTTGTGTGTGACTTTAATGACTTTAAGCTGTAAAAGTTTTTTGATCTCTCCAGAAATTATCCCCTGTTGCACAATGTTGAACCTGTATTCCAAATCATTAAAAAATAAAGGATGAATACTATCGACATCAATATCAAGGTGGCAATGCTGAACAATATCCAAAATGACAGGGTCACTGGTAATTTTACGCCACTCATGCAGGAAAGAGTGAAGTCTGCCAGCTTCAAAACATGCACTTGCCTGTAAGTTTACTGGGGCTGTCTGCTGCGGCCGCCCCGGCCCTTGGAGTTTTTTGGCTCCACATCCTGACGAGTGGAAGGCAGTCGTGGGGCAGCCCTGGAGCCATGCCTCTGTTGCCCGTAGGGTTGGAACCTGGCGTAATATCCCCTACTAGCAGGCTTGTTCCAATATCCACCAGGGCGTTTACCTGCAAACTTGCTAGTAAAGGCAGGCTTTGTCTGCGAGAACTTACTCCGCAGTTTCTCCGCTTCCTCAATTTGTCTGGCAGACTGGGACACATCGTCACCGAACAGAAAGCGAGTAATTGGCACCTATCTGAACAAAGATGAGCACATTTATAGTTTATCTCGCATTTCATGGCAAAACGCCTGGCCAAATTGTTCCTGTGATTGGCATTGCCTAGCAATGCCAATGCACCATTCAGCATGCTCACCTCATGTGCCAACTTGGGGTTACCTTCCTGTTCAGCCAAATCATCCAGTGCCACTAAGGATTTGGTGATAATGGTTGAAGCCCGCAGGATGTCCTTATTTACCTCCTTCAAGCGGAAGTCTGTCTTCCTGGCATCCAGCTTCAGGGCCTCCAACACCTGTGGGTTGCATTCCACTGGCGCAAGAGCATGGCAGTTATTAGGCCTCTTGACAACATCGTCCTCACACATGGCCTTGTAGTCCTCCTCTCTCATACCATTATCAAAGAGAAAGTTTACCATCTCTGCCACTCTATTGTCAATGTCAGCAACCACCGTGTCAGAAGGACCAAAGGCCTTAGTGCCCTGAATTAAGGTGCTGTCAGCAGGGGCGGCAGGCATCAACACTGCCTCATCCTCATTCATCCTGGCCGAGAAACCAGAAAAAGTGGCAGAACAAGGAGGCGACAAACCCCAGCCCCCCAGAGTACTGTCCTCCACAGTCACCGGCGCCGACCCAGTAGGGGGTGGTAGTTGCCGTCTGTCTGCCTGCAAGGCCTCCACTTCACCCCGCAAATCAGCCAAGGCGTCCAACACAACTGACCAAGGGGGAGGAGCAGGAGAAGCGCCGCGGGAAACACGTGCGTCAGCACTGTTACGTAATCTTACGCAACCATGCCTCCCACTCAAGCGATGAGATGAATGATCCCTGTGCCTGTCGTCGTCATCTTGAGGGCGAACAGTGGACCCAGGGAGAGGAGAAGGCCCACAGAAGGCACATGGGGCAGGAGGGGAAGGGGATCGAGAGGCAGAGGACGCTTCACCAGACTCCGACATGGCTGCCGCACTGCGATAAGGAGAACAAAGTCATAAGCTTCCCACACAGTTCCATCGTCAGTGGAGACCGATATACCCATAATACAACTCGCCTGGGAGTAATTATCATTTCGATAAGTGCATTTTGCCTGAGGGGATGGCAGTTGTTGCTTAACTGCACTGAGAGGGGAAGTGAGACTGCACTATGTGACAGACTTGCCCAGCACCATTGTATGTACCTCCATGCTGTTGGAAGTGCCTTCTCTACCCTGCTGTGATACTGAGTGCCAGGATAGTGAGTGTGTGTGGACAATGAGTGTATGTAGAGTTGCTGTGGTATGCAAGTATCAGTCAGGTGCTGTAAGCTGTGCCTGTGCAGTTTGGTGAATAAACAGTGTGTCTGGCAAGAGCTTGTGTGTTTCTCCCCTCCCCATGTGTAACAGCAGTGAGAGACCCTTGTCAGGCTGTTCAATATGCTTCCCTTGTGGATGGGCTGCAGGGACCCAGTGAAATCCTTCCCCAGGTCTCCATGGAGCTGTATTTGATGGCAAAAAAAAAAAAAAAACATGCTTAAAAAAAAAATAAATAAATAAATAAATACAAAAAAAAAGTCTCCAATAATGAGCCAGTGTCTTATAAGGCCAAGCTTCAGCTTTGACGCAGTGGCTAGTGGTAAGTCTATGGCAACAGTGGCCCTTAAATCAAACCCCAAACATCTTCGCACATGTAAACAAAGTGATGACTGCTTCTACACCATAAAAACAACTTTTTTGCTAGATAATTATGCACAACAGGTCAGACTTACTGGTAATTTATATAAAATAAAATTATAATATTTTTTTTATAAATAAAATTTATAAAAAAATAACCAGTAAGGAAGAAACTGAGTGATGATGTTTACATTGCATGTACCAAAACAAAATAGTGGTCAGTTACGCACCAAACCTGACAACACACATAAGATTCACTGTGTTCCTTAGTATGATGTCATTATTCCTTGAGGTAAGACACACCTTCATACAACTGAAACTGCCCCCATCTTTTAACATTCTTACCTTGCATACATGTTCAACAAAACTTGAAGCTAATGAGAAAGTATCACTTTTTTTATTTATTATTATTTATTTTATTTTTTTTTTAGAAAATAGTTTATACCTAACAAAACAAAAGATTTTATAAGTGAAGAGAGCGTCGTGAGGTAGGGCAGCTTGTGGTGATGGCACTGAATATTTCAACAAAAAATATGTTGTAGAGAATAAGGTAAATCTATTTTCACACATTCTAATGCTTTGAAAATTTACTAAAATATTACAACTAGAATTATGTGAAGAATGATGATAAAAAAAAAAATGTGATGTACAAACTTTACTGAATATTCATTCATATGGAAAATGACTAAACTTATATAATAACAATATTAATAATGTATTATTGTTACTGTTGTTATTATTATTACTATTATTATTATTATTATTATTATTATTATTAGTAGTAGTAGTAGTAGTAGTAGTAGTAGTAGTTGTTGTAATAGTAGTAATAGTAGTAGTGTATATATATATATATATATATATATATATATATATATATATATATATATATATATATATATATATATATATATATATATATATATATATATATATACATATATATGCACACAGTGGCACCTTGTGAATTTTTATTATTTTTTTTCTTATTGGTTAATGTTGTGTCCTAAACATAGAATTGAATGAAAATAACCTAATTATAGATTAAAAAAAAAAAATACAGTTAAACAAAAACATGAATTGCCATATGCCTCAATGTATAAGATGGCACTTGAATCATCCCCCCCAAAAAAAATACAAAAAACAGGTCATCCTATACATCAGATACAAAAAAAGACCTTCAGATTTTGTGCAAAATACTATTCTAAATAAAGACCAACCTCAAAACAGTGAGTCATCGAATGTTCCTGGCATCTTCAGTCTTGAAAACAGTTGTGTGCACAAATTTTATTTTGCATTAAAATTCTCTCTCTCTCTCTCTCTCTCTCTCTCTCTCTCTCTCTCTCTCTCTCTCTCTCTCTCTCTCTCTCTCTCTCTCTCTCTCTCTCTCTCTCTCTCTTGTCCTACTTCCCATTTCTCTCTCTCTCTCTCTCTCTCTCCTCTCTCTCTCTCTCTCTCTCTCTCTCTCTCTCTCTCTCTCTCTTGTCCTACTTCCCAATTTCTCTCTCTCTCTCTCTCTCTCTCTCTCTCTCTCTCTCTCTCTCTCTCTCTCTCTCTCTCTCTCTCTCTCTCTCTTGTCCTACTTCCCATTTTCTCTCTCTCTCTCTCTCTCTCTCTCTCTCTCTCTCTCTCTCTCTCTCTCTCTCTCTCTCTCTTGTCCTACTTCCCATTCTCTCTCTCTCTCTCTCTCTCTCTCTCTCTCTCTCTCTCTCTCTCTCTCTCTCTCTCTCTCTCTCTCTCTCTCTCTCTCTCTCTTGTCCTACTTCCCATTTTCTCTCTCTCTCTCTCTCTCTCTCTCTCTCTCTCTCTCTCTCTCTCTCTCTCTCTCTCTCTCTCTCTCTCTCTCTCTCTCTCTCTCCCTCTCTCTTGTCCTACTTCCCATTCTCTCTCTCTCTCTCTCTCTCTCTCTCTCTCTCTCTCTCTCTCTCTCTCTCTCTCTCTCTCTCTCTCTCTTGTCCTACTTCCCATTTTCTCTCTCTCTCTCTCTCTCTCTCTCTCTCTCTCTCTCTCTCTCTCTCTTGTCCTACTTCAAATTCTCTCTCTCTCTCTCTCTCTCTCTCTCTCTCTCTCTCTCTCTCTCTCTCTCTCTCTCTCTCTCTGTAAAAGTAAGAACAATCCTGAGAATTGATAAATAGAACGAGACATAGAAAATTAAAATAGATGTATATGAGTGAGAGAGTGAGAAAGGATGAAGTTAAAATAATAAGGAATGAAGGAAGGGGAGAGAGAGTGAGGTATGACTCCCTTGTCTCTTATCTCTGCCAGATAAAAGGGAGAGGAAGTGAAAGAGAGGGAGGCTTAAGACCAGAGAAAGAGGAAGAAAGAGGAAAGGAACAATGAGAGGAAGGGACATATGGGGAAGGAGAGTACATGGGGCAAAAAAGGAAGGAGAGAGAGAGAGAGAGAGAGAGAGAGAGAGAGAGAGAGAGAGAGAGAGAGAGAGAGAGAGAGAGAGAGAGAGAGAGAGAGAGAGAGAGAGAGAGAGAGAGAGAGAGAGAGAGAGAGAGAGAGAGAGAGAGAGAATTTTATTAGTAGTAACAATATTTGTGTGTAGTGTGCTTCTGCCTCAACTCCACTGCCATAGCCATAGGCTTAGAAGCCTAAGTATCTGTACCACGACTGCATTAGATATGGAGTATTTATTAGATACCCTCTTTTCAAGAAAAAAGTGCATCTAATGCACCAGCAAATATAATATATATATATATTGCTGGGTAGCATGTTCCACTTAATAGTACAGCAGCACCGCACAGCACACTACAGAGTCATGGCTCGCCAACAGTGTCGCACCAGTGTCTCCTCTAGTATTCCACACTGTAACAGACCATGCAAGTGTCACACATACACCTCAGCGTCAGATACTCACTGTCTCAAACTGCCAGGGCACACAATCCTCACAGCATGCTCCGTGACACAGTCACGGAGTGGCAGCAGTGGGCAACTAGCGTTGTAGTGTAACACAAGGGGAGCATATTGCAGACTGTTGGCACAGGTGTTGTGTAGGTGGGAAACAGATGCTCTCTCTCTCCTGGATTCACTTCTTTTTGGTGTCAAAGTCATTGGCAGGAAACAGGTGCTCGCTCTCTCCTGGCTTCACTTCTATCTGGCATTGCAGTGTGCCATAGACAATAAATAAGCGCTCTCTTTCTTATGGGGACTGTTTGCAGCTTCTTATATAAGGTCAGTCCCTCTGTGATTGGCCAGCACACTGCTGCTTTCCTGACCAATCACCTTCCATGTAACTTCTGGTCCCTCTAGGCTGCCTCTGCTAGCAGCTACTGCATCATTGCCAATGCCTACCTTCACCACCCAGTGGCACGGTGCTACCAACAGCACCTCCAGCTGCAGCAATATATATAATATATATATATATATATATATATTATATATATATATATATATATATATATAAATATATATATATATATATATATATATATATACTCGTATATATATATATATATATATATATATATATATATATATATATATATATATATATATATATACTATATATATATATATATATATATATATATATATATATATATATATATATATATATATATATATTTCCTGGCATATTAGATGCACCCATAATTTGGCAAGGATATTTTAAAAAATACAATAAGCTCCATTTTTCCCTGAACTTTATAGCTAATCTCTCAACCAGGCTTTGGTCCAAGTTGCAGCTCAAACCAGCAGAGAAGAGTAGGAAATATCACGCCAGTTTATCCGTGATCATAACTGTCGCTAAACAATTATGACTGTGATATTACCTTATGCTGCTTTCTGCCTTTCTCTGTGTTCAAAATGTTCCACAATTGGCTGAAGAGTTACAGATGACACCTGTGTGCCTATCACACATGATGAACTTCTCTCAGCAGTTAAATTGGGCAAGTCAACAGCTCCTGGCAAGGATGGCATCACCTATGACATCCTCAATACCCTCCTGGAGATAAAGGTAGACAACCCTCTCTTAGACCTATTTAACATGTCTCTCACTGCAGGCAAGCTTCCTCACTCATGAAAAACAGCCATTATCATCCCAATCCCCAAAGGTGATGGCACCTTTTGCCCCATTTCTCTCACCAGCTGTCTGTGTAAGATGATGGAACAGGTAATATTGAACAGGCTTATATATAAGGTGGGCCATGTACTCTCTGGCAATATACATGGCTTCCTAAAAGGTCATTCCACAAGTCATTGTTTTGTTGAGTGCCTTATAAATAAGGATGCTACCTGCAGAGCTTTCGTTGATCTCAAGGGTGCCTTTGACAGGGCCAACAAAGATGTTATTATGAAGGAACTCATTCTCAAAGGTGTCAAAGGTAGATTATTAGGATGGATCATGGACTATTTGTACAATAGAACAGCACAGGTTTGGTTTCAAGGTGCAGTCTCCTCTGAGGAAGTCTTTGAGCTTGGAACACCACAGGGTGGAGTCCTTAGTCTAATCCTTTCAACGTTTTAATGGACAAAATTGCGCATTGTTCCTTCCCGCAGGGCACCCAGGTCCTCATCTATGCTGACGACATACTCCTCCAATGCCCCACACCCAGGACTCTCTGGTTAGCTCTGTTGCAACTAGCAGCATTGTGTGTTCAAATGGGACTTGTAATTAATGAATGTAAAACCAAATTTCAAGCCAAAGGGAAGGTCTCTCGTCTGCCCACTGCAAATAATGTTCCCATCCCTAGAGTTCATACACACAAGTACCTGGGTGTACAGCTGAGTTTCAGGAAGTCACTCCACGCTGTACACTATGTTTGAGACCTCTGTCTGCCACGGCTAGTGCCACTTTGGCTGCTAGCAAACAGGGGCCTGGTGGCTGGCATTCCAGTCCTAAGGATGTTCTATATATCTGTTGTATGGTCCCTCATTGACTACGCAGCTCCTATTTTAGTACAGTTTAGTGCCACCCAGCTCCGTCCCCTAGAGCTTGTTCAGAATGAAGCCGAAACACCGTTTCGGTGTTGATATTCACTCACTGCATCAGCCCAAGAGGTACTGGCTCCCTCATGTGCTGCAAGACATGTTCATGACTAAATTATCCAAGTACCCCCATGTTCAGGCTATTCATGTTTATTGTGATGGTTCAGTCAATGGCAGCAGGTCTGGATGTGGGCTGTTCATCCGCGACTACATTTCTGCCAATCGCTACACTGACACTGAGGTTTCCAGGCAGCTCCCTGCACACATGTCCTCCACTAGGGCAGAATTGTATGCTGTTCTAGAGGTGCTCCATATTGTGGCACCTCTCTGTAAGGATGTATTCTTCTTTGTTGACAGTCAGGCTGCACTGTATGCACTCCAATCTACCTCCTCCATGGAATGTGATCTAATTAATAAATGTCTTGATCTTATCCACACCCTAGAAGGTGCTAGTGCCACGGTTCACTTCACCTGGATACCCTCTCATGTAAGTATCCCGCTTAATGAAGAGGCAGACTGCCTTGCTCAATGTGCCCTTCAGGACGACACAGTGGACCCTGGTGCTGAATACACTCTAGGCTATGTTAAGAGTAGCATTAAGGACTTTGTACATAGTAGCATTAGTGATCAGTTGGAGTTTTGTAGCCATAAGGGCAGTGGCAGTAGTCTTCACTATGTACGTGTCTCCCAGAGCTGTGCTTATACCTATGGGAGACACACTGCATCACATGATAGGGTGGCAATGAGGCTCAGATTAGGCTATAAATACTTTTAGGAAGTCAGTGCTTCTCCTGGCATGTGCCGTGTGCTGTGTGCTGCACCAAGGGGACACACTCTGCGTCATTATGTCACGGAATGTCCTCTCATTGCTAAATTTAGGCTGCAAGGTCAACATGACTTGTATACCCTCATTGACCATTTCTTAGACTCAGCCACTCTCAGGGCTATACTCAAGGAATATCCTACGTTTGCTCCCAGACTGTAGGATATTTATGCAATAAGGTGTGCAATATCTGTATTTATTTATTTACTTATATTCTTGTAATGTATATTATATTTTTATATTTTTGATACTCTACCCTTAAGTCTTTTGCCCAGGGGGTGGGTGGCAAGGTCCGTCCTCCTCCTTTGTTGTATTTCATTATTAATGCAACAATAAATGTATCAATCAATCTGTCAATCACCATAACCCATAGGCCTACTGAAACCTAACCATTGGGCCATAAGATGCAAGCTGATTCTTGGAGCATTTTTTGGGGGAAAAAGGTGTCTTATATGGCAGTGTATATATATATATATATATATATATATATATATATATATATATATATATATATATATATATATATATATATATATATATATATATATATATATATATATATATATATATATGCCTCTGTTGCTGTGTGTGTGGCAAGAAAAGCCATAAACTTCTTGGTGTTCAGCTGGATTTATTCCTTACAGATGCCAAAAGGTATGTATATGTGCTTTTTCAGATACATTTTAGTCATTAGCAGAAAATACAAGGTGTCTTTAAGCAGGTGATTGCTGAACTGATGCCGCCAGCCACAAGTTTTACTTGATGAATTAAATTCTGTGGTGTATGTGATAAATCCATATAACAGGAATGTCTTATATAATAAGATATATAATAATATATATGTCTAGCATGTTCAAATAATTTCAAGTAAAATGTATTATGAAATACAAGTACAGAGTACCAGGTATGTGGGCATTCTCACTGAGGCAGGATAGAATTACTTTGTATGGCACTTGTGGAAAAAGTGGGATTCTGGGCTGGCTGACCCTGCGTCCTGTTGGTGTGAATTACCATTTATGAATTTTTGTTGCAGCGTTACCACATTCACTAAGCAAGGATACTGCCACACTGGGCGGCTCTCTCTCTCTCTCTCTCTCTCTCTCTCTCTCTCTCTCTCTCTCTCTCTCTCTCTCTCTCTCTCTCTCTCTCTCTCTCTCTCTCTCTCTCTCTCTCTCTCTCTCTCTTTCTCTCTCTCTCTCTCTCTCTCTCTCTCTCCCCAGGCAAGAGATGTAGGCCCATATTAATAAAGATTCCTAGAAGTACCACTAGAATCACTCCTAACAGTGCTTTCATTCTTGATTTTGCTCCTAGAAGTTGTTCCTATAAGCAACCTTTACTTTCTAAGTAAAAGTTACTTCTAGCAGTAGAAATGCTAATAATATAGCTGCTTTTCTAAATGTAGCAACACTATTTTTAATCAGATATACTTGTGATATTATCTTGAATATTACTAAATAATTTTAGTGTCAAAATCTTTCAAGAACTAACTCTCCTCGTGACTTCTGACACCTAGCCAAAAACATCTCCAGTAACTTTGCTTCTTCATCATTCCCTCTTTTATTTAAACCTGATGGTACCACTGCCATATCATCTATTTCTAAAGCTGAACTTTTCACTCAAACCTTTGCTGAAAACTCTACTTTGGATAATTCAGGGCTTGCTCCTCTTTCTCCTCCATCCTCTGACTACTTCATGATACCTATTAAGATCCTTTGCAGTGATGTTTTCCATGCCCTCAGAATGCTTATGGACCTGGTGGGATCCCTCCTATTTTTCTCTGAAACTGTGCCTCATGCTTGCACCTCACCTAGTCGTACTCTTTCAACTTTGTCTATGAACATCTACCTTTCCTTCTTGCTAGAAATTTGCCTACATTCAGTTGTTTCTTAAACAGGGTGATTGTTCTGATCTCTCAAACTACTGTCCTATTGCTTTAATTTCCTCCCTACATAAAGTTTTTAATCTATCCTCAAACATCTATCACTTCACAACCTTCTATCTGATTTCCAGTATAGGTTCTATCAAGGCTGCTCTAATGGTGATCTTCTGGCTTTCATTAATGATTCTTGGTCATCCTCTTTCAGAGATTTTGGTGAAACTTTTGCTGCTGCCTTAGACATATCAAAAGCTTCTGATAAAGTCTGGCATAAAGCTTTGATTTCCAAACTACCCTCCTACAGCTTGTATTCTCTCTGTAACTTCTTCTTAAGTTTCCTTTCTGACTTCTATTACTGCTGTGGTAGACAGTCACTGTTCTCTTAAATCTATTAACAGTGTTGTTCCTCAGGGTTTTGTCCTGTCACCCACTCTCTTCCTATTATTCATCAATGATGCTGTGCTGCTGTGTTTCTCAAAACAGTGACAGGGTATTCAACTGCATGAATCTCAACAGTGCCTGGACACAAGAATGGACGACACCAGTCTAAACCAAACCTCACAGATGCCAATGAGGTAACAACAGATGAGGGGACGGTACTCCCTGCCTTCCTGGTCCTGAGACACAACCAAAGTCACTGGCTTCTGAGGGATCTTGGAAGCAGTGGCAGTCACTAACTTGGGGCAGTTACATTTTAAAATGGCCAGTATTTTTACAATAATGGCACATGGGCTGGGTTCTGTACGCAGGAGTGCTGTGTTGCATGCTCCCAGTCTGTCTGCATTGAGGGCTGGGTAGAGACAAGGCCGACTCATCCCAACTTATTACTGAAGCCACTACTATAATGTAGTATAATGTATATAACTCTAGACAAACTGGCACCTGCCATGTCACCAGACACAACATCCCTGACCCAAACCATTCTGTTACCTTTTTCTCATTAAACTCCAGAATTAACTTTAAACTCTTTACCATCTGGCTTTCTACATTACCTTCCCTCTCTCTTCCTCTCCTCAAGCCATGAGGTGAATTAACTTCTATCCATGTCTTCTCCAACTCAAACATCCAGTTCTTTTCAGCTTCCTCCTTTTCCCTTTCTGCCTCAAGTGTTTTCATTTCTTTCTCATACATCTTTGCCTTCTCCTTCTCCTCCTTTTCTGCTTCGAGCCTCTTGGCTTCCCTCTCAGCCTCAAGCCTCCTAGCTTTCCTAGTCTCCTTAGTCTTTAATCTCCTCTTCTTGACTTCTGCTTCCAGCTCCATTCTCCTCATCTCAACTTGAATCTCAACTTCTCAGGCATTCCTTCTGTCTGGGAATATCCACCAGTACTATGAGCAGGACTTATATGTCTGTGGGCACTACCTGTAGGACTCTGTCTCCTGACACCAATCTGTGTCTAATCTACACTGCCACTCCCAGCAGAAGCTGGAGACTCAGGTCATGAGTCACCTCAGCTACCAACCTTGCCCTCCATGGTGTAAACTAAGTGTAGGAAAACAAAGAACAATGAAACAAACAAACACCAGTCTCCAACACATGGCTATGAAGCTTCTAACAGTCCTGGCGAGGTCGTCATTTTCTGTTATGAGCACAAATCCCTGTCCTTCCCACAGCTACCTCAAATGGACTAGCTTCCCCCAAGTCATCCCTTATGTGACTGAGTACAAAGCTTAAGATGGGTTACAAGGTTCTCTTTAGACTCTTGCACCCTTTACCAGATGGTCATAACAACAGGTTACACACATGAGGTTGTCAGTCTGTTTCTCCCACCCACAGACAAGGAAATATTACAATAACAACTAACTCCAACAACTGGGAAAGAATCGTCAGCCACATTCTAGTGAGAGACAGTTTCAACAAATGACAAACACATAATTATAAAGATTATAATGTTCTACAGAATACCACCCTTTCAGACAACAAGACAAAATCCTCCCACTTCTGTAGAACACTATCTCCTCCTGAGCAATATGATATTCAACTTCCTAGAAGACAAGCTCTGTCCCCTTTAAGAAATGACACAGCCCAGGGAAGGAAGATAATCTACTACAAGGCAGCGTACACTAATCCTCTGTGTCTCAAGGCATTGAGAACACCCCAGATCGCAGTAGCATTAAACAAACAAAATATACACAGACAAATTGCCTACATAATAAACTGTAACACCAAGTATTTGCCTCACTATGAAGTGAGGAGTCACATCTTAATATATGCTGAGTGCCTTATAAGAATGCACTCATAGGCAAGCTGATGGAGACCCCTAACACTATGTATATAATGAGCAGGGGCATACTGCAGTAACTTAATCAAATACCCTTTCATAGCAACTGCCCTGTCTAGCTGTATCCTGCCTGGTCTCACTGAAAACTCTGCCTACCATGGTACATTTGTCTTGTCCAAGCTACTGACTGACTGACTCAAAGTGTGGGAAATGTGCCATGCTGAGCTCTCTGTGGTCATGAGGGCATGACTCATGTGGGAGGGAAGGAGGGAGATGGAAGGGGAACCCAACCTTGCCCAACCACCTTGCACTCTCACTCACATTAGATGTTAACATGGTACAATAAGACGCTTTTCTTCTGAAAATTTTGGTAACTAAACTATGGGGGACTGGGTGCTGTACTGATTATGGTATGAGCATTGAAAACTCTTTAGCTAACTACTGGGTGAGATTCAAAATGAAAGGATAATTAGAAGTAGGAAAAATTATGTGGGGAAGAAGAGTGACTTAGCACAGAGAATCTTACAATTAACTTGGTAGTGGGCTTACCTACATGTAAGGAATGTGTCACCTTCTCTCTCTCTCTCTCTCTCTCTCTCTCTCTCTCTCTCTCTCTCTCTCTCTCTCTCTCTCTCTCTCTCTCTCTCTCTCTCTCTCTCTCTCTCTCTCTCTCTCTCCCCTTCATCTCTCTTCTCATCTCTCCTTCCTTCTTTTCTCCCATCTCCCTCTTTGCATTCTCATTTCTCCCTCTAATTATGGCCTACATCACATGTTGCTTTGAGAAGGACAGCACTCATCATCACATACTATCCTACTCAGGTCTAACACCTGACACATAACAACGATTTGTCCACATGAAGTCCCTAACAATGCTGTGGGTGTCTTCTGAGCAGCAAGCAACACATTATGGCTGGCAGCCTCACTAAACACTGCCTCTTGATGCTATACCATTGCACCAGTTACAACACTCTTACAACTCCCACAAGAAAGAGTAACATCTCTTATCATCCCCAGACCAGGGAAAACAACACTCACCATAACACAGGGGAGAGGGACCCCAGACAAGAGGTAATCAGTCTTGCTAGCTCAACAAACATGGCAACAATCAACAAACATGGCTGTACCCAGCCACCAAAACTGCCACAACTGCTCTTGATTCAATGTGACTCTAAATCAGCCAACTACTGGGCCTCCATGTGCTACCTTCACATGTGCCTTCTTAACTGCAGATGGCATAACAAACTGGAGCATCAAACTTCTGTCCTTTCTCCACCAGCTATGCACAATATTGTTATCTTCTACTAACTCCTCCTGACTCTCTACTTCCTTGCTGCTCTCTCCTGCCTTGGCAAGAAGTAGGGCCACACATTCCCAAGGGACAGAATCCTCTTCTGATACATAAGCAGCTGTAGCCTCAGCTATCACAAGGGTGGCTCACTGTGTGAGCTAACACCCTTGTATCTAGTCCTGACAGGGGAGTAGTTTGCTCCCCATCTCTTGTACACTCCTCAGGGAAGGAATCTCCTACTTCCCCAGCAAAGTTAGGAACCTCCACACCCTCAGCAGTGATACCTAACATGCCAGACACATCATACTGGGTTCAGACTGAGTACCACCACCAGGATGCTCTGCAGGGTGAGGCAAGCCAGCAAACAAACTAACTCAAACACTGTCCTCACCCTTGGCAACACTCCCAACAAAGTCATGTACCTCCTGTGGCAACTCTGCTCTGTTGCAGTCAGCCCCAGCACAATGACTCCAAGACAAGTTCAACTCTAGATCGCCCAAATCCTCACCAGCAGTGAGACAGGCCTCTGGGCACTCTGCCCTCACTGCAGATCTACATCCACTCTGTACTCTTCTTTCAGTGACCCTGCCTTATTACAGTTGATCCCATGAGTTACAGAGGGTGCAGTTGCCTGATGTTGGGGTGCTCACCTCACCTTAGTGCAAGTAACAACATTACTCAAGTCTGAATTCTCTCCACCAATGCCTCCTCTGAGATTCTGGCCACAGATGGAAGACTCACCTGCCAGGTCATTCCTTAGAAGAAAATCAACACCTGACACTGGCAGGTCTTCTGCTTGTGCCATTGGCACCTCTGCAGTCATTAGTGGACACACAAGCCTCATCTCTGCTGTGGCAAAGCTTTCTACACCACTAATTCCCTGGCACCACACAAGCTTATCTGAGGCAACTTGCCTCACAGTAGCATTTTATTAATTATTGTATTATACAGTCCTCTAATGCCAGAAAACCACAGCTGTGAACCCAGACATTAGTAGCACTTGACACACACAACACAGAATGATCCACAACAATACACTGCACTTAGGCAGGAAGGAGGAGAGCAATACTCTGCACAAGGACACAGCAGATGCCAGACATATTAGAACTGCTAGTGGAGTCACTCTCCACCAGCAGGAACAGCAGGAAACTAAGGAAGGGCCACACACCATTCAGTCCACACTCAAATCTAGACCTTCCATGGGGTGAAAATACTAAGCAATATAATCAAGACCTCCCATAGGGTCAAAATAATAACCAATATAACAAGGCGTCATACCAGCATTCCACATGTAGATATAAATCAACAGTATCCTCCCTTATACACACCTTAACATGCCTTTCTCTATGCCAAGTGTCTACTCCTTATGATATCTGGGCTTCTACTGAGCTGCATGCACAGGAAATGTTGTTGACTTGCCCTGGTGATGTCAGGCACATGACAGAGGCAGGGAAGGGGGAAGTGGAGCTGGGGAGTGAATTCCATCCCACGTACTCTTCTTCCCTCCACTGAATCTAACTCTAAAAGGAACATTACATTTAAAAAAATTATTACACTCTTATTAGAGGTGCTGGGTGAAAACTTATTACACTATGGGAGGGAGCAACTCTTCTACACTATTAACCACTAGTTTTAACTTTCAGAAAGAATGAGAAATGGGGAAATTAAGTTGCGAAGGACAATTTCTATTTTATATAAGGTTTATAGTAATATACAGTGTGGCTTGACTTGATGCATCAGTGACTCATTCCTTGTCTCTTTTCTTTTTTCTTTATCTTTCTCTGTTCTCTATCTTCTTGCTATCTCTACTCTGTCTCGCTGTACATAATATAAGTACAGCAGGGTACGTGACAATGAACATGAATCGTTTCAATGTAGTATTCATTAGGGCAAATGTGTGTTATGGGAAATGAAGAACCTATGGGAAAAAATTAATTAGTTTCAGGGAACCAGAAAATAATAAAAAAATTAACTGGTTTCTGGGAACCAGTAAATAACAAAAAAATCCACAGTTTTCGAAAAAAAATAATAAAATGAGCACAGTTCCACTACTACATTTGAGATAACACAACAAATATAAACATTATCCTCCCTAGTTTCACACCTAATCCTAAATTCTCACCATTCCGAGTTTTGCACATTATCACCATGAGTTTCATGCTGTTTTGACAAGTATTGGTCACATTTACCCCTCTCTCTCTCTCTCTCTCTCTCTCTCTCTCTCTCTCTCTCTCTCTCTCTCTCTCTCTCTCTATTTAGCAATCCTAAGGATTGCTAAATAGAATATGACTGATTGAGAGTGAAAATTAATTATGTATATGAGTGAGAAAGTGAGAAAGGATGAAACAAAATATTACATAAAATGAATGAATGAGAGAGAGAGAGAGAGAGAGAGAGAGAGAGAGAGAGAGAGAGAGAGAGAGAGAGAGAGAGAGAGAGAGAGAGAGAGAGAGAGAGAGAGAGCATGGTATCACTCCCTTGTCACTTACCTCTGACAGATAAGGGGGAGGCAGGTTACAGGCAGGGAAGTTTGAGACAAGAGGAAAGAGAGGAGAGGAAAGGGAAAAAAGGGAGGAAGGGATAGGTGTCAAATAGGTGTGCAGTAGCTTGCATGACTGGAAAGTTAGTCTTGCAAGTCTTAGTTTATTATTCTGATTAATCTTTTATTAAAATTTCAGTGGTTGCATGAATGGCAAATTCACCTTGACAGTTTTGGCCCGTTAATCCAATTGAATTTTTATTAAAATTCCAGTCCTTCCACAAGTGGCAAGTTCATCATGCCAGTTTTGGTTCGTTATTCCAATTAAATATTTGTAAAAATTTAACTGTGTTATTTCAGTTGTACATTATAACGATCATGCATTGTCGTGTACCCTACTGTATATGTATATGTGTACACACACACACACACACACACACACACACACACACATATATATATATATATATATATATATATATATATATATATATATATATATATATATATATATATATATATATATATATATATATATATATATATATATATATATATATATATATATATATATATATATATATATATATATATATATATATATATATATATATATATATATATATATATATATATATATGTGTGTGTGTGTGTGTGTGTGTGTGTGTGTGTTAGTGGGTGTGTGTTACATTTCTCTGTAGTATATGAACAATTGGGATCTGGGACAATTCTGTCACTGGGACAATTTTTTTCATGACTGCCTTTGATAAAATCATCTCTAGGATGATTCTGTTGCCTGTGTTGATTTTTTCACAATAGTTCCCATCACAGCACTGGTAGGCAGCTTCCTATCTTTGTTGGTAAGAGGCATTATTCAATCCTAGTTTAACTTTCTCCAACCAAAAATCTTGCTTTCCCACTAGGTAGGGGGATTGGATTATCAAAAAAAAAAAAAGAAAAAAAAGGAAATAGAGCCACATGACTCATATTGATAATTACCAAAGAAAGTTTTAGCATTTTGGCTGATTTACTGGACATTGAGTTCAAGGTGCTGATCAAAGTTCTTTATATTTGCTACCCATAAATTCATGAAACTAGAAGATGAGGGTGCAAAGTCAGTATGTGATGAGAAAGGAAATTCTGATCACATAATATGGCAAAACATAATGATGCATTGTAAAATAATTGAGAGCTGCCTAGCTTTCTTCCATTCCCTACTGACAGACTGTTTCTTGACTGTTTTACCTTCCTGGGATTTGCTCAATGGACTGATGAGCCCACTAATATTAAAGATAGCAATACATTAGATTTTTTTCTTGTTGCTGAAACAGATCTGGTGATATCTGCCAATGTGTTCCCACCCTTCCCTAATTGTGATCATTGTGTAATTAAATGTTTTCCTGCTCTAGACTGTGCCACTTTATTTTTTTTAGCTCAAAGTCAATGAGTTCCTGTTCACAATTGATTGTGATTTTGAGTTTTCTGCTTTTGTCTGTTAATGAAGTGTATAATTGATTTTTGTCCATAATTTCCTCCTTAGGTAAATCTTTTGCCCCTTGCCTATTTAATCCTCCTCCTCGCAATGCTTCTTATAAGCCTTGGAAATATAAGCTACCTAAAGACTAGACTAATTCAAGAAGCCAAGCCTGGACCACTTATAGAGATGAAAGCAGAACATGGAAAGAACTTTCAAGAACCTGTTGATGCTCTCCGAGTTTTTGTTGACATCAATTACTGTATTTACTCATGTATTAGACACACCTCTGCATAACACACACCCCTATTTAACCCTGCATTACTTTGCTGGGGTTTCCAAACATGAGTACTCTCCTGGGGTATTTACACACCCCAATACAAAAATGTTTCTAGTGTTACTATTATGTAAAATATAGTCATACTGCTGGTTTAGGATTCATCTACAACCCCTGTTAAACAGTTTGAGTTGCTTATAGTAAGTTGATATTAATACAAAGTAATACAATAAAATAAATTATAAAACTAAGGAAAAATTACCAAAACTTAAATTCAGGTCACATTTACTTTTAAAATACCCACAAGATACACATGTTTGTATGAATTTTTAATATATATGATGAATATTAAGTGAAAAAAAATATTACATAATAGGCAAATCTCCCTTACAAAATACATCAAATCAAAGATTGAACTAAAGATATAATTATTTATTGAAAGGAAAATTATTATAAATTTAATACATAAACCATAAGCATGGTTTCTTTATCCAAAGCAAACACAAAAATTTTCATGACTTGAAATACAAAAGAAAAAAAGTGAGCTCATTACATAGGAATAAATTTGTTACATAAACATTTTTTCTTTTCATCAAAAGTAAACAAAAAATATTTCCATGAATTGAAATTGAAAACAAAAAAAATGTGAGTTCATTACATACCATTACATTCACTCTGATTCACCACTTACTGCTACATTCTCACAATCTATGCAACTCACAGTCATCTTACCGTGATCCCTGCAAACATGTTTCCCGCATGTGCTACATACTGTTTTCACCTTTCGATCCTTTGACCTGGCACAAAATACACATCTCTTTGCCTGGCATTGTAAAAACTGTGAGCTTGTTGAGGATGTTGCATCTGCAATTTCAGGGAACAGCCTTGCAATTTCTGTTCTGAGACCTTTTGGCCTTTTGTTCTGCAGTCTTTTCTTTAGAGTGTCTTCTAATAGCATCATGCATACTTTCTTGATGAATCTGCGGTGCTTGAGTTTATTCTGTGGGTTGTGAGCATACAGGACATACGAATTGACACAGACAATGTTCAGCAGAGCAAAGAACACAATTAGAGGCCAACACCAGCTGTTTCTGGAAACGTAATACTTATCCATCATCATGTCAAGCACATCTATTCCTCCTTTGGTTGAATTATAGAACGTGATGATTTGATGCCATATTTAGCTGGTTTACTGGGTATATATTTCCTAAAGGGACAGTGGCCCCTAAAGGCTACAAGCATTTCATCTATAGTCACAAATTCTGATGAGGTGTTTTTCTTTTTGCAATTTTCAACAAACATCTCAAATATTTGCCTAACTGGGGCAAGCTTATCCACCTTCTTTCTTTTCTCACTTGTTGCTTTGTCATCAAATTATAGACAACATAATAGAAAATGAAAGCAATCCAGTGACGTGGTCAGCCTGAACACCTCGATGCCAGTACCATCTGCTTTCCAGATATGAGCAAGGTGCAGCCTGCTAACATGATATGTACCAGCTAACATAAGCAGTCCAGTCAATGCCTTCACTTCGAAAACATCAGTGTCTTTTGTTCTGTAGGGCTGAGTATAGTTCCCTTTCTGCATAGCGATCATCGAGTTAGTATGTTCTACTAATAAACCAATTATTTCTGCCGTGATGAAGACTCCCCAAAAGTCTGCAGGAGAATTGGCATTTAGAGCTGGTCCTTTTAGTTCTGGTGTAAATTTGATAACATTGCTAGAAAGGGTATGACATAGCAATTTAGGAACATTCTTCTTCCATCATGTTGTTTTATCTTTTTCCCTTCCATCCATCAATTTTTTGCCTTTTTCTTTTGGGGCTGGTCTGGTAGATCATCTGGGTCTGATTCATAACATTCAAAATCAGGAACATGCAGATCCTCTTCCAGGTAATCTTCTTCACTTTCACTGTTGGAGGCAGGAACATCCTTCCCCACACTTTCTTTGTCTTATGAGCTACTCACTTCTACTTCATCCAACATCTTCTGAATCCTCTTCATTTCTGCATCATAATCCATCTTGTGCCTGAAAAAATGAAAAGATGTTACATTAGCTAGGCTCATAGTTACAAGAATGAAAGAGTAATAAATTGTAAATAAAATAATAAATCCATACATAATGATAAAAAAAATACTAAAATCAGTAAGCATAGCATTTTATTCCATATTTATATTACAGAGTAGGCTACTGATACATAATATGCACTTATATCTACATATTTTCATTTCCTGATGGGAAAAGAGAATATATAAATCATAAATACATACCTTTGTTAGTCTGGGGTGACTGACCACCCCAGAAGGCAAAACAAACATCTAACTCCCAGGAAAACTGAGCCACAACTGTGCCATACTACATGTGACACATGCTTGATGAGTCAGAAGAGTATTGGGAGGGAGAAGAAAAAAAGGTTGCCAACTAGGAATTGTGAGCACTTAAGCAAAACTGGGGTGCCAAAACACACCAAGGGAGTAATGCAGGGTTAACAAGGATGTTTTGTGGGAAAAAATATATTATGCTTCATCATAAAGTCATGGGAAAAAAAAAAAAAAGAAATCTGTGTATTTACCTAGTTGTGGTTTATGGGAGGGGAATAGTCTCAAAGTATCCCATCTCTATATCTATCCAGTTTGGACTTAAAAGCATGGACAGTTATGGCATTGACAACATCTTCACTGAGTTCATTCCATTTGTTCACACTTCTGTGAGAAAAACTATACTTTTTGATGTCTCTTCTACAGTTAACTTTCTTCAACTTCTTATTGTGTCCCCTTGTACTCTGTGTGTCTAAATTTTTAAAACATTCTTTGCCTACATTTTCCATACCATTTATCATTCTATAGATGTTTATTGAATCTCCTCTCTCTCTCCTATTTTCAAGAGTAGGAATTTCCAACACTCATAATCTCTCTTTATAGGTCAACTTACTTAACTCCAGAACCATCTTAGTGACTTCTCTTTGTACTCTTTCTAATTTTATAATATTCCTCTTTATATGAAGAGACCACACCACTGCTGCATATTCTGATCTTGGTCTTGTCGTGAAAATCAACAACTTTTTTATCATTCCTTGATCTAAATATTAGAATGCCATTCTTATTCTTTTTACAAATTCATCTTCTCTCCAGTTATTTTATCAATGTATTTGTCTGGAGTCAAATTTTCAGTAACTGTTACTCTCAAATCTATTTCCTCTTTTGATTTCTGTAACTTCACATCATCCATCTCATAATGATATTGTATTCTTTTCTTATTCTTACCAAACTCCATTACTTTACACTTACTTAAATTGAATTCCATTTGCCAAGATTTACTCCATCTATTTATCTTACATAAATCATCTTGCAGTACCATACAGTCATTTACATTTTCTACCCTTCTCTTCAGTTTAGCATCATCTGCAAATAAGTTCATATAACTGTCTATTTCTTCATTTATGTCATTCACATATATTACAAACATTATCAGTCCCAACACTGTGGGACACCACTAATTACTTTCAGCCAAGATCAATTCTGGTTTTGTATTACTGTTCTCATCTCTCTATCATCCAGATAATCTTCCATCCACTCCAGCAGTCTTCTTCCAATTTTTCCATAATTTTTTATCTTCCATAGCAATTTTCGTTGTGGTACTTTGTCAAATGCCTTCTTCAAGTCGTCTAAATAGACACCATCCACCCATCTGTCTCTCTCCTGCACAATATCGACTATCCTTGAATAAAAGGACAATAAGTTCATGGAGCATGATCTTCCCCTCCTAAATCCAAATTGACAATTTACCAAAACTTTATCTCTTTCCAAGTGTTCCATCCATCTTTCCTTTATTGTTCTTTTGCATAGTTTTCCTTCAACACTAGTCAAGGACACTGGTCTATAATTTAGTGGATTTTCCTTATTTCCTCCTTTGAATATTAGTGTAATATTTGCTCTCTTCCAATTTTTTGGTACTCTTCCCTGTGATAGTGATGTCACCATTACACTGAATTTTATCACCCAGCTGTTATCTACATTCCTTCAATATCCAGTTTGATACTCCATCTAGATCAGTTGCTTTATTTACACCAAGTTCTTCCATTATCTTAAGTATTTCATCATAACTGACTGGACTGTACTCAGTATATTCCTCACCAACTTACCTCTTCCAGTATCAAACTCCCCTTCCACAGTAAATACTGATCTGAAGCTATTATTCATAACCTCTGCAATGTCCTGTGCATTCTTATAGATTTTTCCTTCAATTTTCAATCTTGATACACCTTTCTTCTTCTTCATCTTCTCATTAACATATCTAAAGAATAGTTTGGGTTCATTTATACACTTATCTATTATATCTCTTTCATAGTTTCTTCTCTCCATTCTTATTATCTCAATGTACTTATTTCTAGCATCAGTATATTCCTCCCATCTGCTCTCAGTTTTCCTCTTCTTCCATCTATTCCAAACATTTAGCTTACAATTTCTAGCCTCTTTACATTTTGTATTGAACCATTCTTTACCTTTTCTACATCTCGCTTCTCCTTTAGGTACAAATTTCTCCACAGCAGAGTTATATATCCTTATAAATTCATCCCATTTTTCCTGAACATCTGCATCTTTGAAGTCTTCCCAGTCCATGGCAGCAAATTATTTTTTAGATTTTTGAAAATCAGCTTTACTATATTTAAATCTTTTCACCTTATAATTTTCATCAATGATTACATTTTCATTTTTCAGATTAAATTCCATCAACACATGTTCACTTTTACCTAGGGGGCTATCATAGTGTATAGTTTCAATAATTTCCATGTCCTTGGTAAACACTAAATCAAGTCTTGATAGTTTATCTCTTCCACTAAATCTGGTATCACAATCAACCCATTGAATCATCAAGTTTTTCGCCACCTAGTTTAACAGTCTATTACTCCATGAGCTCTCACTTCCAGTAGTTGTCAATGTCTCCCAATTTATCTCCTTACAATTAAAATCACCAACAATAACTATATCACTACTTTCCTTCACTATTTTTTCAAGACCTTTCAACACATCTACCAACATCTCTTCTTGCTCTTCTTTTTGCCAAGCATTAGTCATAGGTGGCACATGCACTCTTACATAATTCATTTCCACTTCTAATCATGACTTGTAGAACTTCAGACATGTCTTGACTTTTTATTACCTTCTCCACTTTGACACATTTTTTTTGTCAGAATTGTCACTCCACCTCCTCCCTTGTCACTTCTATTTTTCATCCATAAATCATATTTATTATCACCAATGTCAGGAGTTCCCCATTCATTTTTTTAATTTTGTCTCACATAATACAGCAACATCTGGTGCGGTTCTGTTTAATAACTCATTTAATTCCATCTTTGTTGACATTAATCCATTTACATTAGTATAACATACCTTACTTACTGCTTGATGTACCATTTCTTTATCCTCATATCTCTTACTCTTCAAAAAAATTCTTCTTCACCTCCATTTGTTTTTGTTTTTTTGTTTAGCCTCATTTACCAGCTCCTTTTGCTTCAACCTTTCAGTCTCATCCATATCCCTGTTTATCCATACATTCTTATATTCTTCATCTCCAGGCAATCTCCAAGACCCATTAATTACTTCCTCTGCTTGTACCTGTGTTGCAAACCTTATTCTTATGGGTCTCATTTTTTCTTCTTCATATTTTTCAATTCTATGGAACTCTTCCACTTGCTTTACTACCTGACTGTCTTCACCGGTCACTTTCTTCAGTAACTTATTCAACAGGTTCTTTTCCTTTTTGTCTCTTTGAATTCTGCTTACTATTTTCTTTTCCTTTAAACCAAATACAATTATTTGTTTATATTTTTCTACAGTGTCTCACTAACTTTTTCTCTTCTTTAATAACATTTACTACCACTTTCTGTCTCGGGTTTTGTTTTTCATTTTCTTGTTGTTCTATTATTTTCTTTAGTGTTTCTTCTTCAAATATAAGTTCATTTAACCACTTATTTTGTCTCATTTCCACATCCTTTACACTTGCCTTCATTTCCTCATTTCCTTTCAGAACAGTTTCTACTTTTTCCTTTATTTGTTTCTTTAAACAGTCATTTTCCACATTTAATTTCTCATTTTTATCTTCCATCTCAATCAACTTTGCTGTAATTGTCACCAACTCCTTACCAGTCTCCTTCTGGCATTCCTCCAATGCCTTTATTCTCTCCAATAACTTGTCCATCATTTCTTCCATATGCAAAATTTTTCTGCACTGCAGTCTATAATTTAGTTCCCTTTCTTCTCCAGTAAAACCCTTCAAATGAACCTCTTGGGGTGCTGCCTTTTGCCATATTTGTTCAAAATGTAAACAAACCAAACCAAACTTTGCTAGAGACGGGATAACTATACTCATGGTACTGTTTCTTTCTTCCCTATTTACTACCTAGGTATTCCAGGATCTTCATAACATATCTTGTTCCACCATGAGCAATTTGTGTTATTCCGTCCTTCTATATGCAGAGCACTAGAAAAACACGTCCTGTCAGCTCCTCTGCTGCTGTGTGTGTGTGTTAGGTGAGCGGGCCACTGGCCAAGGGACACAAAAATTTTTAATAAAAAGAAAAGCCCACTTGATGCCAATTCCTATACCAATGTCAAATAGAATAATAATAATAATCATAATAAAAAAAAAAAAGAGTGTCTTGAAACCTCCCTCTTGAAAGAATTCAAGTCATAGGAAGATGGAAATACAGAAGCAGGTAGGGAGTTCCAGAGTTTACCAAAGAGGGATGAATGAATGAGAATACTGATTAACTCATGTATTAGAGAGGTAGACAGAGAAGGAGTGAGAGAAAGAAGGAAGTCTTGTGCAGCAAGGGCACATGAGGAGGGGAGGCACGTAGTTGGTGGTAGAAGATAGCAAGAGCTGCAACACTGCAGCAATGAGAAAAAGGATGAAGACAGTCAGTTAGAGGAGAGGAGTTGACAAGACAAAAAGCTTTTGATTCCACCATCCCTAAAATAGTGGTGTGAGTGGAACCCCTCTCTCCCATACTCCATACATGAACAGATAAGGCCCATGTACAGAGTTAGCAGTTGGGATGGAGGTGGGGGGCAGTAGAAACTGGTAGAGATGATGCAGAACACCTAACTTCATACAAGATGATTTAGCTAGAGATGAGATGTGAGGCTTCTAGTTTAGATTATAAATAAAGGACAGACTAATGATGTTCAGTGTAGAAAAGGGAGACAGTTAAGAGTCACTGAAGAAGAGGGGATAGTTGTCTAGATTGCGTCGAGTTGATAAATGGAGGAAGTGAGTCTCTGAGGCATTGAACAATACTAAGTTTGCTCTGCTCCAATCAGAAATTTTAGAGAGATCAAAAGTCAGGCATTCTCTGGCTTTCCTGCATGAACTGTTTACTTCCTGAAGGGTTGGATGTCTATGAAAAGACGTGGAAGAGTATAGGATGGTATCATCAACATAGGAATGGATAGGACAAGAAGTTTGGTTTAGAAGATCATTGATGAATAATAGGAAGAGAGTGGGTGACAGGACAGAACCCTGAGGAACACCACTGTTAATAGATTTAGGAGAAGAACAGTGACTGTCTACCACAGTAGCAACAGAACGGTCAGAAAAGAAACTTGAGATGAAGTTACAGAGAGAAGGATAGAAACCGTAGGAGGGTAGTTTGGAAATCAAAGCTTTGTGCCAGATTCTATCAAAAGTTTTTGATATGGTCTAAGGCAACAGCAAAAGTTTCCACCAAATTCTCTAAGAGTGTGTGTTCTGTCCTCACATCTGGTGTGATGAAGCAATGGGGCTGTACAGTACTACCATCACATCTAAAACCATGTGTGTGCATATATGTGTTTTGTTCTCTCTCTCTCTCTCTCTCCTCTCTCATCTCTACTCTCTCTCTCTCTCTCTCTCTCTCTCTCTCTCTCTCTCTCTCTCTCTCTCTCTCTCTCTCTCTCTCTCTCTCTCTCTCTCTCTATCTCTCTCTCTCTCTCTCTCTCTTCCATCCTTCCCCTCCCCATTCTCTCCCTCTCCCTTTCCTGATCACCACCCTTTTTCCTGACCCTCATCTCCCTTTTCTGACCTCCTCCCCATTTCCTCACTCCTTCCATCCATCTATCCTACTCAGCCACCCACCCACCCACCCACCCACTTTCCTTCAACTCTGTGTGTGTGTGTGTGTGTGTGTGTGTGTATTTACCTAGTTTTATTATACAGGGTTCGAGCAGGGCTCATAGTGTCCTGTCTCCATATCTATATTTATCCAGAATTTCCTTAAATTTATGCACATTTGGTGCTGTAACAGCCTCCTCATTTAGACTATTCCAGATATCCAGTTCTATGTGGAAAACTGTATTTCTTGACGTCTCTCAAACACTGACTCTTCCTGATCTTCTCTGAGTGCCCTCTCGTCCATCCAGCTTTATCTTCTTCCAGCAACACCAGTTCCTGCTTGTCTGTCTCCTCAATGTGGTTAACTATTTTATACATTGTTATTAGATCTCCTCTTTCTCTTCTAACCTGCAAAGTTGGTAGTCCAATTTCCTTCAACCTCTCTTTGTATGTTAGGTTTCTCAGCTCCAGTACCATCCTTGTAGCTGCCCTCTGAATTCTTTCCAACTTCTTTATGTCTTTCTTCATGTGCGGAGACCCACACCACTGCTGCATATTCCAGCCTGGGACATAGCATAGTGGCTATAATTTTTTTCATCATAGTCCTTATCATTGTAATGAAATGCCACCCTAATATTTATGCCATTCTGGGGTTAGGGTATCCTGAAATACCAACTCCTAGATCTTTTTCCTCCTTACTCCTCATTATTACTTCCTCCCCCATTTTATAGTCCCCATGCAGGTCTTTTACTCTTTCCCAATTCCATCACATGGAATTTCTTAGCATTGAATTCCAATTTTCACTTCTTGCTCCACCCATAAATTTTTGACAATATTTCTTTGCAACTCTATACAATCAGTGGGCTTCTTTATTACTCTTAGCAATTTTGCATCATCAGCAAACAGATTAATATAACTGGTAAAATCCTCCTGCATATCACTGATGTATATTTGGAACATAATGGGTGCTAACACTGACCTCTGTGGTATTCCACTTGTTACATTACTCCAACTTGAACAGGTGTTCCTGATCACAGTTCTCATTTCTCTGTCCTTTAAGTAGTCTCTCATCCATTTTAGCATTGTCCCTCTCAGTCCTTTTATATGTTTAATCTTCCACAATAGTCTTTTATGTGGAACTTTATCAAAAGCTTTTTTGATGTCCAAATACACTGCATCTACCCACCCATCTCTGTTTTGTACTTCATCTATTACTCTTGTATGTGTGTGTGTGTGTGTGTGTGTGTGTGTGTGTGTGTGTGACTGACTCTCTCTCTCTCTCTCTCTCTCTTTGTGTGTGTGTGTGTGTGTGTGTGTGTGTGTGTGTGTGTGTGTGTGTGTGTGTGTGTGTGTGTGTGTGTGTGTGAGAGAGAGAGAGAGAGAGAGAGAGAGAGAGAGAGAGAGAGAGAGAGAGAGAGAGAGAGAGAGAGAGAGAGAGAGAGAGAGAGAGAGAGAGAGAGAGAGAGAGAGAGAGAGAATAACAATCCTGAGGATTGCTAAGTTGAAAGAGACTGATTGAGAATGACAATGGATGAAAGAAGCATAAATGGGAAAGAAATGGATGAAGGAAAAATTAAAAGAAGTGGAGGACAGGAAAAGAGAATACTTATTTCTCAATAATTCTCTCTTAATTCTTCATTCATGCCTCACCCTTGCTGCTTATTGATTGAGAATGACAATGGATGAAAGAAGCATAAATGGGAAAGAAATGGATGAAGGAAAAATTAAAAGAAGTGGAGGAGAGGAAAAAAGAATACTTATTTCTCAATACTTCTTCTCTCCTAATTCTTCATTCACGCCTCACCCTTGCTGCTTATATTTATTCTCTCTACTTTCTCCCTGTCCTCCCATCCTCCTTCTTCATCCTTCCTACACTTCCTTGCCCCATGTACTCTCCTTCCTCAGTTATGTTCCTTCCTCCCCTTCTTCCTTTCCTCTTCCTTCCTCTTTTGTCTTGTCTCAAACCTCCCTCCTTGTCACCTCCCCTCCTCATTATCTGTCAGAGATAAGGGACAAGGGAAAGGAATGGGGGGAGAGAGAGAGAGAGAGAGAGAGAGAGAGAGAGAGAGAGAGAGAGAGAGAGAGAGAGAGAGAGAGAGAGAGAGAGAGAGAGAGAGAGAGAGAGAGAGAGAGAGAGAGAGAGAAGGAAGAGGAGAAAAGGGAAGGGGGAGAAGAGAAGGGAAGGGAAGGGAAGGGAAGAGAAGGGAAGGAGAGAGAGAGAGAGAGAGAGAGAGAGAGAGAGAGAGAGAGAGAGAGAGAGAGAGAGAGAGAGAGAGAGAGAGAGAGAGAGAGAGAGAGAGAGAGAATTTTATTACTAGTAACAATATTTGTGCTTAGTGTATTACTGCTTTAACCCATTTGCGCTGCTCGTTGCGTCAACGCAACACGAAACAAGCTATAACATGATGTTGAGCTACACTGAAAGGACAACATGCTGCATCCTGTAGCTGCTTCTGTTGCCAGTAGACATCCAGTACTCCCAGTGGAAGATCCATATGATTCCTGACATCTCACCATTTTAGGGGAAAAGTCAGTGAAAAAAGCTCCACTTTCTGAAAAATGATGTCTTCATCAAAAAGGAGATGAGTAAAGAAAATCATTATCAAATATTTGTTCATATCTATTTCACAGTAATCTTCTGTTTCTTTTGATGAAGGAACCCTTTTCAACGAAGTTTTATTTGATAGGATGCTGATGACAGTTGTGTAAAAAAATTACAAAGAAAAGTTGTGCTAATGCAACCATCGGCACCTAGTTGTTCATCAATGTTGTGCTAACGCAAGCATCAGCACCGGCTTCTTCATTGTTGTAGTTATTTTGCAATGCATAGTATCTTTTTGCACATGTAATTGCAGTGAATAGATATATATGTGTAGCCTAGCATTGTTTTTTGACAGCATACATGTTGTGTACACAAATTTTACGCAATATATTTTCTCTTTTTTTTTTTTTTCAGAAAAGTGAAGTTGAACAACATTCTAGACGAGCTAGAGAAACCTACCATGTCTGACGAGAGTGAAGTTAGTGATGAAGATGAACCCAGTGGAATGGTAAAACAAACTGAAGTACATGATCTTTACATCATACCTGCAAATGATGGTGCTGTGACAGTGAAGATTCTGGCGAAGAAGAAAGCGTGGATATCTCTTATCTTCCTTCAACACAATTAACTGCTTTAGCAGTGATAGAATCTTTAGAGTCACAAGATAATGCAGATGAATGTGCTGAAGGACAAGAATCCCAGAAAAAGAAAATAATAAAACTCAGAAAATGGAAAGCACAAGATCTCCCAGAAAAGAGAAATGTCCCATGTTATCCACGCAAACCATCAGTTGCTGATATTCCGCATAAGCCTAGTCAGACATTTGAGCTTTTCTTGGATGTATTAGCAATTGACCACCTACTGAAACAAACTGTGAACTAAGCTATCCAGAATGGTAAACATTCATTCACGTTAACAAGTGATGAAATGAAAACCTTCAAAGGAATTTTGTTGGTGCCAGGGTACTGTTGTGTTCCACGTCACAGACTGCATTTGCAGAGACAGCCAGATGTCTACAATGAGCTTATTGCTGACTCCATGCATCAGGATCGCTTTGATGAGATAATGAAGTTCTTTCATGCTGCAGACAACACAAAGCTTCCCAAAAATGACAAGTATGGCAGAGTTTCTCTGTTCATGGAAATCCTGAATGATAACTTTCTCAAATACAGGGAAGTATTTGGGCCAAGTAATATCTCTATTGATGAGTCAATGATCCCCTATTTTGGTCGATATCTGACTAAGCAGTTCATTCATGGAAAGCCTGTGCGATGGGGTTATAAAGCATGGGTTGCAGCTGATCCAAATGGTTATGTTTTTGATATATCTGTTTTATCAAGGCAAAGATGGTGCTAAGAATAAGGGTTATGCAGCTTATGGACTTGGTGGAAAAGTTGTTTTTGATGTTTTGGATGTTATAGAAAAATATTATCCAATAAAGAAGTTATCCCTTTACTTTGATAACTTCTTTACATCACTCAAACTTATCGAAAAAATCAAAAGAGGGGGCCATGATGCTACTGGCACACTAAGAAAAAACCGAATTCAAAAATACCCATTTACTAATCCTGCAAAGTTTATGAAATTACCTAAGGAATCTGAAGAACATTTTTGTGATGCTGAATCAGGAATAATTGCAGCACACTGGCATGATAATGGCATTGTTACCATTGCATCATCTGAGTATGGTGTATCACCAGTAGTGAAGGCTGAACGTTATGTTGCTTCTCAAAAGAAACATATGAATGTTTTGATGCCAAATGCCATCCATCAGTATAATTGGAAAATGAGTGGTGTTGATAGACTAGATCAAAATATTGCACAGTACTGGCTTTTAATTCGTGGGAAAAAGTGGTACATTCCAATCGTCACTTACCTGATTACAGTATGTGTAAATAATGCCTGGATTTTTGCAAGGGAAGGAGGGTACAAAGAGGATATGTTGTCATTCATATGTGCTGCTGCTACTGAATGGCTACAGAATCATGGCAAAAAGCCAAATAACCCAGAAAGATCACAATCAGTTCTCAGTGTTGCAGGTATATCTGCACAAATATGGTATGATAATGTTGGGCATCACATCATGAAGACAGATCCTCCAAGGTGCTGCTGTTGTCAGTTATGTAACACTCAGACTGTATTCATATGCAAGAAATGTAAAGTATACCTGCATCAAAAGTGTTCAGTACAGTATCATACCATGTAGGCCAGCGGAATCCTATGAAAATGTATCTAGGTTGTACTATTTCTTTTTCGATAACTATATTATAGCTCTCTCTCTCTCTCTCTCTCTCTCTCTCTCTCTCTCTCTCTCTCTCTCTCTCTCTCTCTCTCTCTCCAGGGGTTCTAATCACTGGTTTTCTTTCATTTATAGTGAAGTAATTCTCATATTTCTTTTTTAGTGAAGAAATTATTATCATGTATCAAAAGTGAAATGTATCTGTTTTTTTCAATTTTTCTTCCTTGCCAAGAATTGTATCCTAGGACCCTCCTTTGACTTTTTTATGTGAAAAAGAGTAAACTTGTTTCCCATAGTGCCCATATATGTTCAAATCAAGGGTTTTTTCTTTCTTATGTTTTTGTTAGTACATGCTAACAGTTGCGTTTACGCAACATGTAATGTGGTCGGACCGCCACTTGTTGCATTTGTGCAACAATAGATTTTTTGCAATAAAATGTAAGAAATTGCACATATGGAGTTTTTTTTTTATCAAATTTCTGCAGTTTCCTTTCACATTATGCATATAGCAAAGCAGCAACATGAAATTCTAACTTTCATTTTTTATCGGCTTAAATGGGTTAACTCCACACCAGTAGGCCTAGGCATCTGTGCTACCACTGCACTAGATGCACGGTAATTATTAGAAACTTGTTTTCAAGAAAAAAGTGTCTAGTGCACTGGCAAATATGGTAAATATTTATTTACTTTTCTCAGTGGAAGGGCTTTGTTGGAAACATTAATTTCTAACAGGTATATGATAAATGGTGACAGGCATTGTCATGAAATGAAGTTTAACAACCCATCTTAAACAGTGGGTTTTTAATCAGCTAGGGTCTGGGCCTCAAGAAGAACAGAACTCTGGACCCAAGTTTTTATAAGCACATTCCCAGTGTGGCTCATGCAGTTACACTTAGGGGTGAGTAGCAGTCACTCCAGCTACCACACAAAAAAGTTGCTGTACTCCACTCAACTTACTACTCCAGGTGGGCATTCCAGTCAACATTCCAGCTAAGTACTCTGACCAGTCTCAGGCCTGTGCACTATTAGGTACTTAGTTAAGCTTAGGTCTGCCACTAACATACTATAACTTGGGCTTGCCATCAATGCATATTGATGCCAAGTTCCCAAATGTGTATCGCTTGCCACACTTCCACAAGGAGAGCTACATTTCCACTTCATAGGTGTTTCACTGATTGATTTTTTTGGTAATATCATACACATAACATACACAATACACAATTCTTAAGTATGTCATTGTGTAGATCTCTTAATTTATATTTTGTATGTTAATTCCCACAAATGTACACCACAAATCTGTATTACGGAAAAATGTTTTCTATTTTAAAACATTTATTGAAAATTCAAGAAACGAAACAAGAGCAAAGTAGTGTTTTTTTTGACAGAATTTATTCAATAAAGCCTCTTTCAGCATCAACCACATCATCACAATCAGATCATCTCAAAATTGAGAGGATAAGAATTTTACAATACTAGGAGACAAATTTTGAAATGCCTGGCAGATTCTCTACCTCAGCTCAGCTTCATTGTTATGGGTAGTCTTTTTAGTGATCCTTTTAACTGCTCCTCCATACAAAATAGTCAAAGGGATTGTAGTCAGGTTAGTTTAGAGGCAACATACCTGGGGTAACATGGTAAAAAAAAAAATTATCCTCAAGCCACTTCTGATTTTTCCTGGCCTTGTGTGCTGATGCAGAATCTTGCTAGAACAAGTATTGTCTTCTGCAGCAACTTCCAAGGCTTGATTATGGTTGCTAGAACTTCTTGGTTCTTTTTTGGTTCTATTTTGGTTCACTCTCAGGCCTTCTTTAATGATGTGTGTGGCATAACATGCCTGTCACTGCTGACAACACCAAAGACCACAATGTGAACAGAAAACTTTGTTTTCATGATTCTGGGCACATCTTTAGGACACATAGCCAACTATCTATTGTTCTGCTTGTTGTGCACTCATCCTGGCAAAAGATTTTCTCATCAGAAAAGAAAAAAAAAACTTGCTGTTTACAAGATTTGTTTTTGTCATTTCAGTGAGCAGTCCCATCCACATTTTGTGGAGTTATTGCAAGGATCTTCAGTCAGAATGCTTTCAGAATGGCACAAACACAGAAATTTCAAGGATTGAGATGGAGGGATCAGTGTCATTGAGTTGCTGCACATACAAAATTAAATTGCCACTCTTCACTCCTCAATTGCATGTCTCTGGCAGTCATGATCTCCACATCAAGGTCAGGATCTACTAACAGCTTCCTAATTCTCTGGACTGTCCTCAGTGGCAACTTCAACTATGATGACATTGTTGGTCATCCCAGTTCAGATGGAGTAAACTATCACCTTCCTTCTGCACTCCTCAGGCAACTCATAACCATTTGTTCTGTTTGGGATCTGCATTCTTTGAAGCCTAAGTGTAAACTGAAAATCCTGAATTAATAGTGTGGATGCAGAAAATCTAGTTCTATCTGGATTTTTCCAGTTAAAACACAGCAATTCTACTTTCGCATCCTGTATCTTTTCAATTAGTAGGCGTTCTTGTTCATTCTAAATTTCCTAAATCCATCTCATGTTCCTGTTCATCCAACTCCATTGTGTCTTCATAGCACTTGCTCTGAAATGACAAGCAAAATATCCTTTAGATAGGACATCTCAAAGCCAGGGATTTAAAATTTTGGTGCCTGTTAATGCCAGAGGCAAAAGGTATCTCAATTGATTGTGATCCAGATGGTGTCTCAGCTGATCAAGAGGCAGAGGATGTGACAGATGCTTGAGAGATAGTGATCACAAACTGGTGTTGCGAGTTTGTGGCCTGATTGTGAGAGGGACATGCAGTACCACAGTACTTGGAACATAGCCTTAAGTGCCAAAAATAAAAGAATATTATCAGTCATATTACAAGAGAGAGAGAGAGAGAGAGAGAGAGAGAGAGAGAGAGAGAGAGAGAGAGAGAGAGAGAGAGAGAGAGAGAGAGAGAGAGAGAGAGAGAGAGAGAGAGAGAGAGAGAGAGAGAGAGAGAGAGAGAGAGAGAGAAACTACATGGCCACCCCAAACAAGAAAAGATAATTAAAGCGACCAACAGGTTCCCCAAAATTTATTGCAAGTGCATAGAGCTAAAATTATATTTCTAAGACAGCAGATAATCAATGGAATTATTCTGTATATTCCTAATATACAGAATATATATAATTGTATATAATTGTATTCCTGTATATTTGTTTTTAGTTAGGCAAATATCTTATGACTTTTCTGATCATGTGAAATAGTTTTCAATTAAAACTTTTGACTACATTTTTCCGGTTGTTTCCTTTTAAGGGTCTTTATTGTACTTATTACTTCTGTTTTGTCAGATAAAAAAATATTACAGAAAATACTTACTTCCTGGTCTGTCAGTTCCCAGAATTCTGAAGAGTCTAACTCTTGAGAAATGATGGTGAGCACAGTAGCTGTGTTCACATTATCCATCTTCTTGTTTGGAGATCCCTCATCTGTCTTCATGCATTGTCTCTTGTCTGTATTATATTTCTTCTTGGCTCTGGCAAATGTGAAGAGAATTATTAATATTTAAACATTCACAGATAAATCTGAATTAAACTTTCAAAATGATACCTAAATAATCCATGCACTATTAAATATGTATTTACCTAGTTGTGAGATACAGGATAAGTGCCACACTAGATTCATGCTGTCCCATCTCCATATTGACTTATCCAAATTTTCTTTAAATTTATGAACTGTCTTGGCACACACAGTCTCATCAGTAAGTTAATTCCACACTGCTATGCTTCTGTGAGAAAAGCCATGTTCCTTAATGTCTGTTCTGCAAACACTCCTTTTCAATTTTCTTCCATGTCCTCTGGTACCTCTCGTATCTGGTATCACAAGGTCATCCTTGTCCAACTTTTCCATCCCTTCCAGTATTCTATATAGTGCTATTAAATCACCTCTTTAATTTTTTCCAGTGTAGTCAGACCCAATCTCTTCAACCTCTCTATAACTATACCCTCTTAGGCTTGTAGGGATTTTTGCTGCAGCTCTCTGAATTCTTTCTAGCTTTCTGATATCTTTCTTCATACTTGGTGACCACACTAATCTTGGACATATTGTTATCAGTTTTTTTTTATCATATCTTCACCAATAAAGGTGAGTGCCATCTTGATGTTTCTCAGCATATTATATGTTTCTCCAGTGATCTTGTTAATATGCTCTGCAAACAACAGTTTATTAGAATTGGTTAATCCCAGATTTTTCTTCTGTTCTTAAAGTAATTTTCTCATTTCCCAAATAGTAGTTGTCTTCTGTTCTTTTTGCACTCTTTCCAAACTTCACCACACTGCATTTCTTGGCATTAAACTCCATGTTCCATCTCAACAACCATTCATTTATCTTAATTAAGTCTTGATTCAGACTTTCACAGTCTTTTTATTTGTTACTTTTCTCATAATCTTAGCATCATCAGCAAAGAGGCTTATGTAGCTTGTCACTCCTCTTGTCATGTCATTTACATATACAGTAAAATCCCTTTCATCTGGCATTTGAGTATCCAGCAGCTTCAAGTATCTGGCACATTTTTCCCTGAGCCTTAAAATCAATAAAAAATCAGTGTGTACCCATAAAATCAATTAAAATTCCCACGCGAGGCATACTTTGTCCCCTCGCCACCAGAGCACACTGCTTTGCGCCACCCGCGGCCCACTGCACTGTGTTTACTCAGTGACTCAGTCCTGCGTGTGCACTGTTTATCGCCTGACGCCTTCATAATGCTAAAGTTGTAGAAAAGAGGAAGCATGTTGTGCTTACACTTAAGCAGAAGGTAGACATTTGTCGATGATTAGAGAGAGGTGAAAGCAGACTGCAACTAATGGCGGAATATGGTGTGGGCTCATTAACTATTTATGACATTAAATCCCAAATGAAAAAGTTGCGGGATTACATGAAAGCCATTGACACCCCAAAGGCAGCGGAAAATCATCACACACTGCAGTATCATCGTGGTGAAATGATGGACAAAGTATTATACGAGTGATTCAGCTTGAAAAGATCAGAAGGAGTCACAATTACAGGCCCAATGCTACAACTGTGTGTAGGTGAGTGTGAGGTGGCAGTGCGGGTGGCGACGCACGGCACGGCGATCAGCTGATCTTTGTTGTAATAAGATGCGTGAGTGTAGGGTGGTGATTGTGGACATAATTTCACTTCTATTCAAGTATCTGGCAATATTCAAGTATCCGGCATGTCGGTGGTCCTGTGGATGCTGGATAAGAGGGATTTTACTGTATTGCAAACATAAATGGTGCTACTAATGATAATTGTAGAACTCATTTCAACTGTGATTACTGTCCTCATTTCTCTGTCTGTCAAAAAGTCAGTCATCCATTTTTAATAATGATCCTCCCAGTCCAATATTTTTCAATTTCCATATTAGCCTTTTGTATGGTACTTTATCAAATGCTTTTGTTAGGTCCAAGTATATGCAGTCAGTGCGTCTGTCTGTCTCTTGCACTATGTCCATTACTTTTGAGAAGAAGCTTATCAGATTGTTACACAAGATCATCCTTCTCTAAATCTGAATTGTCTCTTTGTTATCACATTGTTGTCTTCCAGGTATTTCACCTATCTGCTCTTGATGATGATCTTTTCATAAATCTATGATGCCACACTTGATCTATACTGGTCTATGATCTAATTTGTCTTCTTTACTTCCAGTTTTGTGATTTGGGGTAATATCCACCCATTTCCAATCTTTAGGTACTCTTCCTTCCAGCAGGGTGGCACTGATTATATTGTGTATCACTTTGGCTAGTTGTGAACAGCACTCCTTTAGAATCCAGTTCAACACACCATCAGGTCCAATTGCTTTCCTTACATCCAGCTCTTCCAACAATCTCTACTTCTGATGATGATGTTATTACCTCTTTCAGACTATTCTCATTTTCTATTGTTATCTTTTCTTCCCTAAAATAATTTTCCTTAGTAAACACTGAGTGGAAGTATCTGTTGAACACTTCTGCCATCTCTACTGGGCCTCTGACTGTTTTCTTCTCCAACTTTTTACTCTGCTGATGTCTTCTTTAATCTTCAATTTTCCATTGATAAATCTATAAAACAGTTTTGGTAGATCTTTACATTCATCCACAACATTCTTTTTGTAATTCTTCAGCTCATCTCAGCGTATTTTGACATATTTGTTCCTATTTCTTATATAATTAGTCTACAAGTAAATTTTTATTTTCCCTCCACTTGTTCCATGCTTTTCTCTCTCCAGTCTAATTTTACTTCGGCAAATCACTTGTCTGCTAGATGGTGCCGTTCACATGAGATACACTACACTTCGCCACACAGTCAGTTACTACGCAGACACCACACAAGTCGGATGTCGGTCCCGCCTCCTGTTCTGTTGTTACGACTTCTGTTATCGAGGAGTGATAGGAATATTACAGTTTTCTTGTTTGGATTGTGTATTATGATTTCCATTACCTGTTATAAGGGTGGAATATTGTCTTTAGTTATCCGTTACCTGATTATAGGGCGGAGTATTGCCTATGGATATCCGTTATCTGATAAGGGCGGAGTGTTGCCTATTTGAATCCGTTACCTGATTTAAGGGCGGATTATGGACTATAAATATCCGTTACCTTGTATAAGGGCGGATTATTGATTACATGATATCCGTTACTTGGTATAAGGCGGATTATTGGCAAATATTTTATGCTATATATATATATAACAATATTTGGGCACTCTCGTGAGCCGACATAGGTGCGAGATGGTTCCATCTTGTTACCCATTATTGGGGCAAGAGGAATATTGCCTTATTTACAAGCCTGGGGGCATTTGACTTCCCAGATTACTATAAGGAAGGAGTTTTTGATTTAAAGTTACCCTGTGTGTGAGGTTAAGGCACCCGTGGGGTTATAAAAGGAACTGCTGTTAAAAGGGGTGGCATCTTGTTAACATTAGCCGCCATGTCTAGGACGCCTTCTGATGCTTGCCCCAGTCCTGAGAGATTCAGAACTACCAGCATGCCATGCACCTCAGCTAAGGTAAAGGAACTACACAAGGGGAGTAAACATGAAGAAAGATCCAGATCTAAGAGCCGTTCTACTCGTCATGAGAGGTTAAGTTACTCTCGGTCACCTTCCCCTTCTCCAAAATACGCTGGTGAAGACAGCACTGCGCCTTCTTTGGGCATGATTATGGATGCTTTGACTGAGTTGAAGAAAGACATGGACAAGCTTAAGAAGGAAAATAGGGCTGTGAAGTCAAAAGCAGTTCATAACAATGCTCCCCTGTAGGTGTCAAATAATACTTTGATGCCTGATTCTCAGGAATCACAGGCAGGATTTTCTGGATTTAGAACTCCACTGAGGGAGGACAGTGATGAGGAAGAGGAAATCCAGAGGGATGTTCCTCATGATAGTATATTGTTACAAGGTGCTAAGAATTATGGACCCATGGAAACTGTCTCAAAAGAACTTGACAAGGAAATTGCTGCAATGGTGAACCACCTGTTTATTAATGGCATGAGGCAGGAAGATTACAAAGCCATTGTAGAGGATGAGGTGACATTTAGACCAAATAACTGCCATGCATTAACTCAAGTGGATTGCAACCCACAGGTCCTGGACGCGCTGCCTGCAGAGGCAAAGAAGGCAGACTTCCGCTTAAGGGAAGTGGGAAAAAGATATTACCAAGGCAGCTACTATTGTTGTAAAATCGCTTATTGTGCTAGATAAGGTGGCACATGATGAAGAGCACCAAATTATTGCAAATGAGGTGGCCATGCTCAATGGTGCATTGGCATTATTGGGTAATGCCCACTACAGAAATAACTTGAACAGGCGACATATCATAAAGAGGGACATTAATCCCAAATATTCTCATTTGTGTGCTGACAAGGCTCCCATGACGGGTCTATTGTTTGGGGATGACCTGTCACGAGCCAACAGAAATATTGAGGAGGCAGAAAGGCTGGAAACCAAATTCACTTTTAAGAAGCCTACATCTTGGACTGCAAGCAGTGGCAGATTTGGTGGAGGTAAACAATGTAACTTTTTTGCCAAGGCCTCCTCCTGTGGATTCCCATCCAGATATCAGCCGTATGGTTTTCGCAGGATGCCCTCCAGTGGTGAACACAGGCGCTCCTACCCTGCTCCTACCCTGTGAGAGGCCGGGGTCAACATAACCCCCGGCGTTAACCCAAGTGAAAGAACAATTTGAGGCTGGGCAACTTCACAAGTTTATCAATAAATGGTGTGTGATTACAAGTGACCTGTTCATTTTGGATATGGTGGAACATTATCATCTGAATATAGATGAAGCTAATATCGGATATTTATTTAGAGAGGATATACAGTATGTCTTTAGTGAGGAAGATAAACTGATTATGCATTAGGAGGTTAAAAAATTGTTAGAGATAAAGGCCATCATAGAGACACATGGACAGGATCAACAAATACTTTCACCAGTTTTTCTGAGGAAGAATAAGACGGGGGATTATAGGATGGTGTTAAATCTTGAAAAACTGAACAGGCATGTAGAATATACTCATTTTAAAATGGAAAATTTTGAACAAGTATTACAGTTGCTTAGTCAAGGAGATTATATGGCTTCTATAGACCTTAAGAAAGCCTATTATTCAGTAAAAATTGAAGAGGAACAACAAAAATATCTGTGTTTTAGATGGCTGGATAAGATTTACCAGTTCACATGTCTACCTAACGGGTTTTCGGATGGTCCTCGTCTATTTACAAAACTTCTGAAGCCAATTTTCTCTACACTTAGGCATAAAAAGCCACAACATCACTAGTTATATTGATGATACGCTTCTGTATAGTAGCTCTTTGCTGAGATGTTTTGATTGTATGAATGACAACATTCAGTTGTTACAGAGTGTAGGTTTCTGCATAAATGTGGAGAAATCTGTTTTATGTCCCACTACGCGTATTGAGTATTTAGGTAACGTGATAGATTTGGTGGCCATGACAGTTACCTTGCCGGCGTGTAGGAGGGATGAGATTATACAGCATTGCTCTCTTTTAGTCAATAGACAGAAAGAAAAAATTAGAATTGTGGCAAGAGTGATTGGCCTGCTGCTGGCAGCAATCCCAGCTGTAGAGATGGGGAAGATGCACTTTTTTGCTAGATAATTATGCACAACAGGTCAGACTTACTGGTAATTTATATAAAATAAAATTATAATATTTTTTTTATAAATAAAATTTATAAAAAAATAACCAGTAAGGAAGAAACTGAGTGATGATGTTTACATTGCATGTACCAAAACAAAATAGTGGTCAGTTACGCACCAAACCTGACAACACACATAAGATTCACTGTGTTCCTTAGTATGATGTCATTATTCCTTGAGGTAAGACACACCTTCATACAACTGAAACTGCCCCCATCTTTTAACATTCTTACCTTGCATACATGTTCAACAAAACTTGAAGCTAATGAGAAAGTATCACTTTTTTTATTTATTATTATTTATTTTATTTTTTTTTTAGAAAATAGTTTATACCTAACAAAACAAAAGATTTTATAAGTGAAGAGAGCGTCGTGAGGTAGGGCAGCTTGTGGTGATGGCACTGAATATTTCAACAAAAAATATGTTGTAGAGAATAAGGTAAATCTATTTTCACACATTCTAATGCTTTGAAAATTTACTAAAATATTACAACTAGAATTATGTGAAGAATGATGATAAAAAAAAATGTGATGTACAAACTTTACTGAATATTCATTCATATGGAAAATGACTAAACTTATATAATAACAATATTAATAATGTATTATTGTTACTGTTGTTATTATTATTACTATTATTATTATTATTATTATTATTATTATTATTATTAGTAGTAGTAGTAGTAGTAGTAGTAGTAGTTGTTGTAATAGTAGTAATAGTAGTAGTGTATATATATATATATATATATATATATATATATATATATATATATATATATATATATATATATATATACATATATATGCACACAGTGGCACCTTGTGAATTTTTATTATTTTTTTTCTTATTGGTTAATGTTGTGTCCTAAACATAGAATTGAATGAAAATAACCTAATTATAGATTAAAAAAAAATACAGTTAAACAAAAACATGAATTGCCATATGCCTCAATGTATAAGATGGCACTTGAATCATCCCCCCAAAAAAAAATACAAAAAACAGGTCATCCTATACATCAGATACAAAAAAAGACCTTCAGATTTTGTGCAAAATACTATTCTAAATAAAGACCAACCTCAAAACAGTGAGTCATCGAATGTTCCTGGCATCTTCAGTCTTGAAAACAGTTGTGTGCACAAATTTTATTTTGCATTAAAATTCTCTCTCTCTCTCTCTCTCTCTCTCTCTCTCTCTCTCTCTCTCTCTCTCTCTCTCTCTCTCTCTCTCTCTCTCTCTCTTGTCCTACTTCCCATTTTCTCTCTCTCTCTCTCTCTCTCTCTCTCTCTCTCTCTCTCTCTCTCTCTCTCTCTCTCTCTCTCTCTCTCTCTTGTCCTACTTCCCATTTTCTCTCTCTCTCTCTCTCTCTCTCTCTCTCTCTCTCTCTCTCTCTCTCTCTCTCTCTCTCTCTCTCTCTCTCTCTTGTCCTACTTCCCATTTTCTCTCTCTCTCTCTCTCTCTCTCTCTCTCTCTCTCTCTCTCTCTCTCTCTCTCTCTCTCTCTCTCTCTCTCTCTCTCTCTCTCTCTCTCTCTCTCTCTCTCTCTCTCTCTCTCTCTCTCTCTCTCTCTCTCTCTCTCTCTCTCTCTCTCTCTCTCTCTCTCTCTCTCTCTCTCTCTCTCTCTCTTGTCCTACTTCCCATTCTCTCTCTCTCTCTCTCTCTCTCTCTCTCTCTCTCTCTCTCTCTCTCTCTCTCTCTCTCTCTCTCTCTCTCTCTCTCTCTCTCTCTCTCTCTCTCTCTCTCTCTCTCTCTCTCTCTCTCTCTCTCTCTCTCTCTCTCTCTCTCTCTCTCTCTCTCTCTCTCTCTCTCTCTCTCTCTCTCTCTCTCTCTCTCTCTCTCTCTCTCTCTCTCTCTCTCTCTCTCTCTCTTGTCCTACTTCCCATTTTCTCTCTCTCTCTCTCTCTCTCTCTCTCTCTCTCTCTCTCTCTCTCTCTCTCTCTCTCTCTCTCTCTCTCTCTCTCTCTCTCTCTCTCTTGTCCTACTTCCCATTTTCTCTCTCTCTCTCTCTCTCTCTCTCTCTCTCTCTCTCTCTCTCTCTTGTCCTACTTCAAATTCTCTCTCTCTCTCTCTCTCTCTCTCTCTCTCTCTCTCTCTCTCTCTCTCTCTCTCTCTCTCTCTCTCTCTCTCTCTCTCTCTGTAAAAGTAAGAACAATCCTGAGAATTGATAAATAGAACGAGACATAGAAAATTAAAATAGATGTATATGAGTGAGAGAGTGAGAAAGGATGAAGTTAAAATAATAAGGAATGAAGGAAGGGGAGAGAGAGTGAGGTATGACTCCCTTGTCTCTTATCTCTGCCAGATAAAAGGGAGAGGAAGTGAAAGAGAGGGAGGCTTAAGACCAGAGAAAGAGGAAGAAAGAGGAAAGGAACAATGAGAGGAAGGGACATATGGGGAAGGAGAGTACATGGGGCAAAAAAGGAAGGAGAGAGAGAGAGAGAGAGAGAGAGAGAGAGAGAGAGAGAGAGAGAGAGAGAGAGAGAGAGAGAGAGAGAGAGAGAGAGAGAGAGAGAGAGAGAGAGAGAGAGAGAGAGAGAGAGAGAGAGAGAGAGAATTTTATTAGTAGTAACAATATTTGTGTGTAGTGTGCTTCTGCCTCAACTCCACTGCCATAGCCATAGGCTTAGAAGCCTAAGTATCTGTACCACGACTGCATTAGATATGGAGTATTTATTAGATACCCTCTTTTTCAAGAAAAAAGTGCATCTAATGCACCAGCAAATATAATATATATATATATTGCTGGGTAGCATGTTCCACTTAATAGTACAGCAGCACCGCACAGCACACTACAGAGTCATGGCTCGCCAACAGTGTCGCACCAGTGTCTCCTCTAGTATTCCACACTGTAACAGACCATGCAAGTGTCACACATACACCTCAGCGTCAGATACTCACTGTCTCAAACTGCCAGGGCACACAATCCTCACAGCATGCTCCGTGACACAGTCACGGAGTGGCAGCAGTGGGCAACTAGCGTTGTAGTGTAACACAAGGGGAGCATATTGCAGACTGTTGGCACAGGTGTTGTGTAGGTGGGAAACAGATGCTCTCTCTCTCCTGGATTCACTTCTTTTTGGTGTCAAAGTCATTGGCAGGAAACAGGTGCTCGCTCTCTCCTGGCTTCACTTCTATCTGGCATTGCAGTGTGCCATAGACAATAAATAAGCGCTCTCTTTCTTATGGGGACTGTTGCAGCTTCTTATATAAGGTCAGTCCCTCTGTGATTGGCCAGCACACTGCTGCTTTCCTGACCAATCACCTTCCATGTAACTTCTGGTCCCTCTAGGCTGCCTCTGCTAGCAGCTACTGCATCATTGCCAATGCCTACCTTCACCACCCAGTGGCACGGTGCTACCAACAGCACCTCCAGCTGCAGCAATATATATATATATATATATATATATATATATATATATATATATATATATATATATATATATATATATATATATATATATATATATATATATATATATATATATATATATATATATATATATATATATATATATATATATATATATATATATATATATATATATATATATATATATATATATATTTCCTGGCATATTAGATGCACCCATAATTTGGCAAGGATATTTTAAAAAATACAATAAGCTCCATTTTTCCCTGAACTTTATAGCTAATCTCTCAACCAGGCTTTGGTCCAAGTTGCAGCTCAAACCAGCAGAGAAGAGTAGGAAATATCACGCCAGTTTATCCGTGATCATAACTGTCGCTAAACAATTATGACTGTGATATTACCTTATGCTGCTTTCTGCCTTTCTCTGTGTTCAAAATGTTCCACAATTGGCTGAAGAGTTACAGATGACACCTGTGTGCCTATCACACATGATGAACTTCTCTCAGCAGTTAAATTGGGCAAGTCAACAGCTCCTGGCAAGGATGGCATCACCTATGACATCCTCAATACCCTCCTGGAGATAAAGGTAGACAACCCTCTCTTAGACCTATTTAACATGTCTCTCACTGCAGGCAAGCTTCCTCACTCATGAAAAACAGCCATTATCATCCCAATCCCCAAAGGTGATGGCACCTTTTGCCCCATTTTCTCTCACCAGCTGTCTGTGTAAGATGATGGAACAGGTAATATTGAACAGGCTTATATATAAGGTGGGCCATGTACTCTCTGGCAATATACATGGCTTCCTAAAAGGTCATTCCACAAGTCATTGTTTTGTTGAGTGCCTTATAAATAAGGATGCTACCTGCAGAGCTTTCGTTGATCTCAAGGGTGCCTTTGACAGGGCCAACGAAGATGTTATTATGAAAGGAACTCATTCTCAAAGGTGTCAAAGGTAGATTATTAGGATGGATCATGGACTATTTGTACAATAGAACAGCACAGGTTTGGTTTCAAGGTGCAGTCTCCTCTGAGGAAGTCTTTGAGCTTGGAACACCACAGGGTGGAGTCCTTAGTCTAATCCTTTCAACGTTTTAATGGACAAAATTGCGCATTGTTCCTTCCCGCAGGGGCACCCAGGTCCTCATCTATGCTGACGACATACTCCTCCAATGCCCCACACCCAGGACTCTCTGGTTAGCTCTGTTGCAACTAGCAGCATTGTGTGTTTCAAATGGGACTTGTAATTAATGAATGTAAAACCAAATTTCAAGCCAAAGGGAAGGTCTCTCGTCTGCCCACTGCAAATAATGTTCCCATCCCTAGAGTTCATACACACAAGTACCTGGGTGGTACAGCTGAGTTTCAGGAAGTCACTCCACGCTGTACACTATGTTTGAGACCTCTGTCTGCCACGGCTAGTGCCACTTTGGCTGCTAGCAAACAGGGGCCTGGTGGCTGGCATTCCAGTCCTAAGGATGTTCTATATATCTGTTGTATGGTCCCTCATTGACTACGCAGCTCCTATTTTAGGTACAGTTTTAGTGCCACCCAGCTCCGTCCCCTAGAGCTTGTTCAGAATGAAGCCGAAACACCGTTTCGGTGTTTGATATTCACTCACTGCATCAGCCCAAGAGGTACTGGCTCCCTCATGTGCTGCAAGACATGTTCATGACTAAATTATCCAAGTACCCCCAGTGTTCAGGCTATTCATGTTTATTGTGATGGTTCAGTCAATGGCAGCAGGTCTGGATGTGGGCTGTTCATCCGCGACTACATTTCTGCCAATCGCTACACTGACACTGAGGTTTCCAGGCAGCTCCCTGCACACATGTCCTCCACTAGGGCAGAATTGTATGCTGTTCTAGAGGTGCTCCATATTGTGGCACCTCTCTGTAAGGATGTATTCTTCTTTGTTGACAGTCAGGCTGCACTGTATGCACTCCAATCTACCTCCTCCATGGAATGTGATCTAATTAATAAATGTCTTGATCTTATCCACACCCTAAGAAGGTGCTAGTGCCACGGTTCACTTCACCTGGATACCCTCTCATGTAAGTATCCCGCTTAATGAAGAGGGCAGACTGCCTTGCTGCAATGTGCCCTTCAGGACGACAGCAGTGGACCCTGGTGCTGAATACACTCTAGGCTATGTTAAGAGTAGCATTAAGGACTTTGTACATAGTAGCATTAGTGATCAGTTGGAGTTTTGTAGCCATAAGAGGGCAGTGGCAGTAGTCTTCACTATGTACGTGTCTCCCAGAGCTGTGCTTATACCTATGGGGAGACACACTGCATCACATGATAGGGTGGCAATGAGGGCTCAGATTAGGCTATAAATACTTTTAGGAAGTCAGTGCTTCTCCTGGCATGTGCCGTGTGCTGTGTGCTGCACCAAGGGGACACACTCTGCGTCATTATGTCACGGAATGTCCTCCTCATTGCTAAATTTAGGCTGCAAGGTCAACATGACTTGTATACCCTCATTGACCATTTCTTAGACTCAGCCACTCTCAGGGCTATACTCAAGGAATATCCTACGTTTGCTCCCAGACTGTAGGATATTTATGCAATAAGGTGTGCAATATCTGTATTTATTTATTTACTTATATTCTTGTAATGTATATTATATTTTTATATTTTTGATACTCTACCCTGTAAGTCTTTTGCCGCAGGGGGTGGGGTGGCAAGGTCCGTCCTCCTCCTTTGTTGTATTTCATTATTAATGCAACAATAAATGTATCAATCAATCTGTCAATCACCATAACCCATAGGCCTACTGAAACCTAACCATTGGGCCATAAGATGCAAGCTGATTCTTGGAGCATTTTTTGGGGGAAAAAAGGTGTCTTATATGGCAGTGTATAATATATATATATATATATATATATATATATATATATATATAAATATATATATATAGATATATATATATATATATATATATATATATATATATATATATATGCCTCTGTTGCTGTGTGTGTGTGGCAAGAAAAGCCATAAACTTCTTGGTGTTCAGCTGGATTTATTCCTTACAGATGCCAAAAGGTATGTATATGTGTCTTTTTCAGATACATTTTAGTCATTAGCAGAAAATACAAGGTGTCTTTAAGCAGGTGATTGCTGAACTGATGCCGCCAGCCACAAGTTTTACTTGATGAATTAAATTCTGTGGTGTATGTGATAAATCCATATAACAGGAATGTCTTATATAATAAGATATATAATAATATATTATGTCTAGCATGTTCAAATAATTTCAAGTAAAATGTATTATGAAATACAAGTACAGAGTACCAGGTATGTGTGGGCATTCTCACTGAGGCAGGATAGAATTACTTTGTATGGCACTTGTGGAAAAAGTGGGATTCTGGGCTGGCTGACCCTGCGTCCTGTTGGTGTGAATTACCATTTATGAATTTTTTGTTGCAGCGTTACCACATTCACTAAGCAAGGATACTGCCACACTGGGCGGCTCTCTCTCGTCTCCTGCTCTCTCTCTCTCTCTCTCTCTCTCTCTCTCTCTCTCTCTCTCTCTCTCTCTCTCTCTCTCTCTCTCTCTCTCTCCTCTCTCTCTCTCGTCTCTCTCTCTCTCTCTCTCTCTTCTCTCTCTCTCTCTCTCTCTCTCTCTCTCTCTCCCCAGGCAAGAGATGTAGGCCCATATTAATTAAAGATTCCTAGAAGTACCACTAGAATCACTCCTAACAGTGCTTTCATTCTTGATTTTGCTCCTAGAAGTTGTTCCTATAAGCAACCTTTACTTTCTAAGTAAAAGTTACTTCTAGCAGTAGAAATGCTAATAATATAGCTGCTTTTCTAAATGTAGCAACACTATTTTTAAATCAGAGTATACTTGTGATATTATCTTGAATATTACTAAATAAATTTTAGTGTCAAAATCTTTCAAGAACTAACTCTCCTCGTGACTTCTGACACCTAGCCAAAAACATCTCCAGTAACTTTGCTTCTTCATTCATTCCCTCTTTTATTTAAACCTGATGGTACCACTGCCATATCATCTATTTCTAAAGCTGAACTTTTCACTCAAACCTTTGCTGAAAACTCTACTTTGGATAATTCAGGGCTTGCTCCTCTTTCTCCTCCATCCTCTGACTACTTCATGATACCTATTAAGATCCTTTGCAGTGATGTTTTCCATGCCCTCAGAATGCTTATGGACCTGGTGGGATCCGCTCCTATTTTTCTCTGAAACTGTGGCCTCATGCTTGCACCTCACCTAGTCGTACTCTTTCAACTTTGTCCTATGAACATCTACCTTTCCTTCTTGCTAGAAATTTGCCTACATTCAGTTGTTTCTTAAACAGGGTGATTGTTCTGATCTCTCAAACTACTGTCCTATTGCTTTAATTTCCTCCCTACATAAAGTTTTTAATCTATCCTCAAACATCTATCACTGTCACAACCTTCTATCTGATTTCCAGTATAGGTTCTATCAAGGCTGCTCTAATGGTGATCTTCTGGCTTTCATTAATGATTCTTGGTCATCCTCTTTCAGAGATTTTGGTGAAACTTTTGCTGCTGCCTTAGACATATCGAAAAGCTTCTGATAAAGTCTGGCATAAAGCTTTGATTTCCAAACTACCCTCCTACAGCTTGTATTCTCTCTGTAACTTCTTCTTAAGTTTTCCTTTCTGACTTCTATTACTGCTGTGGTAGACCAGTCACTGTTCTCTTAAATCTATTAACAGTGTTGTTCCTCAGGGTTTTGTCCTGTCACCCACTCTCTTCCTATTATTCATCAATGATGCTGTGCTGCTGTGTTTCTCAAAACAGTGACAGGGTATTCAACTGCATGAATCTCAACAGTGCCTGGACACAAGAATGGACGACACCAGTCTAAACCAAACCTCACAGATGCCAATGAGGTAACAACAGATGAGGGGACGGTACTCCCTGCCTTCCTGGTCCTGAGACACAACCAAAGTCACTGGCTTCTGAGGGATCTTGGAAGCAGTGGCAGTCACTAACTTGGGGGCAGTTTACATTTTAAAATGGCCCAGTATTTTTACAATAATGGCACATGGGCTGGGTTCTGTACGCAGGAGTGCTGTGTTGCATTGCTCCCAGTCTGTCTGCATTGAGGGCTGGGTAGAGACAAGGCCGACTCATCCCAACTTATCTACTGACAGCCACTACTATAATGTAGTATAATGTATATAACTCTAGACAAACTGGCACCTGCCATGTCCACCAGACACAACATCCCTGACCCAAACCATTCTGTTACCTTTTTCTCATTAAACTCCAGAATTAACTTTAAACTCTTTACCATCTGGCTTTCTACATTACCTTCCCTCTCTCTTCCTCTCTCTCAAGCCATGAGGTGAATTAACTTCTATCGCTATTGTCTTCTCCAACTCAAACATCCAGTTCTTTTCAGCTTCCTCCTTTTCCCCTTTCTGCCTCAAGTTGTTTTCATTTCTTTCTCATACATCTTTGCCTTCTCCTTCTCCTCCTTTTCTGCTTCGAGCCTCTTGGCTTCCCTCTCAGCCTCAAGCCTCCTAGCTTTCCTAGTCTCCTTAGTCTTTAATCTCCTCTTCTTGACTTCTGCTTCCAGCTCCATTCTCCTCATCTCAACTTGAATCTCAACTTCTCAGGCATTCCTTCTGTCTGGGAATATCCACCAGTACTATGAGCAGGACTTATATGTCTGTGGGCACTACCTGTAGGACTCTGTCTCCTGACACCAATCTGTGTCTAATCTACACTGCCACTCCCAGCAGAAGCTGGAGACTCAGGTCATGAGTCACCTCAGCTACCAACCTTGCCCTCCATGGTGTAAACTAAGTGTAGGAAAACAAAGAACAATGAAACAAACAAACACCAGTCTCCAACACATGGCTATGAAGCTTCTAACAGTCCTGGCGAGGTCGTCATTTTCTGTTATGAGCACAAATCCCTGTCCTTCCCACAGCTACCTCAAATGGACTAGCTTCCCCCAAGTCATCCCTTATGTGACTGAGTACAAAGCTTAAGATGGGTTACAAGGTTCTCTTTAGACTCTTGCACCCTTTACCAGATGGTCATAACAACAGGTTACACACATGAGGTTGTCAGTCTGTTTCTCCCACCCACAGACAAGGAAATATTACAATAACAACTAACTCCAACAACTGGGAAAGAATCGTCAGCCACATTCTAGTGAGAGACAGTTTCAACAAATGACAAACACATAATTATAAAGATTATAATGTTCTACAGAATACCACCCTTTCAGACAACAAGACAAAATCCTCCCACTTCTGTAGAACACTATCTCCTCCTGAGCAATATGATATTCAACTTCCTAGAAGACAAGCTCTGTCCCCTTTAAGAAATGACACAGCCCAGGGAAGGAAGATAATCTACTACAAGGCAGCGTACACTAATCCTCTGTGTCTCAAGGCATTGAGAACACCCCAGATCGCAGTAGCATTAAACAAACAAAATATACACAGACAAATTGCCTACATAATAAACTGTAACACCAAGTATTTGCCTCACTATGAAGTGAGGAGTCACATCTTAATATATGCTGAGTGCCTTATAAGAATGCACTCATAGGCAAGCTGATGGAGACCCCTAACACTATGTATATAATGAGCAGGGGCATACTGCAGTAACTTAATCAAATACCCTTTCATAGCAACTGCCCTGTCTAGCTGTATCCTGCCTGGTCTCACTGAAAACTCTGCCTACCATGGTACATTTGTCTTGTCCAAGCTACTGACTGACTGACTCAAAGTGTGGGAAATGTGCCATGCTGAGCTCTCTGTGGTCATGAGGGCATGACTCATGTGGGAGGGAAGGAGGGAGATGGAAGGGGAACCCAACCTTGCCCAACCACCTTGCACTCTCACTCACATTAGATGTTAACATGGTACAATAAGACGCTTTTCTTCTGAAAATTTTGGTAACTAAACTATGGGGGACTGGGTGCTGTACTGATTATGGTATGAGCATTGAAAACTCTTTAGCTAACTACTGGGTGAGATTCAAAATGAAAGGATAATTAGAAGTAGGAAAAATTATGTGGGGAAGAAGAGTGACTTAGCACAGAGAATCTTACAATTAACTTGGTAGTGGGCTTACCTACATGTAAGGAATGTGTCACCTTCTCTCTCTCTCTCTCTCTCTCTCTCTCTCTCTCTCTCTCTCTCTCTCTCTCTCTCTCTCTCTCTCTCTCTCTCTCTCTCTCTCTCTCTCTCTCTCCCCTTCATCTCTCTTCTCATCTCTCCTTCCTTCTTTTCTCCCATCTCCCTCTTTGCATTCTCATTTCTCCCTCTAATTATGGCCTACATCACATGTTGCTTTGAGAAGGACAGCACTCATCATCACATACTATCCTACTCAGGTCTAACACCTGACACATAACAACGATTTGTCCACATGAAGTCCCTAACAATGCTGTGGGTGTCTTCTGAGCAGCAAGCAACACATTATGGCTGGCAGCCTCACTAAACACTGCCTCTTGATGCTATACCATTGCACCAGTTACAACACTCTTACAACTCCCACAAGAAAGAGTAACATCTCTTATCATCCCCAGACCAGGGAAAACAACACTCACCATAACACAGGGGAGAGGGACCCCAGACAAGAGGTAATCAGTCTTGCTAGCTCAACAAACATGGCAACAATCAACAAACATGGCTGTACCCAGCCACCAAAACTGCCACAACTGCTCTTGATTCAATGTGACTCTAAATCAGCCAACTACTGGGCCTCCATGTGCTACCTTCACATGTGCCTTCTTAACTGCAGATGGCATAACAAACTGGAGCATCAAACTTCTGTCCTTTCTCCACCAGCTATGCACAATATTGTTATCTTCTACTAACTCCTCCTGACTCTCTACTTCCTTGCTGCTCTCTCCTGCCTTGGCAAGAAGTAGGGCCACACATTCCCAAGGGACAGAATCCTCTTCTGATACATAAGCAGCTGTAGCCTCAGCTATCACAAGGGTGGCTCACTGTGTGAGCTAACACCCTTGTATCTAGTCCTGACAGGGGAGTAGTTTGCTCCCCATCTCTTGTACACTCCTCAGGGAAGGAATCTCCTACTTCCCCAGCAAAGTTAGGAACCTCCACACCCTCAGCAGTGATACCTAACATGCCAGACACATCATACTGGGTTCAGACTGAGTACCACCACCAGGATGCTCTGCAGGGTGAGGCAAGCCAGCAAACAAACTAACTCAAACACTGTCCTCACCCTTGGCAACACTCCCAACAAAGTCATGTACCTCCTGTGGCAACTCTGCTCTGTTGCAGTCAGCCCCAGCACAATGACTCCAAGACAAGTTCAACTCTAGATCGCCCAAATCCTCACCAGCAGTGAGACAGGCCTCTGGGCACTCTGCCCTCACTGCAGATCTACATCCACTCTGTACTCTTCTTTCAGTGACCCTGCCTTATTACAGTTGATCCCATGAGTTACAGAGGGTGCAGTTGCCTGATGTTGGGGTGCTCACCTCACCTTAGTGCAAGTAACAACATTACTCAAGTCTGAATTCTCTCCACCAATGCCTCCTCTGAGATTCTGGCCACAGATGGAAGACTCACCTGCCAGGTCATTCCTTAGAAGAAAATCAACACCTGACACTGGCAGGTCTTCTGCTTGTGCCATTGGCACCTCTGCAGTCATTAGTGGACACACAAGCCTCATCTCTGCTGTGGCAAAGCTTTCTACACCACTAATTCCCTGGCACCACACAAGCTTATCTGAGGCAACTTGCCTCACAGTAGCATTTTATTAATTATTGTATTATACAGTCCTCTAATGCCAGAAAACCACAGCTGTGAACCCAGACATTAGTAGCACTTGACACACACAACACAGAATGATCCACAACAATACACTGCACTTAGGCAGGAAGGAGGAGAGCAATACTCTGCACAAGGACACAGCAGATGCCAGACATATTAGAACTGCTAGTGGAGTCACTCTCCACCAGCAGGAACAGCAGGAAACTAAGGAAGGGCCACACACCATTCAGTCCACACTCAAATCTAGACCTTCCATGGGGTGAAAATACTAAGCAATATAATCAAGACCTCCCATAGGGTCAAAATAATAACCAATATAACAAGGCGTCATACCAGCATTCCACATGTAGATATAAATCAACAGTATCCTCCCTTATACACACCTTAACATGCCTTTCTCTATGCCAAGTGTCTACTCCTTATGATATCTGGGCTTCTACTGAGCTGCATGCACAGGAAATGATGTTGACTTGCCCTGGTGATGTCAGGCACATGACAGAGGCAGGGAAGGGGGAAGTGGAGCTGGGGAGTGAATTCCATCCCACGTACTCTTCTTCCCTCCACTGAATCTAACTCTAAAAGGAACATTACATTTAAAAAAAATTATTACACTCTTATTAGAGGTGCTGGGTGAAAACTTATTACACTATGGGAGGGAGCAACTCTTCTACACTATTAACCACTAGTTTTAACTTTCAGAAAGAATGAGAAATGGGGAAATTAAGTTGCGAAGGACAATTTCTATTTTATATAAGGTTTATAGTAATATACAGTGTGGCTTGACTTGATGCATCAGTGACTCATTCCTTGTCTCTTTTCTTTTTTCTTTATCTTTCTCTGTTCTCTATCTTCTTGCTATCTCTACTCTGTCTCGCTGTACATAATATAAGTACAGCAGGGTACGTGACAATGAACATGAATCGTTTCAATGTAGTATTCATTAGGGCAAATGTGTGTTATGGAAATGAAGAACCTATGGGAAAAAATTAATTAGTTTCAGGGAACCAGAAAATAATAAAAAAATTAACTGGTTTCTGGGAACCAGTAAATAACAAAAAAATCCACAGTTTTCGAAAAAAAATAATAAAATGAGCACAGTTCCACTACTACATTTGAGATAACACAACAAATATAAACATTATCCTCCCTAGTTTCACACCTAATCCTAAATTCTCACCATTCCGAGTTTTGCACATTATCACCATGAGTTTCATGCTGTTTTGACAAGTATTGGTCACATTTACCCCTCTCTCTCTCTCTCTCTCTCTCTCTCTCTCTCTCTCTCTCTCTCTCTCTCTCTCTCTCTCTCTATTTAGCAATCCTAAGGATTGCTAAATAGAATATGACTGATTGAGAGTGAAAATTAATTATGTATATGAGTGAGAAAGTGAGAAAGGATGAAACAAAATATTACATAAAATGAATGAATGAGAGAGAGAGAGAGAGAGAGAGAGAGAGAGAGAGAGAGAGAGAGAGAGAGAGAGAGAGAGAGAGAGAGAGAGAGAGAGAGAGAGAGAGAGAGCATGGTATCACTCCCTTGTCACTTACCTCTGACAGATAAGGGGGAGGCAGGTTACAGGCAGGGAAGTTTGAGACAAGAGGAAAGAGAGGAGAGGAAAGGGAAAAAAGGGAGGAAGGGATAGGTGTCAAATAGGTGTGCAGTAGCTTGCATGACTGGAAAGTTAGTCTTGCAAGTCTTAGTTTATTATTCTGATTAATCTTTTATTAAAATTTCAGTGGTTGCATGAATGGCAAATTCACCTTGACAGTTTTGGCCCGTTAATCCAATTGAATTTTTATTAAAATTCCAGTCCTTCCACAAGTGGCAAGTTCATCATGCCAGTTTTGGTTCGTTATTCCAATTAAATATTTGTAAAAATTTAACTGTGTTATTTCAGTTGTACATTATAACGATCATGCATTGTCGTGTACCCTACTGTATATGTATATGTGTACACACACACACACACACACACACACACACACACACATATATATATATATATATATATATATATATATATATATATATATATATATATATATATATATATATATATATATATATATATATATATATATATATATATATATATATATATATATATATATATATATATATATATATATATATATATGTGTGTGTGTGTGTGTGTGTGTGTGTGTGTGTTAGTGGGTGTGTGTTACATTTCTCTGTAGTATATGAACAATTGGGATCTGGGACAATTCTGTCACTGGGACAATTTTTTTCATGACTGCCTTTGATAAAATCATCTCTAGGATGATTCTGTTGCCTGTGTTGATTTTTTCACAATAGTTCCCATCACAGCACTGGTAGGCAGCTTCCTATCTTTGTTGGTAAGAGGCATTATTCAATCCTAGTTTAACTTTCTCCAACCAAAAATCTTGCTTTCCCACTAGGTAGGGGGATTGGATTATCAAAAAAAAAAAAGAAAAAAAAGGAAATAGAGCCACATGACTCATATTGATAATTACCAAAGAAAGTTTTAGCATTTTGGCTGATTTACTGGACATTGAGTTCAAGGTGCTGATCAAAGTTCTTTATATTTGCTACCCATAAATTCATGAAACTAGAAGATGAGGGTGCAAAGTCAGTATGTGATGAGAAAGGAAATTCTGATCACATAATATGGCAAAACATAATGATGCATTGTAAAATAATTGAGAGCTGCCTAGCTTTCTTCCATTCCCTACTGACAGACTGTTTCTTGACTGTTTTACCTTCCTGGGATTTGCTCAATGGACTGATGAGCCCACTAATATTAAAGATAGCAATACATTAGATTTTTTTCTTGTTGCTGAAACAGATCTGGTGATATCTGCCAATGTGTTCCCACCCTTCCCTAATTGTGATCATTGTGTAATTAAATGTTTTCCTGCTCTAGACTGTGCCACTTTATTTTTTTTAGCTCAAAGTCAATGAGTTCCTGTTCACAATTGATTGTGATTTTGAGTTTTCTGCTTTTGTCTGTTAATGAAGTGTATAATTGATTTTTGTCCATAATTTCCTCCTTAGGTAAATCTTTTGCCCCTTGCCTATTTAATCCTCCTCCTCGCAATGCTTCTTATAAGCCTTGGAAATATAAGCTACCTAAAGACTAGACTAATTCAAGAAGCCAAGCCTGGACCACTTATAGAGATGAAAGCAGAACATGGAAAGAACTTTCAAGAACCTGTTGATGCTCTCCGAGTTTTTGTTGACATCAATTACTGTATTTACTCATGTATTAGACACACCTCTGCATAACACACACCCCTATTTAACCCTGCATTACTTTGCTGGGGTTTCCAAACATGAGTACTCTCCTGGGGTATTTACACACCCCAATACAAAAATGTTTCTAGTGTTACTATTATGTAAAATATAGTCATACTGCTGGTTTAGGATTCATCTACAACCCCTGTTAAACAGTTTGAGTTGCTTATAGTAAGTTGATATTAATACAAAGTAATACAATAAAATAAATTATAAAACTAAGGAAAAATTACCAAAACTTAAATTCAGGTCACATTTACTTTTAAAATACCCACAAGATACACATGTTTGTATGAATTTTTAATATATATGATGAATATTAAGTGAAAAAAAATATTACATAATAGGCAAATCTCCCTTACAAAATACATCAAATCAAAGATTGAACTAAAGATATAATTATTTATTGAAAGGAAAATTATTATAAATTTAATACATAAACCATAAGCATGGTTTCTTTATCCAAAGCAAACACAAAAATTTTCATGACTTGAAATACAAAAGAAAAAAAGTGAGCTCATTACATAGGAATAAATTTGTTACATAAACATTTTTTCTTTTCATCAAAAGTAAACAAAAAATATTTCCATGAATTGAAATTGAAAACAAAAAAAATGTGAGTTCATTACATACCATTACATTCACTCTGATTCACCACTTACTGCTACATTCTCACAATCTATGCAACTCACAGTCATCTTACCGTGATCCCTGCAAACATGTTTCCCGCATGTGCTACATACTGTTTTCACCTTTCGATCCTTTGACCTGGCACAAAATACACATCTCTTTGCCTGGCATTGTAAAAACTGTGAGCTTGTTGAGGATGTTGCATCTGCAATTTCAGGGAACAGCCTTGCAATTTCTGTTCTGAGACCTTTTGGCCTTTTGTTCTGCAGTCTTTTCTTTAGAGTGTCTTCTAATAGCATCATGCATACTTTCTTGATGAATCTGCGGTGCTTGAGTTTATTCTGTGGGTTGTGAGCATACAGGACATACGAATTGACACAGACAATGTTCAGCAGAGCAAAGAACACAATTAGAGGCCAACACCAGCTGTTTCTGGAAACGTAATACTTATCCATCATCATGTCAAGCACATCTATTCCTCCTTTGGTTGAATTATAGAACGTGATGATTTGATGCCATATTTAGCTGGTTTACTGGGTATATATTTCCTAAAGGGACAGTGGCCCCTAAAGGCTACAAGCATTTCATCTATAGTCACAAATTCTGATGAGGTGTTTTTCTTTTTGCAATTTTCAACAAACATCTCAAATATTTGCCTAACTGGGGCAAGCTTATCCACCTTCTTTCTTTTCTCACTTGTTGCTTTGTCATCAAATTATAGACAACATAATAGAAAATGAAAGCAATCCAGTGACGTGGTCAGCCTGAACACCTCGATGCCAGTACCATCTGCTTTCCAGATATGAGCAAGGTGCAGCCTGCTAACATGATATGTACCAGCTAACATAAGCAGTCCAGTCAATGCCTTCACTTCGAAAACATCAGTGTCTTTTGTTCTGTAGGGCTGAGTATAGTTCCCTTTCTGCATAGCGATCATCGAGTTAGTATGTTCTACTAATAAACCAATTATTTCTGCCGTGATGAAGACTCCCCAAAAGTCTGCAGGAGAATTGGCATTTAGAGCTGGTCCTTTTAGTTCTGGTGTAAATTTGATAACATTGCTAGAAAGGGTATGACATAGCAATTTAGGAACATTCTTCTTCCATCATGTTGTTTTATCTTTTTCCCTTCCATCCATCAATTTTTTGCCTTTTTCTTTTGGGGCTGGTCTGGTAGATCATCTGGGTCTGATTCATAACATTCAAAATCAGGAACATGCAGATCCTCTTCCAGGTAATCTTCTTCACTTTCACTGTTGGAGGCAGGAACATCCTTCCCCACACTTTCTTTGTCTTATGAGCTACTCACTTCTACTTCATCCAACATCTTCTGAATCCTCTTCATTTCTGCATCATAATCCATCTTGTGCCTGAAAAAATGAAAAGATGTTACATTAGCTAGGCTCATAGTTACAAGAATGAAAGAGTAATAAATTGTAAATAAAATAATAAATCCATACATAATGATAAAAAAAATACTAAAATCAGTAAGCATAGCATTTTATTCCATATTTATATTACAGAGTAGGCTACTGATACATAATATGCACTTATATCTACATATTTTCATTTCCTGATGGGAAAAGAGAATATATAAATCATAAATACATACCTTTGTTAGTCTGGGGTGACTGACCACCCCAGAAGGCAAAACAAACATCTAACTCCCAGGAAAACTGAGCCACAACTGTGCCATACTACATGTGACACATGCTTGATGAGTCAGAAGAGTATTGGGAGGGAGAAGAAAAAAAGGTTGCCAACTAGGAATTGTGAGCACTTAAGCAAAACTGGGGTGCCAAAACACACCAAGGGAGTAATGCAGGGTTAACAAGGATGTTTTGTGGGAAAAAATATATTATGCTTCATCATAAAGTCATGGGAAAAAAAAAAAAAGAAATCTGTGTATTTACCTAGTTGTGGTTTATGGGAGGGGAATAGTCTCAAAGTATCCCATCTCTATATCTATCCAGTTTGGACTTAAAAGCATGGACAGTTATGGCATTGACAACATCTTCACTGAGTTCATTCCATTTGTTCACACTTCTGTGAGAAAAACTATACTTTTTGATGTCTCTTCTACAGTTAACTTTCTTCAACTTCTTATTGTGTCCCCTTGTACTCTGTGTGTCTAAATTTTTAAAACATTCTTTGCCTACATTTTCCATACCATTTATCATTCTATAGATGTTTATTGAATCTCCTCTCTCTCTCCTATTTTCAAGAGTAGGAATTTCCAACACTCATAATCTCTCTTTATAGGTCAACTTACTTAACTCCAGAACCATCTTAGTGACTTCTCTTTGTACTCTTTCTAATTTTATAATATTCCTCTTTATATGAAGAGACCACACCACTGCTGCATATTCTGATCTTGGTCTTGTCGTGAAAATCAACAACTTTTTTATCATTCCTTGATCTAAATATTAGAATGCCATTCTTATTCTTTTTACAAATTCATCTTCTCTCCAGTTATTTTATCAATGTATTTGTCTGGAGTCAAATTTTCAGTAACTGTTACTCTCAAATCTATTTCCTCTTTTGATTTCTGTAACTTCACATCATCCATCTCATAATGATATTGTATTCTTTTCTTATTCTTACCAAACTCCATTACTTTACACTTACTTAAATTGAATTCCATTTGCCAAGATTTACTCCATCTATTTATCTTACATAAATCATCTTGCAGTACCATACAGTCATTTACATTTTCTACCCTTCTCTTCAGTTTAGCATCATCTGCAAATAAGTTCATATAACTGTCTATTTCTTCATTTATGTCATTCACATATATTACAAACATTATCAGTCCCAACACTGTGGGACACCACTAATTACTTTCAGCCAAGATCAATTCTGGTTTTGTATTACTGTTCTCATCTCTCTATCATCCAGATAATCTTCCATCCACTCCAGCAGTCTTCTTCCAATTTTTCCATAATTTTTTATCTTCCATAGCAATTTTCGTTGTGGTACTTTGTCAAATGCCTTCTTCAAGTCGTCTAAATAGACACCATCCACCCATCTGTCTCTCTCCTGCACAATATCGACTATCCTTGAATAAAAGGACAATAAGTTCATGGAGCATGATCTTCCCCTCCTAAATCCAAATTGACAATTTACCAAAACTTTATCTCTTTCCAAGTGTTCCATCCATCTTTCCTTTATTGTTCTTTTGCATAGTTTTCCTTCAACACTAGTCAAGGACACTGGTCTATAATTTAGTGGATTTTCCTTATTTCCTCCTTTGAATATTAGTGTAATATTTGCTCTCTTCCAATTTTTTGGTACTCTTCCCTGTGATAGTGATGTCACCATTACACTGAATTTTATCACCCAGCTGTTATCTACATTCCTTCAATATCCAGTTTGATACTCCATCTAGATCAGTTGCTTTATTTACACCAAGTTCTTCCATTATCTTAAGTATTTCATCATAACTGACTGGACTGTACTCAGTATATTCCTCACCAACTTACCTCTTCCAGTATCAAACTCCCCTTCCACAGTAAATACTGATCTGAAGCTATTATTCATAACCTCTGCAATGTCCTGTGCATTCTTATAGATTTTTCCTTCAATTTTCAATCTTGATACACCTTTCTTCTTCTTCATCTTCTCATTAACATATCTAAAGAATAGTTTGGGTTCATTTATACACTTATCTATTATATCTCTTTCATAGTTTCTTCTCTCCATTCTTATTATCTCAATGTACTTATTTCTAGCATCAGTATATTCCTCCCATCTGCTCTCAGTTTTCCTCTTCTTCCATCTATTCCAAACATTTAGCTTACAATTTCTAGCCTCTTTACATTTTGTATTGAACCATTCTTTACCTTTTCTACATCTCGCTTCTCCTTTAGGTACAAATTTCTCCACAGCAGAGTTATATATCCTTATAAATTCATCCCATTTTTCCTGAACATCTGCATCTTTGAAGTCTTCCCAGTCCATGGCAGCAAATTATTTTTTAGATTTTTGAAAATCAGCTTTACTATATTTAAATCTTTTCACCTTATAATTTTCATCAATGATTACATTTTCATTTTTCAGATTAAATTCCATCAACACATGTTCACTTTTACCTAGGGGGCTATCATAGTGTATAGTTTCAATAATTTCCATGTCCTTGGTAAACACTAAATCAAGTCTTGATAGTTTATCTCTTCCACTAAATCTGGTATCACAATCAACCCATTGAATCATCAAGTTTTTCGCCACCTAGTTTAACAGTCTATTACTCCATGAGCTCTCACTTCCAGTAGTTGTCAATGTCTCCCAATTTATCTCCTTACAATTAAAATCACCAACAATAACTATATCACTACTTTCCTTCACTATTTTTTCAAGACCTTTCAACACATCTACCAACATCTCTTCTTGCTCTTCTTTTTGCCAAGCATTAGTCATAGGTGGCACATGCACTCTTACATAATTCATTTCCACTTCTAATCATGACTTGTAGAACTTCAGACATGTCTTGACTTTTTATTACCTTCTCCACTTTGACACATTTTTTTTGTCAGAATTGTCACTCCACCTCCTCCCTTGTCACTTCTATTTTTCATCCATAAATCATATTTATTATCACCAATGTCAGGAGTTCCCCATTCATTTTTTTAATTTTGTCTCACATAATACAGCAACATCTGGTGCGGTTCTGTTTAATAACTCATTTAATTCCATCTTTGTTGACATTAATCCATTTACATTAGTATAACATACCTTACTTACTGCTTGATGTACCATTTCTTTATCCTCATATCTCTTACTCTTCAAAAAAATTCTTCTTCACCTCCATTTGTTTTTGTTTTTTTGTTTAGCCTCATTTACCAGCTCCTTTTGCTTCAACCTTTCAGTCTCATCCATATCCCTGTTTATCCATACATTCTTATATTCTTCATCTCCAGGCAATCTCCAAGACCCATTAATTACTTCCTCTGCTTGTACCTGTGTTGCAAACCTTATTCTTATGGGTCTCATTTTTTCTTCTTCATATTTTTCAATTCTATGGAACTCTTCCACTTGCTTTACTACCTGACTGTCTTCACCGGTCACTTTCTTCAGTAACTTATTCAACAGGTTCTTTTCCTTTTTGTCTCTTTGAATTCTGCTTACTATTTTCTTTTCCTTTAAACCAAATACAATTATTTGTTTATATTTTTCTACAGTGTCTCACTAACTTTTTCTCTTCTTTAATAACATTTACTACCACTTTCTGTCTCGGGTTTTGTTTTTCATTTTCTTGTTGTTCTATTATTTTCTTTAGTGTTTCTTCTTCAAATATAAGTTCATTTAACCACTTATTTTGTCTCATTTCCACATCCTTTACACTTGCCTTCATTTCCTCATTTCCTTTCAGAACAGTTTCTACTTTTTCCTTTATTTGTTTCTTTAAACAGTCATTTTCCACATTTAATTTCTCATTTTTATCTTCCATCTCAATCAACTTTGCTGTAATTGTCACCAACTCCTTACCAGTCTCCTTCTGGCATTCCTCCAATGCCTTTATTCTCTCCAATAACTTGTCCATCATTTCTTCCATATGCAAAATTTTTCTGCACTGCAGTCTATAATTTAGTTCCCTTTCTTCTCCAGTAAAACCCTTCAAATGAACCTCTTGGGGTGCTGCCTTTTGCCATATTTGTTCAAAATGTAAACAAACCAAACCAAACTTTGCTAGAGACGGGATAACTATACTCATGGTACTGTTTCTTTCTTCCCTATTTACTACCTAGGTATTCCAGGATCTTCATAACATATCTTGTTCCACCATGAGCAATTTGTGTTATTCCGTCCTTCTATATGCAGAGCACTAGAAAAACACGTCCTGTCAGCTCCTCTGCTGCTGTGTGTGTGTGTTAGGTGAGCGGGCCACTGGCCAAGGGACACAAAAATTTTTAATAAAAAGAAAAGCCCACTTGATGCCAATTCCTATACCAATGTCAAATAGAATAATAATAATAATCATAATAAAAAAAAAAAGAGTGTCTTGAAACCTCCCTCTTGAAAGAATTCAAGTCATAGGAAGATGGAAATACAGAAGCAGGTAGGGAGTTCCAGAGTTTACCAAAGAGGGATGAATGAATGAGAATACTGATTAACTCATGTATTAGAGAGGTAGACAGAGAAGGAGTGAGAGAAAGAAGGAAGTCTTGTGCAGCAAGGGCACATGAGGAGGGGAGGCACGTAGTTGGTGGTAGAAGATAGCAAGAGCTGCAACACTGCAGCAATGAGAAAAAGGATGAAGACAGTCAGTTAGAGGAGAGGAGTTGACAAGACAAAAAGCTTTTGATTCCACCATCCCTAAAATAGTGGTGTGAGTGGAACCCCTCTCTCCCATACTCCATACATGAACAGATAAGGCCCATGTACAGAGTTAGCAGTTGGGATGGAGGTGGGGGGCAGTAGAAACTGGTAGAGATGATGCAGAACACCTAACTTCATACAAGATGATTTAGCTAGAGATGAGATGTGAGGCTTCTAGTTTAGATTATAAATAAAGGACAGACTAATGATGTTCAGTGTAGAAAAGGGAGACAGTTAAGAGTCACTGAAGAAGAGGGGATAGTTGTCTAGATTGCGTCGAGTTGATAAATGGAGGAAGTGAGTCTCTGAGGCATTGAACAATACTAAGTTTGCTCTGCTCCAATCAGAAATTTTAGAGAGATCAAAAGTCAGGCATTCTCTGGCTTTCCTGCATGAACTGTTTACTTCCTGAAGGGTTGGATGTCTATGAAAAGACGTGGAAGAGTATAGGATGGTATCATCAACATAGGAATGGATAGGACAAGAAGTTTGGTTTAGAAGATCATTGATGAATAATAGGAAGAGAGTGGGTGACAGGACAGAACCCTGAGGAACACCACTGTTAATAGATTTAGGAGAAGAACAGTGACTGTCTACCACAGTAGCAACAGAACGGTCAGAAAAGAAACTTGAGATGAAGTTACAGAGAGAAGGATAGAAACCGTAGGAGGGTAGTTTGGAAATCAAAGCTTTGTGCCAGATTCTATCAAAAGTTTTTGATATGTCTAAGGCAACAGCAAAAGTTTCACCAAATTCTCTAAGAGTGTGTGTTCTGTCCTCACATCTGGTGTGATGAAGCAATGGGGCTGTACAGTACTACCATCACATCTAAAACCATGTGTGTGCATATATGTGTTTTGTTCTCTCTCTCTCTCTCTCTCTCTCTCTCTCTCTCTCTCTCTCTCTCTCTCTCTCTCTCTCTCTCTCTCTCTCTCTCTCTCTATCTCTCTCTCTCTCTCTCTCTCTTCCATCCTTCCCTCCCCATTCTCTCCCTCTCCCTTTCCTGATCACCACCCTTTTTCCTGACCCTCATCTCCCTTTTCTGACCTCCTCCCCATTTCCTCACTCCTTCCATCCATCTATCCTACTCAGCCACCCACCCACCCACCCACCCACTTTCCTTCAACTCTGTGTGTGTGTGTGTGTGTGTGTGTGTATTTACCTAGTTTTATTATACAGGGTTCGAGCAGGGCTCATAGTGTCCTGTCTCCATATCTATATTTATCCAGAATTTCCTTAAATTTATGCACATTTGGTGCTGTAACAGCCTCCTCATTTAGACTATTCCAGATATCCAGTTCTATGTGGAAAACTGTATTTCTTGACGTCTCTCAAACACTGACTCTTCCTGATCTTCTCTGAGTGCCCTCTCGTCCATCCAGCTTTATCTTCTTCCAGCAACACCAGTTCCTGCTTGTCTGTCTCCTCAATGTGGTTAACTATTTTATACATTGTTATTAGATCTCCTCTTTCTCTTCTAACCTGCAAAGTTGGTAGTCCAATTTCCTTCAACCTCTCTTTGTATGTTAGGTTTCTCAGCTCCAGTACCATCCTTGTAGCTGCCCTCTGAATTCTTTCCAACTTCTTTATGTCTTTCTTCATGTGCGGAGACCACACCACTGCTGCATATTCCAGCCTGGGACATAGCATAGTGGCTATAATTTTTTTCATCATAGTCTTATCATTGTAATGAAATGCCACCCTAATATTTATGCCATTCTGGGGTTAGGGTATCCTGAAATACCACTCCTAGATCTTTTTCCTCCTTACTCCTCATTATTACTTCCTCCCCCATTTTATAGTCCCATGCAGGTCTTTTACTCTTTCCCAATTCCATCACATGGCATTTCTTAGCATTGAATTCCAATTTTCACTTCTTGCTCCACCCATAAATTTTGACAATATTTCTTTGCAACTCTATACAATCAGTGTGGCTCTTTATTACTCTTAGCAATTTTGCATCATCAGCAAACAGATTAATATAACTGGTAAAATCCTCCTGCATATCACTGATGTATATTTGGAACATAATGGGTGCTAACACTGACCTCTGTGGTATTCCACTTGTTACATTACTCCAACTTGAACAGGTGTTCCTGATCACAGTTCTCATTTCTCTGTCCTTTAAGTAGTCTCTCATCCATTTTAGCATTGTCCCTCTCAGTCCTTTTATATGTTTAATCTTCCACAATAGTCTTTTATGTGGAACTTTATCAAAAGCTTTTTTGATGTCCAAATACACTGCATCTACCCACCCATCTCTGTTTTGTACTTCATCTATTACTCTTGTATGTGTGTGTGTGTGTGTGTGTGTGTGTGTGTGTGTGTGTGACTGACTCTCTCTCTCTCTCTCTCTCTTTGTGTGTGTGTGTGTGTGTGTGTGTGTGTGTGTGTGTGTGTGTGTGTGTGTGTGTGTGTGTGTGTGTGTGTGTGTGTGTGTGAGAGAGAGAGAGAGAGAGAGAGAGAGAGAGAGAGAGAGAGAGAGAGAGAGAGAGAGAGAGAGAGAGAGAGAGAGAGAGAGAGAGAGAGAGAGAGAGAGAGAGAGAGAGAGAGAGAGAGAGAGAGAGAATAACAATCCTGAGGATTGCTAAGTTGAAAGAGACTGATTGAGAATGACAATGGATGAAAGAAGCATAAATGGGAAAGAAATGGATGAAGGAAAAATTAAAAGAAGTGGAGGACAGGAAAAGAGAATACTTATTTCTCAATAATTCTCTCTTAATTCTTCATTCATGCCTCACCCTTGCTGCTTATTGATTGAGAATGACAATGGATGAAAGAAGCATAAATGGGAAAGAAATGGATGAAGGAAAAATTAAAAGAAGTGGAGGAGAGGAAAAAAGAATACTTATTTCTCAATACTTCTTCTCTCCTAATTCTTCATTCACGCCTCACCCTTGCTGCTTATATTTATTCTCTCTACTTTCTCCCTGTCCTCCCATCCTCCTTCTTCATCCTTCCTACACTTCCTTGCCCCATGTACTCTCCTTCCTCAGTTATGTTCCTTCCTCCCCTTCTTCCTTTCCTCTTCCTTCCTCTTTTGTCTTGTCTCAAACCTCCCTCCTTGTCACCTCCCCTCCTCATTATCTGTCAGAGATAAGGGACAAGGGAAAGGAATGGGGGGAGAGAGAGAGAGAGAGAGAGAGAGAGAGAGAGAGAGAGAGAGAGAGAGAGAGAGAGAGAGAGAGAGAGAGAGAGAGAGAGAGAGAGAGAGAGAGAGAGAGAGAGAAGGAAGAGGAGAAAAGGGAAGGGGGAGAAGAGAAGGGAAGGGAAGGGAAGGGAAGAGAAGGGAAGGAGAGAGAGAGAGAGAGAGAGAGAGAGAGAGAGAGAGAGAGAGAGAGAGAGAGAGAGAGAGAGAGAGAGAGAGAGAGAGAGAGAGAGAGAGAGAAAGAGAGAATTTTTATTACTAGTAACAATATTTGTGCTTAGTGTATTACTGCTTTAACCCATTTGCGCTGCTCGTTGCGTCAACGCAACACGAAACAAGCTATAACATGATGTTGAGCTACACTGAAAGGACAACATGCTGCATCCTGTAGCTGCTTCTGTTGCCAGTAGACATCCAGTACTCCCAGTGGAAGATCCATATGATTCCTGACATCTCACCATTTTAGGGGAAAAGTCAGTGAAAAAAGCTCCACTTTCTGAAAAATGATGTCTTCATCAAAAAGGAGATGAGTAAAGAAAATCATTATCAAATATTTGTTCATATCTATTTCACAGTAATCTTCTGTTTCTTTTGATGAAGGAACCCTTTTCAACGAAGTTTTATTTGATAGGATGCTGATGACAGTTGTGTAAAAAAATTACAAAGAAAAGTTGTGCTAATGCAACCATCGGCACCTAGTTGTTCATCAATGTTGTGCTAACGCAAGCATCAGCACCGGCTTCTTCATTGTTGTAGTTATTTTGCAATGCATAGTATCTTTTTTGCACATGTAATTGCAGTGAATAGATATATATGTGTAGCCTAGCATTGTTTTTTGACAGCATACATGTTGTGTACACAAATTTTACGCAATATATTTTCTCTTTTTTTTTTTTTTTTTCAGAAAAGTGAAGTTGAACAACATTCTAGACGAGCTAGAGAAACCTACCATGTCTGACGAGAGTGAAGTTAGTGATGAAGATGAACCCAGTGGAATGGTAAAACAAACTGAAGTACATGATCTTTACATCATACCTGCAAATGATGGTGCTGTGACAGTGAAGATTCTGGCGAAGAAGAAAGCGTGGATATCTCTTATCTTCCTTCAACACAATTAACTGCTTTAGCAGTGATAGAATCTTTAGAGTCACAAGATAATGCAGATGAATGTGCTGAAGGACAAGAATCCCAGAAAAAGAAAATAATAAAACTCAGAAAATGGAAAGCACAAGATCTCCCAGAAAAGAGAAATGTCCCATGTTATCCACGCAAACCATCAGTTGCTGATATTCCGCATAAGCCTAGTCAGACATTTGAGCTTTTCTTGGATGTATTAGCAATTGACCACCTACTGAAACAAACTGTGAACTAAGCTATCCAGAATGGTAAACATTCATTCACGTTAACAAGTGATGAAATGAAAACCTTCAAAGGAATTTTGTTGGTGCCAGGGTACTGTTGTGTTCCACGTCACAGACTGCATTTGCAGAGACAGCCAGATGTCTACAATGAGCTTATTGCTGACTCCATGCATCAGGATCGCTTTGATGAGATAATGAAGTTCTTTCATGCTGCAGACAACACAAAGCTTCCCAAAAATGACAAGTATGGCAGAGTTTCTCTGTTCATGGAAATCCTGAATGATAACTTTCTCAAATACAGGGAAGTATTTGGGCCAAGTAATATCTCTATTGATGAGTCAATGATCCCCTATTTTGGTCGATATCTGACTAAGCAGTTCATTCATGGAAAGCCTGTGCGATGGGGTTATAAAGCATGGGTTGCAGCTGATCCAAATGGTTATGTTTTTGATATATCTGTTTTATCAAGGCAAAGATGGTGCTAAGAATAAGGGTTATGCAGCTTATGGACTTGGTGGAAAAGTTGTTTTTGATGTTTTGGATGTTATAGAAAAATATTATCCAATAAAGAAGTTATCCCTTTACTTTGATAACTTCTTTACATCACTCAAACTTATCGAAAAAATCAAAAGAGGGGGCCATGATGCTACTGGCACACTAAGAAAAAACCGAATTCAAAAATACCCATTTACTAATCCTGCAAAGTTTATGAAATTACCTAAGGAATCTGAAGAACATTTTTGTGATGCTGAATCAGGAATAATTGCAGCACACTGGCATGATAATGGCATTGTTACCATTGCATCATCTGAGTATGGTGTATCACCAGTAGTGAAGGCTGAACGTTATGTTGCTTCTCAAAAGAAACATATGAATGTTTTGATGCCAAATGCCATCCATCAGTATAATTGGAAAATGAGTGGTGTTGATAGACTAGATCAAAATATTGCACAGTACTGGCTTTTAATTCGTGGGAAAAAGTGGTACATTCCAATCGTCACTTACCTGATTACAGTATGTGTAAATAATGCCTGGATTTTTGCAAGGGAAGGAGGGTACAAAGAGGATATGTTGTCATTCATATGTGCTGCTGCTACTGAATGGCTACAGAATCATGGCAAAAAGCCAAATAACCCAGAAAGATCACAATCAGTTCTCAGTGTTGCAGGTATATCTGCACAAATATGGTATGATAATGTTGGGCATCACATCATGAAGACAGATCCTCCAAGGTGCTGCTGTTGTCAGTTATGTAACACTCAGACTGTATTCATATGCAAGAAATGTAAAGTATACCTGCATCAAAAGTGTTCAGTACAGTATCATACCATGTAGGCCAGCGGAATCCTATGAAAATGTATCTAGGTTGTACTATTTCTTTTTCGATAACTATATTATAGCTCTCTCTCTCTCTCTCTCTCTCTCTCTCTCTCTCTCTCTCTCTCTCTCTCTCTCTCTCTCTCTCTCTCCAGGGGTTCTAATCACTGGTTTTCTTTCATTTATAGTGAAGTAATTCTCATATTTCTTTTTTAGTGAAGAAATTATTATCATGTATCAAAAGTGAAATGTATCTGTTTTTTTCAATTTTTCTTCCTTGCCAAGAATTGTATCCTAGGACCCTCCTTTGACTTTTTTATGTGAAAAAGAGTAAACTTGTTTCCCATAGTGCCCATATATGTTCAAATCAAGGGTTTTTTCTTTCTTATGTTTTTGTTAGTACATGCTAACAGTTGCGTTTACGCAACATGTAATGTGGTCGGACCGCCACTTGTTGCATTTGTGCAACAATAGATTTTTTGCAATAAAATGTAAGAAATTGCACATATGGAGTTTTTTTTTATCAAATTTCTGCAGTTTCCTTTCACATTATGCATATAGCAAAGCAGCAACATGAAATTCTAACTTTCATTTTTTATCGGCTTAAATGGGTTAACTCCACACCAGTAGGCCTAGGCATCTGTGCTACCACTGCACTAGATGCACGGTAATTATTAGAAACTTGTTTTCAAGAAAAAAGTGTCTAGTGCACTGGCAAATATGGTAAATATTTATTTACTTTTCTCAGTGGAAGGGCTTTGTTGGAAACATTAATTTCTAACAGGTATATGATAAATGGTGACAGGCATTGTCATGAAATGAAGTTTAACAACCCATCTTAAACAGTGGGTTTTTAATCAGCTAGGGTCTGGGCCTCAAGAAGAACAGAACTCTGGACCCAAGTTTTTATAAGCACATTCCCAGTGTGGCTCATGCAGTTACACTTAGGGGTGAGTAGCAGTCACTCCAGCTACCACACAAAAAAGTTGCTGTACTCCACTCAACTTACTACTCCAGGTGGGCATTCCAGTCAACATTCCAGCTAAGTACTCTGACCAGTCTCAGGCCTGTGCACTATTAGGTACTTAGTTAAGCTTAGGTCTGCCACTAACATACTATAACTTGGGCTTGCCATCAATGCATATTGATGCCAAGTTCCCAAATGTGTATCGCTTGCCACACTTCCACAAGGAGAGCTACATTTCCACTTCATAGGTGTTTCACTGATTGATTTTTTTGGTAATATCATACACATAACATACACAATACACAATTCTTAAGTATGTCATTGTGTAGATCTCTTAATTTATATTTTGTATGTTAATTCCCACAAATGTACACCACAAATCTGTATTACGGAAAAATGTTTTCTATTTTAAAACATTTATTGAAAATTCAAGAAACGAAACAAGAGCAAAGTAGTGTTTTTTTTGACAGAATTTATTCAATAAAGCCTCTTTCAGCATCAACCACATCATCACAATCAGATCATCTCAAAATTGAGAGGATAAGAATTTTACAATACTAGGAGACAAATTTTGAAATGCCTGGCAGATTCTCTACCTCAGCTCAGCTTCATTGTTATGGGTAGTCTTTTTAGTGATCCTTTTAACTGCTCCTCCATACAAAATAGTCAAAGGGATTGTAGTCAGGTTAGTTTAGAGGCAACATACCTGGGGTAACATGGTAAAAAAAAAAATTATCCTCAAGCCACTTCTGATTTTTCCTGGCCTTGTGTGCTGATGCAGAATCTTGCTAGAACAAGTATTGTCTTCTGCAGCAACTTCCAAGGCTTGATTATGGTTGCTAGAACTTCTTGGTTCTTTTTTGGTTCTATTTTGGTTCACTCTCAGGCCTTCTTTAATGATGTGTGTGGCATAACATGCCTGTCACTGCTGACAACACCAAAGACCACAATGTGAACAGAAAACTTTGTTTTCATGATTCTGGGCACATCTTTAGGACACATAGCCAACTATCTATTGTTCTGCTTGTTGTGCACTCATCCTGGCAAAAGATTTTCTCATCAGAAAAGAAAAAAAAAACTTGCTGTTTACAAGATTTGTTTTTGTCATTTCAGTGAGCAGTCCCATCCACATTTTGTGGAGTTATTGCAAGGATCTTCAGTCAGAATGCTTTCAGAATGGCACAAACACAGAAATTTCAAGGATTGAGATGGAGGGATCAGTGTCATTGAGTTGCTGCACATACAAAATTAAATTGCCACTCTTCACTCCTCAATTGCATGTCTCTGGCAGTCATGATCTCCACATCAAGGTCAGGATCTACTAACAGCTTCCTAATTCTCTGGACTGTCCTCAGTGGCAACTTCAACTATGATGACATTGTTGGTCATCCCAGTTCAGATGGAGTAAACTATCACCTTCCTTCTGCACTCCTCAGGCAACTCATAACCATTTGTTCTGTTTGGGATCTGCATTCTTTGAAGCCTAAGTGTAAACTGAAAATCCTGAATTAATAGTGTGGATGCAGAAAATCTAGTTCTATCTGGATTTTTCCAGTTAAAACACAGCAATTCTACTTTCGCATCCTGTATCTTTTCAATTAGTAGGCGTTCTTGTTCATTCTAAATTTCCTAAATCCATCTCATGTTCCTGTTCATCCAACTCCATTGTGTCTTCATAGCACTTGCTCTGAAATGACAAGCAAAATATCCTTTAGATAGGACATCTCAAAGCCAGGGATTTAAAATTTTGGTGCCTGTTAATGCCAGAGGCAAAAGGTATCTCAATTGATTGTGATCCAGATGGTGTCTCAGCTGATCAAGAGGCAGAGGATGTGACAGATGCTTGAGAGATAGTGATCACAAACTGGTGTTGCGAGTTTGTGGCCTGATTGTGAGAGGGACATGCAGTACCACAGTACTTGGAACATAGCCTTAAGTGCCAAAAATAAAAGAATATTATCAGTCATATTACAAGAGAGAGAGAGAGAGAGAGAGAGAAAGAGAGAGAGAGAGAGAGAGAGAGAGAGAGAGAGAGAGAGAGAGAGAGAGAGAGAGAGAGAGAGAGAGAGAGAGAGAGAGAGAGAGAGAGAGAGAGAAACTACATGGCCACCCCAAACAAGAAAAGATAATTAAAGCGACCAACAGGTTCCCCAAAATTTATTGCAAGTGCATAGAGCTAAAATTATATTTCTAAGACAGCAGATAATCAATGGAATTATTCTGTATATTCCTAATATACAGAATATATATAATTGTATATAATTGTATTCCTGTATATTTGTTTTTAGTTAGGCAAATATCTTATGACTTTTCTGATCATGTGAAATAGTTTTCAATTAAAACTTTTGACTACATTTTTCCGGTTGTTTCCTTTTAAGGGTCTTTATTGTACTTATTACTTCTGTTTTGTCAGATAAAAAAATATTACAGAAAATACTTACTTCCTGGTCTGTCAGTTCCCAGAATTCTGAAGAGTCTAACTCTTGAGAAATGATGGTGAGCACAGTAGCTGTGTTCACATTATCCATCTTCTTGTTTGGAGATCCCTCATCTGTCTTCATGCATTGTCTCTTGTCTGTATTATATTTCTTCTTGGCTCTGGCAAATGTGAAGAGAATTATTAATATTTAAACATTCACAGATAAATCTGAATTAAACTTTCAAAATGATACCTAAATAATCCATGCACTATTAAATATGTATTTACCTAGTTGTGAGATACAGGATAAGTGCCACACTAGATTCATGCTGTCCCATCTCCATATTGACTTATCCAAATTTTCTTTAAATTTATGAACTGTCTTGGCACACACAGTCTCATCAGTAAGTTAATTCCACACTGCTATGCTTCTGTGAGAAAAGCCATGTTCCTTAATGTCTGTTCTGCAAACACTCCTTTTCAATTTTCTTCCATGTCCTCTGGTACCTCTCGTATCTGGTATCACAAGGTCATCCTTGTCCAACTTTTCCATCCCTTCCAGTATTCTATATAGTGCTATTAAATCACCTCTTTAATTTTTTCCAGTGTAGTCAGACCCAATCTCTTCAACCTCTCTATAACTATACCCTCTTAGGCTTGTAGGGATTTTTGCTGCAGCTCTCTGAATTCTTTCTAGCTTTCTGATATCTTTCTTCATACTTGGTGACCACACTAATCTTGGACATATTGTTATCAGTTTTTTTTTATCATATCTTCACCAATAAAGGTGAGTGCCATCTTGATGTTTCTCAGCATATTATATGTTTCTCCAGTGATCTTGTTAATATGCTCTGCAAACAACAGTTTATTAGAATTGGTTAATCCCAGATTTTTCTTCTGTTCTTAAAGTAATTTTCTCATTTCCCAAATAGTAGTTGTCTTCTGTTCTTTTTGCACTCTTTCCAAACTTCACCACACTGCATTTCTTGGCATTAAACTCCATGTTCCATCTCAACAACCATTCATTTATCTTAATTAAGTCTTGATTCAGACTTTCACAGTCTTTTTATTTGTTACTTTTCTCATAATCTTAGCATCATCAGCAAAGAGGCTTATGTAGCTTGTCACTCCTCTTGTCATGTCATTTACATATACAGTAAAATCCCTTTCATCTGGCATTTGAGTATCCAGCAGCTTCAAGTATCTGGCACATTTTTCCCTGAGCCTTAAAATCAATAAAAAATCAGTGTGTACCCATAAAATCAATTAAAATTCCCACGCGAGGCATACTTTGTCCCCTCGCCACCAGAGCACACTGCTTTGCGCCACCCGCGGCCCACTGCACTGTGTTTACTCAGTGACTCAGTCCTGCGTGTGCACTGTTTATCGCCTGACGCCTTCATAATGCTAAAGTTGTAGAAAAGAGGAAGCATGTTGTGCTTACACTTAAGCAGAAGGTAGACATTTGTCGATGATTAGAGAGAGGTGAAAGCAGACTGCAACTAATGGCGGAATATGGTGTGGGCTCATTAACTATTTATGACATTAAATCCCAAATGAAAAAGTTGCGGGATTACATGAAAGCCATTGACACCCCAAAGGCAGCGGAAAATCATCACACACTGCAGTATCATCGTGGTGAAATGATGGACAAAGTATTATACGAGTGATTCAGCTTGAAAAGATCAGAAGGAGTCACAATTACAGGCCCAATGCTACAACTGTGTGTAGGTGAGTGTGAGGTGGCAGTGCGGGTGGCGACGCACGGCACGGCGATCAGCTGATCTTTGTTGTAATAAGATGCGTGAGTGTAGGGTGGTGATTGTGGACATAATTTCACTTCTATTCAAGTATCTGGCAATATTCAAGTATCCGGCATGTCGGTGGTCCTGTGGATGCTGGATAAGAGGGATTTTACTGTATTGCAAACATAAATGGTGCTACTAATGATAATTGTAGAACTCATTTCAACTGTGATTACTGTCCTCATTTCTCTGTCTGTCAAAAAGTCAGTCATCCATTTTTAATAATGATCCTCCCAGTCCAATATTTTTCAATTTCCATATTAGCCTTTTGTATGGTACTTTATCAAATGCTTTTGTTAGGTCCAAGTATATGCAGTCAGTGCGTCTGTCTGTCTCTTGCACTATGTCCATTACTTTTGAGAAGAAGCTTATCAGATTGTTACACAAGATCATCCTTCTCTAAATCTGAATTGTCTCTTTGTTATCACATTGTTGTCTTCCAGGTATTTCACCTATCTGCTCTTGATGATGATCTTTTCATAAATCTATGATGCCACACTTGATCTATACTGGTCTATGATCTAATTTGTCTTCTTTACTTCCAGTTTTGTGATTTGGGGTAATATCCACCCATTTCCAATCTTTAGGTACTCTTCCTTCCAGCAGGGTGGCACTGATTATATTGTGTATCACTTTGGCTAGTTGTGAACAGCACTCCTTTAGAATCCAGTTCAACACACCATCAGGTCCAATTGCTTTCCTTACATCCAGCTCTTCCAACAATCTCTACTTCTGATGATGATGTTATTACCTCTTTCAGACTATTCTCATTTTCTATTGTTATCTTTTCTTCCCTAAAATAATTTTCCTTAGTAAACACTGAGTGGAAGTATCTGTTGAACACTTCTGCCATCTCTACTGGGCCTCTGACTGTTTTCTTCTCCAACTTTTTACTCTGCTGATGTCTTCTTTAATCTTCAATTTTCCATTGATAAATCTATAAAACAGTTTTGGTAGATCTTTACATTCATCCACAACATTCTTTTTGTAATTCTTCAGCTCATCTCAGCGTATTTTGACATATTTGTTCCTATTTCTTATATAATTAGTCTACAAGTAAATTTTTATTTTCCCTCCACTTGTTCCATGCTTTTCTCTCTCCAGTCTAATTTTACTTCGGCAAATCACTTGTCTGCTAGATGGTGCCGTTCACATGAGATACACTACACTTCGCCACACAGTCAGTTACTACGCAGACACCACACAAGTCGGATGTCGGTCCCGCCTCCTGTTCTGTTGTTACGACTTCTGTTATCGAGGAGTGATAGGAATATTACAGTTTTCTTGTTTGGATTGTGTATTATGATTTCCATTACCTGTTATAAGGGTGGAATATTGTCTTTAGTTATCCGTTACCTGATTATAGGGCGGAGTATTGCCTATGGATATCCGTTATCTGATAAGGGCGGAGTGTTGCCTATTTGAATCCGTTACCTGATTTAAGGGCGGATTATGGACTATAAATATCCGTTACCTTGTATAAGGGCGGATTATTGATTACATGATATCCGTTACTTGGTATAAGGCGGATTATTGGCAAATATTTTATGCTATATATATATATAACAATATTTGGGCACTCTCGTGAGCCGACATAGGTGCGAGATGGTTCCATCTTGTTACCCATTATTGGGGCAAGAGGAATATTGCCTTATTTACAAGCCTGGGGGCATTTGACTTCCCAGATTACTATAAGGAAGGAGTTTTTGATTTAAAGTTACCCTGTGTGTGAGGTTAAGGCACCCGTGGGGTTATAAAAGGAACTGCTGTTAAAAGGGGTGGCATCTTGTTAACATTAGCCGCCATGTCTAGGACGCCTTCTGATGCTTGCCCCAGTCCTGAGAGATTCAGAACTACCAGCATGCCATGCACCTCAGCTAAGGTAAAGGAACTACACAAGGGGAGTAAACATGAAGAAAGATCCAGATCTAAGAGCCGTTCTACTCGTCATGAGAGGTTAAGTTACTCTCGGTCACCTTCCCCTTCTCCAAAATACGCTGGTGAAGACAGCACTGCGCCTTCTTTGGGCATGATTATGGATGCTTTGACTGAGTTGAAGAAAGACATGGACAAGCTTAAGAAGGAAAATAGGGCTGTGAAGTCAAAAGCAGTTCATAACAATGCTCCCCTGTAGGTGTCAAATAATACTTTGATGCCTGATTCTCAGGAATCACAGGCAGGATTTTCTGGATTTAGAACTCCACTGAGGGAGGACAGTGATGAGGAAGAGGAAATCCAGAGGGATGTTCCTCATGATAGTATATTGTTACAAGGTGCTAAGAATTATGGACCCATGGAAACTGTCTCAAAAGAACTTGACAAGGAAATTGCTGCAATGGTGAACCACCTGTTTATTAATGGCATGAGGCAGGAAGATTACAAAGCCATTGTAGAGGATGAGGTGACATTTAGACCAAATAACTGCCATGCATTAACTCAAGTGGATTGCAACCCACAGGTCCTGGACGCGCTGCCTGCAGAGGCAAAGAAGGCAGACTTCCGCTTAAGGGAAGTGGGAAAAAGATATTACCAAGGCAGCTACTATTGTTGTAAAATCGCTTATTGTGCTAGATAAGGTGGCACATGATGAAGAGCACCAAATTATTGCAAATGAGGTGGCCATGCTCAATGGTGCATTGGCATTATTGGGTAATGCCCACTACAGAAATAACTTGAACAGGCGACATATCATAAAGAGGGACATTAATCCCAAATATTCTCATTTGTGTGCTGACAAGGCTCCCATGACGGGTCTATTGTTTGGGGATGACCTGTCACGAGCCAACAGAAATATTGAGGAGGCAGAAAGGCTGGAAACCAAATTCACTTTTAAGAAGCCTACATCTTGGACTGCAAGCAGTGGCAGATTTGGTGGAGGTAAACAATGTAACTTTTTTGCCAAGGCCTCCTCCTGTGGATTCCCATCCAGATATCAGCCGTATGGTTTTCGCAGGATGCCCTCCAGTGGTGAACACAGGCGCTCCTACCCTGCTCCTACCCTGTGAGAGGCCGGGGTCAACATAACCCCCGGCGTTAACCCAAGTGAAAGAACAATTTGAGGCTGGGCAACTTCACAAGTTTATCAATAAATGGTGTGTGATTACAAGTGACCTGTTCATTTTGGATATGGTGGAACATTATCATCTGAATATAGATGAAGCTAATATCGGATATTTATTTAGAGAGGATATACAGTATGTCTTTAGTGAGGAAGATAAACTGATTATGCATTAGGAGGTTAAAAAATTGTTAGAGATAAAGGCCATCATAGAGACACATGGACAGGATCAACAAATACTTTCACCAGTTTTTCTGAGGAAGAATAAGACGGGGGATTATAGGATGGTGTTAAATCTTGAAAAACTGAACAGGCATGTAGAATATACTCATTTTAAAATGGAAAATTTTGAACAAGTATTACAGTTGCTTAGTCAAGGAGATTATATGGCTTCTATAGACCTTAAGAAAGCCTATTATTCAGTAAAAATTGAAGAGGAACAACAAAAATATCTGTGTTTTAGATGGCTGGATAAGATTTACCAGTTCACATGTCTACCTAACGGGTTTTCGGATGGTCCTCGTCTATTTACAAAACTTCTGAAGCCAATTTTCTCTACACTTAGGCATAAAAAGCCACAACATCACTAGTTATATTGATGATACGCTTCTGTATAGTAGCTCTTTGCTGAGATGTTTTGATTGTATGAATGACAACATTCAGTTGTTACAGAGTGTAGGTTTCTGCATAAATGTGGAGAAATCTGTTTTATGTCCCACTACGCGTATTGAGTATTTAGGTAACGTGATAGATTTGGTGGCCATGACAGTTACCTTGCCGGCGTGTAGGAGGGATGAGATTATACAGCATTGCTCTCTTTTAGTCAATAGACAGAAAGAAAAAATTAGAATTGTGGCAAGAGTGATTGGCCTGCTGCTGGCAGCAATCCCAGCTGTAGAGATGGGGAAGATGCACTATAGGAGGATGGAAAGAGCAAAGATCAAGGCTTTGGAAGAGGCATGTGGAGACTTTAATAGATGGATGAACATTACAGAGGAGATTAGAACAGATTTAAACCGGTGGATTAAGAAATTGGAGAATCAAAACAGGAAAATATTCAGAAATGCACCAGATACTGAGTTGTTCACAGATGCTTAAAATCTAGGATGGGCAGGTTGCCAAAATAGCATCACTACCAATGGCAGATGGTCCCCTGAAGAGGTGCGTTCGCACATTAATGCGTGAATTATTGGCTATGTTATTCTCATTGAGATCTTTTACACATCTCCTTAGAGGTTTACACGTCAGGGTGTTATGTGATAACACCACAGCGATTAATTACGTGAATGAGATGGGAGGTGTTAAGTCAATAGTTTGTGATGACATTAGTAGGAACATCTGGGAATGGTGTCTTAGTAATGGGGTATGGCTGACAGCTTCCCACATACCAGGCAAATATAACGTCATGGCCGACGAGGCATCATGTTCCTTTAATGACGGACATGAGTGGCAGCTGAATGAGATGATATTTAAGGAATTGTGTTCTATATTTGGGAATCCTTGTATAGACCTATTCGCTTCATGTTTGAACAAACAAATGACTCCATTCTGTGCATGGACACCAGATCCAGAGGCTGCATATATTGATGCAGTTACAATTCCGTGGGCTAAATTTAAATTGGTTTACCTCTTTCCTCCCTTCTCTCTGATCTCTAGATGTCTGCAGAAGTTAAGAGAGGAAAAGACCAGAGGATAGATCATAGTGCTACTTTGGCCATCACAACCGTGGATGGGGGTGCTCCTTCAGATGCTAGTAGACGACCCTCGGGTCATACAGAGAAGAAAAAATGTGCTAATGCATCCGTCAACTGCTGAGGAACACTCAATAATGAAACACACAAATTTGATGGCTTGTCAGTTGTCCGGAAACAACTTGGAGAACATGGCATATCTAAAGAAGGTACGTAAATCATTATGGCCTCTTGGAAACCAGCAACAGGTAGACAATACAATACTCACATCAAGAGGTGGACACTCTTTTGTAGTAGAGGGAACATTAATCCCATTGCACCATCTATAGCAGATATATTAAACTTTCTGTCTCATAACTTTCAAAGGAATGTGGGTTATGAAAGCATTAACACGGCGAGAGGGACTCTATCTGCAATAGGAATTATGGTGGAAGGCTGCAGAGCGGGCAATCACCCACTTGTCAACAGATTTCTGCGGGGAGTCTTCAACTTACGCCCTTCTACACCCAGGTATGCGACGACCTGGGATGTGAAACTTGTATTACAAAAGATAAGACTCATGGAACCACTACACAGCCTAACATTGAAAGACTTATCGCTAAAAATGGTGATGCTGATGGCAATGACACAAGCAGCCAGGATCCAAACTTTGCACTTATTGTTGGTGAATATGGCATTTGGAGAAGAATCTGTTACAGTTTTGTTCAGAGGTAACATCAAGCAATGCAGGCCAAAATTTAATGTTCGTACTATTGTGTTTAAAGCTTATCCTCAGGATTACAGATTGTGTGTAGTTAAGGCTATGAAAGAATATATAGAAAGAACTGAGAGGCTAAGGACAGAATCTGGAAATGCAGATGGGAGACTACTCATAAGTTATATAAAACCTCATAGGAGTGTTTCTAAGGACATGGTGGCAAGGTGGCTTAAGACCATGTTATGTAAGTGTGGGATTGATACCAAGAGGTACACAGCAGGTAGTATTAGACCTGTGTCAGTGTCTAAGGCCAAGGCACTGGATGTGCCTATTGCCACCATCATGGCAAAAGCTGGTTGGGTGCAGGATGCCACATTTGCTAAATATTATAATAAGGATATACAAGGGGAAATAGACCCTTTTCAAGAAGCAGTGCTAGGCTCAGTATAATGTAAGGTTTAAAATGTTATCAGCAGTAAAAATCATGTTCTATTTTCATAAATGACAATGGGGTTTTTGTAAAAGGAACTTTTATTTACACCTATTTACAAAATGTGAATTTTGACAGAACCCTTTACATACAACACCCACATGACTTTAAAATCTCATGTGAACGTCACCATCTAGCAGACAAGTGATTTGCCGAAGTAAAATTACAGAAGTACATGAGACTTACTGTAGGTTAGTTGAAATGTGCTTCGGATTTTGCAAGGCACATCACGTCTGCTAGATGGTAGAGTTCACATGCCCTCCACTCCCTCCCTTTGTTAATTGATGATTCTTGGTTTACACAACAAAAATTCACTGACTGGAAGGGTTGGGAGATAATATTTCATGTGGGAAGTTGTATCTTTAAAGACTGACTGTGTGGCGAAGTGTAGTGTATCTCATGTGAACTCTACCATCTAGCAGACGTGATGTGCCTCGCAAAATCCGAAGCACATTTCAACTAACCTACGGTAAGTCTCATGTACTTCTGTAATTTTAGCACATCTCTTATTATACCAATTCTTCTTAAATATGTTCTTCATTGATTTCTTAGTGTTACTGTATGTAAAGCGTATGTACCTCATGTCATTATTCCTCGGCATTTATAAGTGAAATGTTCAATAGTTTTCTATTTGCATGAAAACGTGTAATATGTGTAAGTATCAGTATTTAATGCTATATTAAGCACCGAAGCCGATGCTCACTTGTTAGTAGTGTGGGGTTAACCTGCTAGTCGCCTGCGGGCATCACTCACAGCCAAGTCGCGCTCAGACAAAGACGGGCAGGATGGTGACCGAGGTAAATACTTTAATTTTGTAGTTAAAACTGATTGTCATAGTGCCAAGTTAATTGCATGTATTGTTAATGAATATTGTAATATGTTGAAAGTGTTTAATATCCGTGTATAATGTTATTTTGTAAGAAATTGAGACCGAGAACTTGTTTGCAGTTCTTACGGTCATGCCTACCTCATCAATAAACGTGTCAGGGAGAACTGCCTTTCCTCGACCCTACGATGATGGGTGTGATCAGTAAAACAGATCACCTGAGAGCCAATTGATGCCCAGCCGGTGCGGCTACAGTAAGAACTCGACCTACAAGCAAGAAATTGGCTCCATGTGAAACCGTAGCAAGAGTGAGTCACAGGACGAGGGGACACTGACGTAAGCCTATAGGTTGACCTCTGAGGCCCCGGGGTCAGCTCTACCCTTGACGACAACCACTCCCTTCTACCCACTGTGCCTCGCCACCATTTTGTAGAACCCATGGTCACAGGCAAGAAAGTATAATAGTATGTATGTGCACTGAATTGAGTAGCCTAAGTGAAAATTACCCACAATTAGCTAGTATTAAGAGTGGTAATTTTAATTGCTCTTTCAGTGTCTCAGTATTGACACAATTAAGTTGTTAGATATGTCTGATACTGAGGAAATTAATGCCGTAGATGGCCTTAGGGAAGGTGAGGGTGAGCAAGTGGACAGGGATCAAACTTGTATTGAAGAAGTTAGTGTCAGGGAGCGAGTGCTGACCAACAAAGGAAGAGAATATCAAGTCAGTGTAACCAAAGGAAGAGCAGAGTCCTGTAAGTGTAAATGGAGCAGTGTTACCAGCAAAATTAAGAAAGGATTAAAAATTGTAATTAGCCCCTTTGAATTAGAGCCCATGTCAAGTGAAGTAATAGAGGCATTTCATCAGTATTATGTGGAATACACAAAACTGGTGGAACTAGAGCCAGAAAAGTCAGAGGAGCTAAATGAAGAGCTGGAACACAATCAACAAGTTCACCATGAAATATTAGAAAGTATAGAATGTAAAAGAAAGGAGTTAAAGAATGACAGAGGATCAATTTGTTCTAGCAAACGGTCTAGGCATTCTAGAGTCTCATCTACTTCATCACATTCATCAGCAGCACAAAGAAAGCAGGAAGTAGCAGCAAAGGTAGCCAGACTTAGAAAGGAAATGGAATATCATGATAGTTTAGCAGAGGCAGAAGTTATGTTAGCTAAGACAAAAGCAGAGGCAGAAGCAATGTTCTCAAAGAAAAAGAAAGAGAGAGATTTAGCAGTTGCTAGTGCAGAACTTAATGCTCTTAGCTTAGTTGAAGAAGAAGTAAAAATGCTTCCAGGTAATGATGAAAGTGTAGAGAAGCAAAGTTATCTTCAACAATACATAGAGTCACAAAATGAAATGAAAGCACAAGCAATTGCAAATCAACAAAGTGACAATGCCATGCCTCACAAATATGTTACATTCCATGACCCACAGAAACCTTCTTCTTGCAATAGAGATAATGAATTGATGACAAATGAAGTACATGGACAAATATTTAGTGAACCTCAGGTAATAAATCTCAACCATACAGCTCAAAGTCTTGCACCAAGCTCTCGTAGACACACTCATAATGTTAACATGCCTAATAATGTGAATAATGTGAGACAGAATCATCAATCCTTTTCCCATCCTGGGGGAACCTTTGCAATCAACATACCTGATCCCAAGTGGAGCCTCCCTCCAATAGAGCCTAACACTTTTGATGGAGAACCCATGGAATTTCCAAGTTGGTTGAAAAACTTTGAAACTTATGTAGAGTCTAAAACTTCTATTGGTAGAGAGAGACTTGCCTACTTAGACAGGTATACAACTGGTGAGGCAAAGGATGCCATTAAAATGTTAATGCACTTTAACTCTGATGCTGACTATGTGCAAGCAAAGAAAATTCTTAGGGATAGATTTGGAAACAAAAGCATCATAGCTGATGCTTACACAAAAAAAGTTAATGAATTGGCTACCAATCTCTCCGCATTATGGTCCAGCATTAACAGCATTCTCAGATTTTTTGAAGTGCTGTTTAGCTGCAATGAAACACGCTTCTTATTTGTTATTTCTGAATGACTCGAGAGAGCAGAGAAAGGTGCTAGCAAAACTCCCTGAACATATTGTTCATGACTGGAGAAAGCAAGTAATGATATATCTTGATGCTAACAGTAATAACAACACTCCTAGTAGCAATGAAGAGCACCACCCACCCTTTGAAATGTTATGTGAATTTGTCCAGAAAGAAGCAAAAGGAGCAAGCAATCCATTTGTTTCCTGGAATTCAGTAAGTAGGGAAGTAAATGACTGGATCAAAACTCACACAAGGGCAACCAATTGGAAACCAAGGGAATCAAACATCATGACAAAGAATAGAGGGAGTAGACCTTTCATGGCTAAAGCAATTGAGGAAAAACCAATGTGGTCATTCCAAAGTAAAGTAAATGTACAAGCCAACAAACAGTATCCCAAGGACCAGGAAAGGAAAGGACGATTCTGTCACTACTGTACAAAGGATCATGATTTAGATGATTGCAAGGAATTTGCCAAACTTGATGGTAATACTAGGTACAAATTTGCTAAAGAAAAATGGTTATGTACAGGGTGTCTAAAAATGGGTCACAAAGGAAAGGATTGTAGAAGAAGGAAAGTTTGTAAAGTATGTCAGAGATACCATCCCACAGCTCTTCACAATGATGACATGACAAGAACTGAGAGCCAAAGGGTGCCAGCACAAGCAACTCAGCCTAAAGATGATAAACCCACAGTAGTAGCAAATAAGGTCAAAGTTACAGAATCAGTGACACATGACAGGCACACCATGATAGTTCCTGTATGGTTACATCATGTTAGTAATGAAGAGAATAAAGTTTTAGTGTATGCCCTGCTGGATGAGCAGTCTGATGCTTCATTCATCAAGGAAAGCACTCTGAATAAATTGGGAGTTAGTGGACCATCAGTGTCACTCAATATCCACACAATAAGTGGAAAACAAATCACTGATTCTATCAAAATTCATGGACTTAAAGTAAGAGGTTATAATGAAGAAGTGGAAATATCAATCCCTTCAGCATATTCAACAGAAAACATTTCAGCTGGACAGAGTCAGATACCAAGGCCCGAGACCGCTTGTGACTGGCCCCACTTAAAGGCAATCTCTGACAAACTAATGAAATATGACCCAAACATTGACATAGGACTCCTCATTGGTCTTGACTGTGCAGAAGCCATTATGGCAGAAGAGCAAATAGCAGGTGATAGCAAGAAGCATCCCTATGCTCGTAGGACAGAGCTAGGTTGGGGGATCATTGGTAGAATCTCACCCCATTCAAGTCCATTGGAGGATACAGTGGTAGTCTACAGAACAGTGCCACAAGAAGTAGAAATCAATGAAGAAAAGAGGGTTAATTTCTTAGTGGTTCCTACTAAAACCAAAGAGATGATTAATCCTTCTCAAGTCAGAGATATGTTTGAACTTGACTTCAGTGATAGAAAGTCAGCTGACACTCCATTATCATATGAAGATAAAAAGGTTTATGAGTAAGATGAAAGAAGGAGTACATCAGCTGAAGGATGGCCATTATGAGTTGCCCCTTCCTCTTAAAGATGATAACGTCAAGCTTCCAAACAACAAACTATTAGAAGAGCAGAGACTCAAGAAGTTAAGAGCTAAACTTGAGAAGGATGATCAACACAAAGGTGATTACAAAGTGTTCATGGATGATATCATTACAAAGGGTTATGCAGAGGTTGTACCGACAAAGGATTTAGTTAGGAATGATGGTAAGGTCTGGTACATTCCACATCATGGAGTCTATCATCCGAGAAAGCCAAAGAAGTTGAGAGTTGTCTTTGACTGTAGTGCAAACTACAGGAACCAGTCACTAAACAGTCACCTGTTACAAGGCCCAGACCTTACCAACAAACTTATTGGAGTGTTGTGTAGGTTTAGGCAAGAAAGCATTGCACTTGTATGTGATATAGAAGCAATGTACCATCAAGTGAAGGTCAACCCAGAACACAGAGACATGTTAAGATTCCTTTGGTGGGAAAATGGTGACCTTAATAATGAGATAGCTGAATACAGAATGACAGCTCACCTGTTTGGAGCTACTTCATCTCCAAGAGTAGCCAACTTTGCTCTTAAGAAAGCTGCAGATGACTACGGGTGTGGATCTGATGCAGCCAAGTTTGTAAGAAACAACTTTTATGTTGATGATGGTTTGAAGTCAGTAGCTACAATGGATGAAGCTGTCACTCTTATTCAGCAGAGCAAAGAATTATGTTACAAGGGAGGTTTTAACCTTCATAAGTTCTTGTCAAACAACAAAGATGTATTAGCTGCAATTTCTCCTCATGAGAGAGCAGATGGAATTAAAAGCTTGGATTTTAGTAAGAATGAAGACACACTGCCTATAGAAAGAACTTTGGGAGTTGAGTGGTGCATAGAATCTGACACATTTCAATTTAGAATAAAGCTGAAAGACAAGCCACTCACCAGGAGAGGCATTCTGTCAACAGTGAGCTCCATGTATGATCCATTAGGTCTAGTGTCACCTCTCATACTGACTAGAAAGCAAATTTTACAAGAATTATGTAAGAATGCAGTTCAAAGGTGCCAGATTATGTCAAACCTAAATGGATAAAGTATCTCCTGATCATGATGGCCTAGTAAGAGAGGTTAAGGTCCTGGTTTCAGACTGTAATCTCGACAACCAGGGAAGACACATAAAGGCAAACAGGACCATCATAGAGAGGCCAATACATAGTCTAGTATTGCTGTTAGAAGGTAATGCATAATAATAGACCGGAGCATCCCCGCCAAGGAGCCAATGTAACAAAACATATTATGTGCTAATCCTAGTTTTAAGGTACATACTAATCTTAATTTAAGGTAAATTGTTACACAATTTAGGGAAGCCATGTTACTGTATGTAAAGCGTATGTACCTCATGTCATTATTCCTCGGCATTTATAAGTGAAATGTTCAATAGTTTTCTATTTGCATGAAAACGTGTAATATGTGTAAGTATCAGTATTTAATGCTATATTAAGCACCGAAGCCGATGCTCACTTGTTAGTAGTGTGGGATTAACCTGCTAGTCGCCTGCGGGCATCACTCACGGCCAAGTCGCGCTCAGACAAAGATGGGCAGGATGGTGACCGAGGTAAATACTTAATTTTGTAGTTAAAACTGATTGTCATAGTGCCAAGTTAATTGCATGTATTGTTAATGAATATTGTAATATGTTGAAAGTGTTTAATATCCGTGTATAATGTTATTTTGTAAGAAATTGAGACCGAGAACTTGTTCGCAGTTCTTACAGTCATGCCTACCTCATCAATAAACGTGTCAGGGAGAACTGCCTTTCCTCGACCCTATGATGATGGGTGTGATCAGTAAAACAGATCACCTGAGAGCCAATTGATGCCCAGCCGGTGCGGCTACACTTAGTGACCCATTTCTCCACTCCTTTATTATAAATATCCAGGAAGGTGGTCCACTTTTCTTTTATGTCGCCTGTTTGAAATACTTTGTTCCAATCCATTTCATCAAAATTCTTCATAACTTCTCCAAAATTTGTCTTACTATAGTTCAACCATTCTCTCTTGTGGTCTTCTTTTCTTGTACTGATGTTTTCATCCATTACTAAGAACTGAATCAATGCATAATCACCTTTTCCTATTGGGTTTTTGTGTTTTAAATCCTCTACTATGACTTGTTCCTTGGTAAAATTTGACTGAGTCTTGATGGTGTCATTTTCTCTGAATCTCGTGTCTTCTTTAATCCACAACGCAAGAATATTTGCAATAGCCAACTCCTGTAATTTGTTCCTCCATGATGACTTGCTACTTTCTGTGGTCCAACTTTCCCAAGATACCTCTTTAAAATTAATGCCTAAAGACCTGAGGGGGGTGGGGGAAATTTGACTGACCACCAGGACCACAGCTTGAACTTAAAACATGTAAAATAGCCTGTTTTTGCATGCTTATTTCTCTTAACCTACAATGAACAAGTGAATGAAAACTGTACTCTCCCCACAATCAACTCTTTCGAATGGCCTCATCTGGAAGTCTGTTGGTGCCATGGTTACGGAAATATCATGAGTTGAATGAGGTGGTGTCAGTGTACACTGAGTGTGGCTCAGCCCACTTGTCTGATTGGCTTGCTCCGGCTGTGGCTAGGGGAAAAAGAAAACAGGTGCTCTACATTTTCCATACACCCCCTACCTGGGTATTTTCTCTGCCCCCGTGCATTACAATAGCTGATAGTGTGGTTAGCATGGTATGAGCGTGGGGAGTGAAGGTAAGGAAATTCAGCAAGTGAGCTGAATCAGACGCCCTGGAATCACATTCCTGGCCATGACGGAGCCTAGCTGTAGACTGATAACCCTTGCTGTCTGACTTGAAATCAGTGTAGTCATAGCCCCGGCCTAGCAAATTGGGCAGAAAATGGCATAATTTGGCTTTATTTTAGCAAAGACATCATTCAATGTCTCCAGTCCTATAGCAGCAGAATGATGATCAACGCCCTCAGTTTTTTAGGGAGGTTAAAGTCTTCCATCACTAGTACATTTTAATTTTCTTCAAGCAACTTGGATAAACATGCCCTTGTATCTTCCTGTATTCTCTTGTATTCTCTCTCTCCCCAAGAGTTGGAATAAGGGGGAATATAAGTCACTACAGTATGTGGCATCTTCCCAGATTTCTTTTTAAGCTTACTTTCATTATTTCTGGCTCCCCCTCTCCACATGTAGTAGACTCCACCATCAAATCTTTTCCAACTAGGGGCATCACATCTCCACCCTCCTTACTTTTTCTATTTCTCATCCAGAGGTTGTATTTTCCATCTCTAATATTTAAAATGTCCACATCATTCACCAGTTTTGTTTCAACATTTCCCATGATATCCATGATACCCATGATATTCTTTTAAACAATCTTTACTTCCAACACTGCTGACATCAAACCAGTTATGTTTGCATGTGCCACTTTTAATCCTCCCCCTCTGCATTGTCTCTCCTGTACCACTTTCTCACCCTCATGTCTATGGCCCTCCAACAGAACCTCTTCTTCTCCACTCCTAATCTTTCTTATTTTTTTTTTCATTTGTTTCTCTTCTTAATTCATTTATAGTGGCTCTCTCTTCTCTGGTCTTATCTTTTTTATCCATATTTGTATGTACTCTTCAACTCTGGCCAATTTCCAAGCTTTGCCTATTATTTCTTCAGCTGCTGCTTGTAATCTAAACCTTATTTTAGTGGGATGCTGTCTACCCTCAACATATCTGCCCAATCTTCAAATTTCTTTAATCTCTTCTGCCAGCTCCTTGTCTTCTTGTATTGTTTTCACCATTTTATCCACTCACCTCTTTTCCTTCTTTACCCTTTCTTGCCTCTGTGGTACACACTCCTCCTTTAAAGCAAATACCACTACAGTCTTTTCCTATCTACTGTGTCTCTCACCAAGTTTTCTCTCTGCTTGATCACTTTAGCAACCTTTTCTGTTGGTATGCTGACATTTACCTTAGTTTGCTCTTCCACAATCCTCCTAAAGTTGATCTTCTTTTCCTTCTATTCCTTCTTCCAAATTCCCTGCTTTACATTTAACTCATCAACCTTGTCTTCATGTTCCATTGTTTTCTTCTCATATAGTGCTAATTTTGTGTGTAAATCATCATACACACCTTTCTAAACTCCCTTCTCAGTAATCAAAATTTCAACCACTCTTTCCATCTTTTCCATCCTTACTTACATCTCTCGCATTTCACTCTCCAGCTCAATAAAACTTCTTCCCAACAAGCTCTCTCCAGTTCTTCTCTCATCCCCACCAAAACCAGAAAAATCCCAGTCTTTCCTTCAGAACAGTCCCCGTTGGAGGTGTAGGGGCTGAGATTCCCTGCTCATTATGGCAGTCATCACACTTTCCCTAAAACTTTTTTGGAGACAGGACAGCAGCAAGTAACACTAGTGTGACTCCCACCACCAAGGACAGCTCTCAGTGATGTAAACAGCAGGATATTAGCAGCGGCATCTGTTGTTATCCTCACACATCTATTGTGTGTGTGTGTGTGTGTGTGTGTATTTACCTAGTTGTATTTACTACCTATTTGTGTTTTACAGGAAAAGAGCTATGCTCATGCTGTCCTGTCTCCATATCTATAAGCATCCAGCTTAACTTTAAATTAATGAATATTTGTTGCGTGTACCACTGTTTCATCTAAGTTGTTCCATATTTCTATGCTTCTATTTGGGAAACCACATTTCTTGACATCTCTTCTACTTGCTGTTTTCCTCAATTTCACTCCATGTCCTCTTGTATCTCTTGAGTCCCACACAAATAAGTCTTCTTTGTCAACTTGATCCTTACCCTTTAAAGCTCTGTATATAGCAATCAGGTCCCCTCTTTCTCTTCTCTCTTGTAATGATGGAAGCTTCAATCTCCTTAATCTTTCTTCATTGGTTAAATCTCTCAAACTTGGTACCAGTTTGGTTGCAGCTCTCTGGATCCTTTCTATTTTCCTTATTTCCTTTTTATCATGGGGTGACCAAACAGTTTTGGTCAAATCACATATTCCATCAACTTTTTCATCATCTCTTCATCCATGTAAGCACTTGCCCCCTTTCATCTTTCTTAGTAACTCATAGGTTTCCCCAACATGTTGTTTACATGTTTTTCTGGCGATAAATTATCACTTATTGTAATTCCCAAGTCTTTTTTTTTTCTTTGGTTTTCTTAATTTCCACTTCTCCCATAGTGTAGGACCTTGTCAATCTTCTTTTGCTTTTTCCTAATTCCATCACCTTGCATTTCTTTGCATTAAATTCCATTTCCCATTTCTTACTCCATTTATATATCTTATTTAGATCTTTCTGTAATATTTCACAATTCATATTGTTTTCCACTCTTTTCAATAATTTTGCATCGTCTGCAAACATATTTATATAACTGTCAACCTCATCCACCATATTGTTGACATACGCCAGAAACATTATGGGGGCTAAACAGCCCCCAAGAGTTATATATCCTTATAAATTCATCCCATTTTTCCTGAACATCTGCATCTTCGGAGTCTTTCCAGTCCATGGCAGCAAATTATTTTTTTTTTAATTTTTGAAAATCAGCTTTACTATATTTAAATCTTTTCACCTTATAATTTTCATCAATGATTACATTTTCATTTTTCAAATTAAATTCCATCAACACATGTTCACTTTTACCTAGGGGGCTATCATAGTGTATAGTTTCAATAATTTCCATGTCCTTGGTAAACACTAAATCAAGTCTTGATGGTTTATCTCTTCCACTAAATCTGGTATCACAATCAACCCATTGAATCATCAAGTTTTTCGCCACCTAGTTTAACAGTCTATTACTCCATGAGCTCTCACTTCCAGTAGTTGTCAATGTCTCCCAATTTATCTCCTTACAATTAAAATCACCAACAATAACTATATCACTACTTTCCTTCACTATTTTTTCAAGACCTTTCAACACATCTACCAACATCTCTTCTTGCTCTTCTTTTTGCCAAGCATTGGTCATAGGTGACACATGCACTCTTACATAATTCATTATCCTTCCATTTCCACTTCTAATCATGACTTGTAGAACTTCAGACATGTCTTCACTTTTATTACCTTCTCCACTTTGCCACATTTTTTTTTTGTCAGAATTGTCACTCCACCTCCTCCCTTGTCACTTCTATTTTTCATCCATAAATCATATTTATTATCACCAATGTCAGGAGTTCCCCATTCATTTTTCCATTTTGTCTCACATAATACAGCAACATCTGGTGTGGTTCTGTTTAACTCATTTAATTCCATCTTTGTTGACATTAATCCATTTACATTAGTATAACATACCTTACTTACAGCTTGATGTACCATTTCTTTATCCTTATATCTCTTACTCTTCAGAAGACTTCTCCACCTCCATTCGTTTTTTTTTTTTTTTTTTTTGTTTAGCCTCATTTACCAGCTCCTTTTGCTTCAACCTTTCAGTCTTATCTATATCCCTGTTTATCCATACATTCTTATATTCTTCATCTCCAGGCAATCTCCAAGACCCATTAATTACTTCTGCTTGTACCTGTGTTGCAAACCTTATTCTTATGGATCTCATTTTTTCTTCTTCATGTATCCCAATTCTATGGACTCTTCCACTTACTTTAATATCTGACTGTCTTCACCTGTCACTTTCTTCAGTAACTTATTCAACAGGTTCTTTTCCTTTTCCTCTCTTTTAATTCTGCTTACTATTTTCTTTTCCTTTAATCCAAATACAATTACTTGTTTATATTTTTCTACAGTGTCTCACTAACTTTTTCTCTTACCACTTTCTGTCAGATTTTGTTTCTCATTTTCTTGTTGTTTTATTATTTTCTTTAGTGTTTCTTCTTCAAATAGAAATTCATTTAACCACTTATTTTGTCTCATTTCCACATCCTTTACACTTGCCTTCATTTCCTCATTTTCTTTCAGAACAGTTTCTACTTTTTCCTTTATTTGTTTCCTTAAACAGTCATTTTCCACCTTTAACTTCTCATTTTTATTTTCCATCTCCATCAACTTTGCCATAATAATCACCAATTCCTCACCTGTCACCTTTTGGTGTCCCTCCAATGTCTTTATTCTCTTCACTAACTTGTCCATCAATTTTTCCATATATAAAATTTTTCTATACTGCAATCTATAATATAGTTATCTCTCTTCACCAGTAAAACCTTCAAAGGACTCCCATTCTTTTGGGGTGTCGCCCTATGCCATTTTGTCCAAAGTGTAAACAAACCAACCAAACTCTCCTAGAGACAGGATAACTATACTCATGTACTATTTCTCCCCTCCCTATTTACCACCTAGGTATTCCTGGGTCTTCATATCATAACTTGTTCCACCATGAGTGATTTGTGTTATTCCTTCCTTCTATATGTAGAGCACTAGGAAACACGTCCTGTCAGCTCTGCCACCACCGTTTGTGTGTGTGTGTGTGTGTGTGTGTATTTACCTAGTTGTATAATACAGGGTTCAAGCAGGGCTCATAGTGTCCTGTCTCCATATCTATATTTATCCAGCATTTCCATAAATTTCTGCATGTTAGGTGCTGTAAACAACCTCCTCATTTAGACCATTCTAGATATCCACAGTTCTATGTGGAAAATTGTACTTCTTGATGTCCCTCAGACACTGACTAATCCTGATCTTCTTTGGGTGCTTCATCATCTTCCAGCAACACCAAGTCCTGCTTATCTATCTTCTCAGTGTGGTTAACTATTTTGTACATCATTAGATCTCCTCTTTCACTTCTAACTTGCAAAGTTGACAGTCCCATTTCCTTTAACCTCTCTTCATATGTTAGGTCTTTCAGCTCCAGTACCATCCTTGTAGCTGCCCTCTGAATTCTTTCCAAATTCTTTATGTCTTTCTTCACATGCAAAGACCACACCACTGCTGTATATTCTAGCCTGGGACATAGCATAGTGGCTATAATTTTTTCATAATAGTCTTATCCATGTAATGAAATGCCACCCTAATATTTGTTAACATCCTGTACGTCAAGCCAGATATCTCACTTATATGCTGTTCTGGGGTCAGGGTATCTTGAAAAAAAAAAAAAAAAAAAAAAAAAAAAACAATCCTAGGTCTTTTTCCTCCTTGCTCCTCATTATTACTTCCTCCTCCATTTTATAGTCCCATGCAGGTCTTCTCTTACTCTTTCCCAATTCCATCACATGGCATTTCTTAGCAGTGAATTCATTTCCACTTCTTGCTCCACCCATAAATCTTGTCAATATCTCTTTGCAACTCCATACAATCAATGTGGCTCTTTAACAATTTTGCATCATCAGCAAACAGATTAATATAACTGGTCAAACTCTCCTGCATATCACTGATGTATATTTGGTACATAATGGGTGCTAACACTGACCCCTGTGGTACTCCACTTGTTACATTACTCCAACATGAACAGGTGTCCCTGATCACTGTTCTCATTTCTCTATCCTTTAAGCAGTCTCTCATTCATTTTAGCATTGTCCCTTTCAGTCCTTTTATATGTTTAATCTTCCACAATAGTCTTTTATGTGGAACTTTATCAAAAGCTTTTTTTGATGTCCAAGTACACTGCATCTACCCACCCATCTTTGTTTTGTACTTCATCTATTACTCTTGTATAGAAACTTAGAAAATTTGTCACACATGACCTTCCTATTCTGAAACCAAATTGACTATTTGTTATAACTTCATTCTCTTCCAAATATTTCATCCACTTTTCCTTCATCACTATTTCACAGATCTTCCCCACAACACTAGTTAGTGACACTGGTCTATAATTTAGTGGCTCAGTCCTCTTTCCTCCTTTGTGTATTGGCACTATAATTGCTCTCTTCCACTCTCTTGGTACTCTTCCCTCTATCAGCAAGCTGTTAATCGCATCCCAAATTGGCTCCACTACTTGTTTTCTACATTCCTTTAGTGTCCAACCTGACACTCCATCAGGCCCCATTGCTTTCCTGACACCCAACTTCTCTAACAATTTGCCAATTTCATGTTTTTGCACCAAGACTTCCTGTAACCCCCCTGCCTTACCTCCTCATTTGGTTCTGTAAAATACACTTCCACACTGAACACAGACCTGAAACTCTCATTCATAATTTCACTCATCTCTTCTGCTGTTTGATATATCCTTCATTCCTTTACTATCTTGTTAATGGTCTCTCTGCTTGTCATCTTTCCATTGATATATATGTAAAAAGGCTTAGGCTCTTCTTCACATTTCTTTACCACATCCTTTTCAAACTGTTTCTCCTCCTCTCTTCTTATTCTAATATACTCATTCCTTGTTTCCTTACACTGCTCTCTATTATTTTAATTTCTTTTGTTTCTTCAGTTTCTTCCAAGCTATATCCTTTCTCTTCTTAGCTTCTGCATATCTGGCATTATACCAGATATGTTTGCTCCTCCTTACTTTATATACAGATACATACTTCTGCACACCATCATTGTACTTTTTCAGGAATGTTTCATATTTCTCTTGCACTGTCTTGCCTTCCATAAGTCTCTTCCAATCAATACTTCAAAAGAATTTTCTTAACTGTAAAATTTTTCTTTGCATGATTTAGTCTCCCATTTTTATAATCCTCCTTACATGGTAGAACCTCCCAATTTTACTTCGGCAAAATCACCTATCCGCTGGGCGGACATTTCCCATGAGAGAGAGTGCGTCACGCGCTGCCGGCAGTTGTTTGCTGATTGCCGTGTTGGGCAGACACGGTCATTCTGGGTCATACGGACTCCCAAGTTTTTGCTGTTTTCTTTCAGATAAGGCCACGATACTTGTTACGCAGGTACAGTGCCTTCAACTTCGTTACCCGTTTTTGGGGCGAGTTGTATTATTGGTATATCGGTCTCCACTGACGATGGAACTGTGTGGGAAGCTTACGGCTTTGTTCTCCTTATCGCAGTGCGGCAGCCATGTCGGAGTCTGGTGAAGCGTCCTCTGCCTCTCGATCCCCTTCCCCTCCTGCCCCACGTGCCTTCTGTGGGCCTTCTCCTCTCCCTGGGTCCACTGTTCGCCCTCAAGATGACGACGACAGGCACAGGGATCATTCATCTCGTCGCTTGAGTGGGAGGCATGGTTGCGTGAGATTACGTAACAGTGCTGACGCATGTGGTTCCCGCGGCACTTCTCCTCCTCCTCCCCCTTGGTCAGTTGTGTTGGACGCCTTGGCTGATTTGCGGGGTGAAGTGGAGGCCTTGAAGGCAGACAGACGGCAACTACCATCCCCTACTGGGTCGGCGCAGGTGACTGTGGAGGACAGTACTCTGGGGGGCTGGGGTTTGTCGCCTCCTTGTTCTGCCACTTTTTCTGGTTTCTCGGCCAGGATGAGTGAGGATGAGGCAGTGTCGATGCCTGCCGCCCCTGCTGACAGCACCTTAATTCAGGGCACTAAGGCCTTTGGTCCTTCTGACACGGTGGTTGCTGACATTGACAATAGAGTGGCAGAGATGGTAAACTTACTCTTTGATAATGGTATGAGAGAGGAGGACTACAAGGCCATGTGTGAGGACGATGTTGTCAAGAGGCCTAATAACTGCCATGCTCTTGCGCCAGTGGAATGTAACCCACAGGTGTTGGAGGCCCTGAAGCTGGATGCCAGGAAGACAGACTTCCGCTTGAAGGAGGTAAATAAGGACATCCTGCGGGCTTCAACCATTATCACCAAATCCTTAGTGGCACTGGATGATTTGGCTGAACAGGAAGGTAACCCCAAGTTGGCACATGAGGTGAGCATGCTAAATGGTGCATTGGCATTGCTAGGCAATGCCAATCACAGGAAAAATTTGGCCAGGCGTTTTGTCATGAAACGCGAGATAAACTATAAATATGCTCATCTTTGTTCAGATAAGGTGCCAATTACTCGCTTTCTGTTCGGTGACGATGTGTCCCAGTCTGCCAGACAAATTGAGGAAGCAGAGAAACTGCGGAGTAAGTTCTCGCAGAAAAAGCCTGCCTTTACTAGCAAGTTCGCAGGTAAACGCCCTGGTGGATATTGGAACAAGCCTGCTAGTAGGGGATATTACGCCAGGTTCCAACCCTACGGGCAACAGAGGTATGGCTCCAGGGCTGCCCCACGACTGCCTTCCACTCGTCAGGATGTGGAGCCAAAAAACTCCAAGGGCCGGGGCGGCCGCAGCAGGCAGCCCCAGTAAACTTACAGGCAAGTGCATGTTTTGAAGCTGGCAGACTACACTCTTTCCTGCATGAGTGGTGTAAAATTACCAGTGACCCTGTCATTTTGGATATTGTTCAGCATTGCCACCTTGATATTGATGTCGATAGTGTTCATCCTTTATTTTTTAATGATTTGGAATACAGGTTCAACACTGTGCAACAGGGGATAATTTCTGGAGAGATCAAAAAACTTTTACAGCTTAAAGTCATTAAAGTCACACACAAACTAACTCAGCAGGTTATCTCTCCTATTTTTTTTGCGAGAAAAGAAAAACGGGGAATTTTGCCTGGTTCTTAACTTGGAGAGGTTAAACAAATACATACCATATAAACATTTTAAAATGGAAAATTTTGAACAGGCCATCAGGCTCATCAACCAGGGTGATTTTTTGGCTTCTGTCGATCTCAGGCATGCTTATTATTCTGTTAGGGTTGCAGATGAGCAACAACGATTTTTATGTTTTACATGGCAAGGTGTTATCTATCAATTCACCTGCCTCCCTAATGGCATTTCTGAGGGACCTCGGCTTTTCACCAAACTGATGAAGCCAATATTTGCTACTCTAAGGCAGGAAGGATACACTATCACCAGCTTTATAGATGACACATTAATTTGCAGTAACTCTTACTCAGGATGTCTTCAGGCGATTCAGGCCACCATTTCTCTGTTGCAGAGGTTAGGCTTTTGTATCAATATGGAGAAGTCTGTTCTCACCCCCACACAATGTATTGAATACCTAGGCAATGTTATTAACACCAAGTTCATGACTGCCTCTTTACCTGAGCGTAGACTAATCAAAATTCGCCAAGGATGTGCAGAACTTTTGTGTAAAGATGTTGCCCCCATTCGAGAGGTGGCCAGGGTGATCGGCCTCATGGTGGCTGCGATCCCAGCAGTGGAGTTAGGTAAACTTCACTACAGGAAGTTGGAGAAGGGAAAAATTGCCGCTTTGAAACAGGAGTATGGTAATTTTGACAGGCCTTTGAATATTACTGCAGACATGAAACTAGACCTTTCCTGGTGGTTAGACAATGTGGACAGACACCACAGACACATTTTTAGGCCAGGTACTGACATCGATTTATTTACTGATGCCTCCAGCCTTGGTTGGGGGGGTCATTTGGGGTGTCAGATTACAAGTGGTACTTGGTCCCTGGATGAAAAGGAGCTTCACATTAACATTCTGGAGATGAAAGCCATTCTATTCTCTTTGCAAGCATTTGAACATGAGCTGGAAGGTAGACATGTTAGAGTTTTTTGTGATAATACCACTGCCATAAACTATGTCAATGAAATGGGAGGCACAAAGTCCAAGTCCTGTAATGATGTTGCTACCCAGATTTGGGATTGGTGTCTGGAACATGACTCATGGGTTACATGCTCGCACATACCAGGGAAGGACAACACCTTGGCTGATGTAGCCTCTCGCAAGATTAATGACAGACATGAGTGGAAACTCGACTCACACATTTTTACTACCTTGTGTAATGTTTTTGGGACACCGTCCATTGATTTATTTGCCTCAAGGCTTAACAAACAGGTTAATACATTCTGTTCGTGGTTGCCAGATCCGGAGGCTAAATATTTTGATGCTTTTTCCTTGGACTGGTCAAACTTTGATTTGTCTTACATTTTCCCCCCATTCTCATTAATTGCTAGGTGCCTTCAGAAGTTACGTGCGGAGCAAGCACGAGGCTGGATGGTGGTTCCTCTGTGGCCGTCCCAGTTTTGGATGGGCATGCTGCTCCAGTTGCTAATAGACTTCCCACGTTTGATAACGAACAGGAGGAATGTTCTAACACACCCGTCCACAACAGATCCACACCCCATCATGTCCCACACGAGGCTCATGGCATGCCTTCTGTCAGGGAAAACTTGCAGAAACGAGGAGTTTCGCCGGCGGCTGCGGACATCATACTTGCCTCCTGGAAACCAGGTACTGAGAGGCAATACCGCCCACATGTCCAGAGGTGGTCGTTGTTTTGTGGTAGACGGAATGTTGACCCCACTTCTCCAACTGTAGGTCACATTGTAAATTTTTTGATGGAAACCTTTGACAGGGGTGTGGGTTATGAGTGTGTGAACACTGCGAGGGGTGCCCTGTCTTCTCTCGGCATTGTGGTGGACGGATGCAGGGCAGGAAATCACCCTTTGGTCATCCGATTCATGAGAGGGGTTTTCAATCTTAGAACTCCTCAGCCCAGGTACACTGACACTTGGGACGTCCAACCTGTTTTAGAGCAACTAAGGTCCATGTTCCCCTTACATGCATTAACCCTTAAAGAATTAACGCTAAAATTGGTTATGATGATGGCCTTAACTCAAGCTGCCAGAATTCAAACTTTACAACTACTGTTAATCAGAGACATGCTCATTAATGAACACTGCATTTCAGTACAGTTGGGGGGCACTCTTAAACAATCCAGACCAAATTTTAACATCAACAGGGTCACATTCCATCGTTACCCTAAGGATCCACGATTATGTGTCTGTAGCACTCTCCTGAGGTACATTGATGTGACTAAAGAGCTTAGACAGGATGAGATGCACACTGATGCCAGGCTCCTCATTAGCTTCATAAAACCCCACAAATCAGTTTCCAAAGACACTATTGCCCGTTGGGTCAGGACCATTCTCCGCATGTCCGGCATAGACATCTCAAAGTTTTCCGCTGGTAGTGTGCGGCCAGCAGCAGCTTCAAAAGCTGGAGTGGCAGCTGTCCCTGTCGCATGCATTATGGCTAAGGCGGGCTGGTCTAGGGAATCTACCTTTGCAAAATATTATAATAAGAACATTGTGGCTGCTTCTGACCTCTTTCAGGATGCAGTGCTAGAATAAGATATGATTTGGGTTTGTTGCTGCACTCCAGTGTTGCAGTACACGGATATTTTAAGTATTTAGTATCTAGTACCTTAGGTTTACCTTATGATGTGAACTGTTACCATATTTCAACATTGTTTGTAGATTGGATTAAGTTGGATGCAATGTACCTTATTTTATACACCAATTGTATGATTGTCTCATGTACAAGATCCTTCCATGGAATAATAGTTATAGTACTGTTTCTTGTGGGGCATTTCCTTTTCCTCTCTACTATTGCATCCTCCCTCGTCATCCACATGGCTTCAAAGCCTCATGGGAAATGTCCGCCCAGAGGATAGGTGATTTTGCCGAAGTAAAATTAACAAAGTACACGAGACTTACCGTAGGTCAGTTGAAGTGTACTTCTAATTTTTCGAGGCAAATCACCTCTGCTGGTGCGGAGATTTCACATGCCCTCCTCTCCCTCCCTACCTTAAGCTCTACAGGTTACTTAATTTCCTAATTGGTTCATCATGTGGATGTCGAGTCCTTGCTTTAAAGTCTGCCGGCAGCGCGTGACGCACTCTCTCTCATGTGAAATCCCCGCACCAGCAGAGGTGATTTGCCTCGAAAAATTAGAAGTACACTTCAACTGACCTACGGTAAGTCTCGTGTACTTTGTTAATTTTGCAGTACCACTTCTGAAACCACATGGTCACTTTTTCCCATTGGGCTTAAGTATTTAATGGTTGGACTGAGCTCTGTTTTTTTTTTTTTTTTGTGAATACCAGGTCTAGCATAGATGGCTCCTCCTCCCCTCTGTATCTTGTAAATTCCTCCACCCATTGGTCCATTGCATTCACCATAGTTAACTGCAGCATTTCTTCACTCCACGGTCCAGCATTTCCATTAACTTCCATCTCCTCCCAGCTTACATTTTTGCAGTTAAAGTCTTCCACTAGTAGTATTTTACTTTCCTTCCTTATCATGTTATCTAGGCACTTCAACACTTCCTTTTGCACTTCCTTGTGACCCCCCAGCCTCCATACATTAATATGATCCTCCTCCTTTCTCTCCCACTGGTCCTGATTGTTATACCTATGACCTCCACCATGCCATCTCCATATTGCACTTCTTCCACATTTATATCATCTCTAACCATTATCAGTACTCCTCTTCCTCCTTTTTCCTTTTCTATCTCTCCTCCAATAATTATATCATTCTTCCTTAAAGCTTAAATGGACTTCCTCTTTTAACTATGTCTCAGTTAGGCACAACACATCTGGTCCATTTTCCTTTAAGTAATCTGACTTTCAGTATACCTAAAAGTAACCTGTCTATGTTTGTATACATTACTCTTATGAGTAATGTATACAAAACAGTAATGAGTAATGAGTATCTCATTTTCTTTCTTTAGTTCTTCCATTGCCTCTTTCATCTCATTGTTTATCTTTAGAGTGCTCTCACATTCACTATACTTCTTTCTCAATTCTTTGATTTCCATAAGTTTGTCCTGCTTCTCCAGAATGCCAGAGATCAGTTCCCTCATGCACCTCATTTCTTTCTCTACGCTGATTATCTTCCTCATACTTCCATTCTCTTCTTTGAATCCTGAAAAATCCCTTTCTCCATTTGCTTCCATCAATTGTCTCAAGCCCACAGGGGTTTCAATAAAATGTGCCTTCTATCTCACCTCCTCACTCAGTTTGTTTACAAACATCACTATCAGTGAAGCCACCTAGATCTTCCTTTCCTTTCATTTCTTTTAACCTCAAAATACTCCTTTATGTATTAAATTTGGAGACAAGACACTCTGTAACTCCCTCTCACCCCTGCATATACATTACTAGGCCTCATTGTTTTGTCTAGATCCAGTAGCTTTATCTTCAGGAGCTTAAGCACCTGCATCTGAACAGCTGGCTGGTGCACGTGTGTGTGTCTGTGTGTGTGTGTATTTACCTAGTTATATTTACCTAGTTGTGCTTTATGGGAAAAGAGCTATGCTCGTGCTGTCCCATCCCCATATCTTTTAATATCCAACTTAATCTTGAATCCATGTATACTTTCTGCATTTACTATCTCCTCATCCAGACTGTTCCATACATCAATACTTCTATATGGGAAACTACACTTTTTGACATCTCTTCTACAAGCACTCCTTTTCAGCCTTTTTCCATGTCCTCTAGTGTCCTGTGTATCCCAGACCATTAAGTCACTCCTGTCCACTTCCTTTACTCCCTCATATGCTTTATATATCACAATCAAGTCTCCCCTTTCTCTCCTCTTTTCCAACGTTGGTAGATGTATCCTTGCCAGTCTCTCTTCATATGACAAGTCCCTGATACTTGGTACCTTCTTCGTAGCTGCTCTCTGAACTCTCTCCAACTTCCTTATATCCTTTTTCTTTTATGGGGACCACACTACTGCTGCATATTCTAGTCTAGGTCTTATCAGCGACACGATCATCTTCCTGACTATCTCTTCATCCATATATGCAAAGGCCTGCCTTATTCTTCTCAGCAAGTTATAGGTTTCTCCTGTAATTTTGCTAATGTGTTTCTCCAGGGTCAGGTTCCCAGTCACTGTAACACCAAGATCCTTTTCCTCTTCTGCTCCACTCAACCTTACACATTCAACACATAATTTCCTTTTACTCTTCTTGTGTGTGTGTGTGTGTGTGTGTGTGTGTGTGTGTGTGTGTGTGTGTGTGTGTGTGTGTGTGTGTGTGTTTGTGTTTGTGTATATAAGAAAGTGCAGCTGATGTTTGAAAACCTATTTGGAGTACCACTTATGCCACCCATCTGACATGCCTGGACAGACTACATAAGAAAATCATCAGAATTATCACAAAAAGTTCTTATCTCGAATACACCACTCCTCTATTTAAAAACACAAAAATTCTTAAACTGCAAGATATAACTAAACTTTCAATTGCAAATTGTACGTACAAAAATCAGATCAGTGCCTCACTTCCTTTTTATAAATATCCTACATGACATAGAAAACAGCTTTGCCTTCCATCCCATCGCCTTACACTCTTCCAACACTCCACCATGTACTTAGGACCTTTAATATGGAATTCTCTTCCTCAGTATATTAAGAATGCTCCCTCTCTCTACAATTTTAAAAACAAACTTAAGTGTCATCTGTTGGATTCTTATTAATTCTTATATGACAAGATTGCCTTTTTTTCCTTCAGTTCAACCTAATGTCATCTTCCCTCCTTATATAGTACTGTGTGTTGTATCGTATTAAATTTGTTCTACATTGTGTGTTTTTCTTTTCCTGTTTATATATTCATTTATTTATTTATTCATTATTATTTTTTGTCTATTATTGTGTATTGATTTTGCTTTGTTTCTTTTAGTTTATATTCTACTTTCATTATAAATTCTAGTTGTGTTTAGTAGTCTGTAATTTGTATGTTTAATACTTCATTAATTTTTCTCAACCATTATTGCTTCTATTATTATTATTATTGTTTGTTATTATTAAGATTTTTATTATTTTGTGCTTGAAAACCTTATGCTTATAAAAAGGCTGGCCTAATATTAATGTATACATAAAACATATTATGTACTGACTTTAGAGAGAGAGAGAGAGAGAGAGAGAGAGAGAGAGAGAGAGAGAGAGAGAGAGAGAGAGAGAGAGAGAGAGAGAGAGAGAGAGAGAGAGAGAGAGAGAGAGAGAGAGAGAGAGAGAGAGAGAGAGAGAGAGTGTGTGGGGTGGCTGGAGAAGCCTCCGAGAGGTTTCTGCTGTGGTACCAGAGTCCCAACCTGAGGAAAAACTGAGCAGAGGAAAATATCCTGCTGACGGTGGGGATTACCTGCTGCTGGAGAGTTTAGCTGGGCAAGAGTCAGCAATAAGACAATGCAGAAACAGAGAGAGAAAAAAAAAAAAAATCAGTTTGGATGGTGAGTATGACTTTTGTCATGGGCATGACTTTTGTCTTTTTGACAGTGCCAGTAGGTGGTTGGATAGGAAAGGACTGCAGATAATGGTGTTGCACCTAGCCAGCAAATGACACGTGCCAAGCATATCTTCGCTGGGTCATGGTGGACTCTATATAATATAGACACACTGGCTGGCCATACTTTTGTAGTAATTGATAACAAACCACATAGCTGAACCTCCAAACCAATGTTGGTTTCTTTCCACTCTGTATGAGCATAATGACGACAACAACAATAATAACAATAGTGTGTGTGTGTGTGTGTGTGTGTGTGTGTGTGTGTGTGTGTGTGTGTGTGTGTGTGTGCACGTGTGTGTCATCATGGTGCGTGCTGGGCTATCAGCAAGGAGAGAGAGAGAGTCCCTTGGCTATCAGCAACAGATTCGACATTTGAAGAGTTTTCTAAACAACATTTTGGAATCATAGTGATAATAATAATAAAATATAATAATTACAATAAAAGAATAAGAAGAAGAAGAAGAGGAAGAAGGAGAAGGAGAATAATAAAAACATAGAGAAGATTGAGACATAATAATGATAATAATAACTAATAAAAAGCAGAACAACGACAATAATACGAATAAAAACAAAGCAATAATAAGAAAGATAGAGTACTGGAGGTTCTGTGCACTAAATCCCGCTTAAAGTTCCATAACACATAAACAGAGTGGAAATGACGGGACTAAGTTCAAATTTTCCCGCCAGTACCCTTCCACTGTTCTGTGTGCGCCAGAGAGAACAAAGCATTGTGTCTTCCACCGTAACTGAGGTAGGTGGAGTTCCGCTAACTGTTTCGATAGCACACATGAATGTCAGTGTTAGTCACTGCCACCTATTTTGATACAAAACTAACATAGCTTGTCAATGAATTTATTGTTATAATGCATGATTGTCAAATGGTTGAGGATAAACATGTCTAGCCTCAACAAATAAGGGATTGTGTGGGGTAGCACGTAAATGCCATAAATGCCCTTAGTGTGTAGTGCGCCAACCAGGGTAGGGCATTATCAGGCTAGTGTGCTTACTTTATTTTTGTCTTCTCCTTCTAGATTATCTGCGTTTTCAATATGTTTTATGTTATTGTGGAAAGCATAAACGAGTTGCTACACACAAGCAGTTTTGACTTGAAAAGCAGAAAATGACAGGAAAGGGTAATAATTTTGGGAAAAAAAGGAAGAGGAAGTATTATATTGAAGCATACATGTTAAATTGCATTCTTGCTCTGCACCTTTTCAACAGTCTTTGCTGAAATGGCATCAACCCAACGCTACACACAGGAGCAAGTGGAGAGAGCTGTGGAGCTGGTGAGGTCCAAACAGATGCCCTTGAATGGTGCTTCCAAAGATTTTGGGATCCCCTACGCCACTCTTGGGGACAAGGTTAGAGGCAGAAGATCTAAGCAAGCTGCTTCCAAAACAGTACTGTTAAAGGAGGAGAAGAACCTGGTAGACTGTCTAGTTGAGGTGTCTCAACAAGGTTTTTGACGAACCAAAGACGACCTCAAGGACATGGTGGATCATCCTTGAAGCTAGGAGAGCAAAGACTGTCTTCAAAGACAACTGCCCTGGAAAGGACTAGATGCAAGCCTTTTTCAAGAGGCACCTAGAGATACAGAAAAGAATGGGGCAACCACCTGGCTGTGAGAGAGCAGTCATAACAAAGAATGCTCTAGGTGAATGGTTTCAGCAAATAAAACATTACCTGGACACCATCGATCCCACTTTGTTGAGCTCTCCTGACAGGATCTTTAATGCTGATGAAAGTGGTTTTAACATTTCTCCAGAGAAAAAGGAAAATCATCAGTAAGACAGGAGCTAAACACCTCTACTCCATCACAAGTGGCACACGGCAGCAGGTGACAATGTTGGCCTTCTCCTTTGCCATGGGGCAGTACCTTCCACCGCTGCTGATCTTCCCCTACACCAGGGATCCTCGCTTCAATGCATTGGAAAGGTTTGAAGAGGCTTTTTACCAAAAAAAACTCCAAATGGGTGGATCACTGAGGTGGTGTTTCTTAGCTTTTTGAGGGACATCTTCATTACCAAATTGGGAGAAAAGCGACCAGTGGTGTTGGAGAAAACCTTACAGCCTGCCCCACAGTTTGTCTTCCACATCCCAGCCTGCCCAACAGTTCCTGCCTTCCATATCCCACCCTGCCCCATAGTCCCTGCCTTCCACATGCCAAAATTCCAAAATGATTGGGGATTACCTCACACTGCCCTCATTCCAGAAGAAAAAGGGATTGAAAAAGACCACCACAGCATTGCCATCCTCAATAAGTGGTGCTGAGTACCAGCAAATGATTGAAGAGAAAGAGAAAGAAAAAAGAGGAGAGGGAGAAAATGGAAAGAAAAAGAAAACAAGAGGAGAAAAAAAAGGTAAAGGAACAAAAAGCTGAAGCAAAAAAGAGAATGAAGGAAA